>NW_028270175.1:20000-390826 GCF_037043375.1 Chiloscyllium plagiosum
ATACTTTACTCCATTATTCACGACTTGAAGCAACCCTGACATTTCTGAAGACAAAGTGAAATAGACTCATATGCTAGAACAGATTAATCTTAGGAAGGAGTGTGTGCTGAAAAGTTTTGAATAAGGTAAGGATAGATAAATTCCCTTAGTGCGGCGGGATATAGCCTAGGTTACTGCAGAAAGCAGAGGAAGAGATTGCTGAGCCTATGGAGATGATCTTTAGATCCTCACTGTCCACTGGAGTAGTGCTAGATAGTTGGAGACTGGCAAATGTTATTTAATTGTCCAAGAAAGGGAATAGTTACAATCCTGGGAATTACAGATCAGTCAGTTCTACGTCAGTGATGGTCAATGTATTGGAGAGGATTCTGAGAGACAGGATTTATGATTACTTGGAAAATCAAAGTTTGATTAGACATAGTCAGCATGGCTTTGTGAGGGGTAGGTCATGCCTCACAAACCTGATTGAATTCTTTGAAAATGTGAAAAGAACACATTGATGAAGGTAGAGCAGTGGATATGGTGTACATGGACTTTGGCAAGGAGTTTGATAAGGTTCTCCATGGTTGGCTAATTCAGAAAGTAAGGAGGCATGTGATGCAGGGAGCTGGCTGCTCATGGAAAAAAGGGGGTGGTGGTAGATGGAAAATATTCAGCCTGGACCTTGGTGATCATTGGTGTTCCACAGTGTTTTGTACTGGAATGTCTGCTTTATGTGATTTTTATAAATGACTTGGAAGAAGAAGTGGAAGAGTGGGTTAGTAAGTTTCCCAATGACGAAGGTTGGTAGAAATGTGGATAGTGTGGAGGGCTGTTATAGTTTACAAAGAGACATTGCAGGATGCAGTACTGGACTGATAAGTGGCAGATAGAGTTTAATCTGAAAAAATGTGACATCATTCAATTTGGAAGTTTGAATTTGAATGCAAAATACCAGGTTAAAGGCAATATTCTTGGCAGTGAGGAAGAACAAAGAGACCTTGGAGTGCAGGTTCATAGCTCCTTGAAAGTGGAATGCAGGTAGATAGGATAGTGAAGAAGGCATTCGGTATTCTTTCCTTTATTGATCAGAGTATTGACTACCGGATTTGGGAGATCATGTTGCAACTGTACGGGACATTGGTTAGGCCACTGTTGGAATATTGCATGCAATCCTGGTCTCCCTCCTATTGGAAATATGTTATGAAACTTGAAAGGGTTCAGAAAAGATTTACAAGGATGTTGCCAGCGTTGGAGGATTTGAGCGAAAGGGAGAGGTTGAATAGGCTGGAGCTTTTTTCCCTGGAGCATCGGAGGCTGAGGGGTGACCTTATAGAGGTTTATAAAATCATGAGGGTCATGGATAGGATAAATAGACAAAGTCTTTTCCCTGGGGTCAGGGAGTCCAGAACTAGAGGGCATAGGTATAGGGTAAGAGGGGAAAGATATAAAAGAGACCTAAGGGGCAACGTTTGCACGCAGAGGGTGGTACGTGCATGGAATGAATTACCAGAGGAAGTGGTGGAGGCTGGTACAATTGCAACATTTAAGAGGCATTTGGATGGGTATATGAATAGGAAGGGTTTGGAGGGATATGGGCCGGGTGCTGCCAGATGGGACTAGATTAGGTTGGGATATCTGGTCGGCATGGACGGGTTGGACCGAAGGGTCTGTTTCCATGCTGTACATCTCTATGACTCTATGACTCTAAATGGCAGATTATGCTAGGATATGTGGTTGGCATGGATGAATTGGACCGAAAGGTTTGTTTCCAAGCTATACAACTCTATGACTCCATGACTGAAGAATATCAGTTTCTAAAAAAGGTCTTCCCAATAAGACAGAGAAGGGGAGATTCATGTTTTGAATGATCCACTCCTACTTGATATGTGCTTCTTCACAACTCAGAGCAGTTTGGTGGGTACTGGAGAATAGAACAGGCTTGCTGAATGAGAGTTTGATACTCATTGACACAGTGGCACACAGAACAGGAAGATCCCAAGCTCCCCAAATGTCATTTAGTCTGCTCTCACCCAGTCTGGTGCCAAGCCCCACATACAAAAAACTTTAGGTTTCCTTTGCACTGAGGGACCAGTGCGCTCACCCCTGAATCAGTCAGTGAGATACTATCGCATAGATATTCACACTTTTTCATACTGCCCAGTATGACCGTCGCCTAACAAAGCTCTTAATTTATACACTATTCAATGCACATGGTGACTAACTCTACCGCGCAAAGAAAAGCTGCCTCCAGAATCCCTCATTGCACAATTGTATTAATCACAGTCTGTGGGAAACAACAGAACCCTGCATGGGTTAGGGATAACACTAAAGTTTTCATTCTCCCTCACTGGAAACACTCTTGTTTCTTGCCAAATTGTCACTTTAATGTAATGTTAAGAAAAGTCCACATGAAAGCTTTGATGAGGTGAGCTCTGTTTAGTCATGTAGATCTGGAAGTCACCAGATGCACATTGAGTGCTTTCTAGCAGAATAGCACCAGGTCAGTTTCAAGCACACAGGCAGAATGGCCAAATAGATTCACATCTGAACACACATCTCTCAGCCTGGAATCTGAAACTGTGCTCAGCCAATCTAGAAATAAGCTCGAAAAATCAACTTAGCAGGATCCCAGAATTGTGCATTTGCAGATACAAGCCATCTTTCTCTGCTGTCCCATGATCCGATCAGGAAAATCCGTGATTCAATTTGTAACTTCCTACTTGCTCCACAACCCTTCATATCTTGGTACCACACAACAGGTTCTATACCTCTTTCTATCTCTAACATGCTGCTGGATACACATCTTCTCCTACATTTATACCAACCACCCATTTTTGAAATCCTTCCTTCCTTCATAACATGCCCCGGTTCTTCAAGTCTTGCTATCACTGAAACATCCCCCTGGACCCTGGACATTCATGAAGATTAAAGAGATAGGGAAGGAAATCAGCACTGGAAGACATCCAGAAAGTAGGAAGCTTGCAGTGACAAGAAGAGGTTTCAACAACTGAGGATTTATGATGATGAAGGTGATTGATGAATTTGGACCATTGGCTGTCATTTACAATGATTTTAGTAAAGCTTTCAACAAGATTCCTCATTGTAAGTTCATCCAGAAGATGAAGATGCGTGGGATCTGCAGTTACTTGGCTGCTTGGATTCAGAAGTGGCTTGCACATAGAAGACAGAGGGTAATGCATGAAGGGTGTTTCTCAGACTGGAGGTCCGTGACTAATGATGCCAGTCAGGGAACTATATGGGACTTCTGTTCTGTATGATGTATATAAATTACTTAGATAAAAATGTAAATGGATGGGTTAGTAAGTTTGCAGGTGCTCCAAAGGTCACTGGAGTTGTGGATAGCATATCAGGTTGTCAAAAGATACAGCAAGAGGTATGTCAGTTCATATGTGGTTGGAGAAATGGCATATGGAATTTAACCCGGGTATGTTTAAGGTGCTACACTTTGGGAGATCAAATCTTAACAAAAAGTATGTAGTTAATGGCCAGACCCTGAACAACATTGACATCTAGAAGTATCTTGGTGCTCAAGTCCTTAGCTCTCTGAAAATGGCCATGCAATTAGATAGGGTAGTAAAGGAGGCATATAGCATGCTTGCCTTTACTAGTCAGGGAATTGAGTACAAGAATCAGGATGTTATGTTGCAGCTTTTTAAGACTACTGTTCAACCACACTTAGAATATTGCATGCAATTCTAGTTGTCACATTACAGGAAGGATGTGGAAGCTTTGGAGAGTGTGCACAAGATTTTATCAGGGTGCTGCCTGGATGAGAGGGTACGAGCTACAAGAAGAGGCTAGAAAAGTTGATTTGCTTTCTTTTGAACAGCGGAGTCTAAAGGGAGACTTGAAATGCACAGAAAGGCTTGACAGTCAGAATCTTTTCCCGAGTGTTAAAATTTCTAATAGGTGAGAGGAGGAAAGTTCAAAGGAGACATGAGGAGGAAATGTTTTCCACATGGTGTGCTAAGAGTTTGGAATGCACTGCCAGGGGTAATGGTGGAGCCAGATACCATAAGAGTGATTAAAGGACTTTTAGATAACACTTGAATATGCATGGAATGGAGGGATATAGACCTACAGTAGCCAGAAGGCCTTTCCTGTGCTGCACTTTTCTAAGTTCTGTTTGTGTGTATGTAACATATCTTCATGTGTCTCTGCATCTGTGTGTGTGTGTCAAACCATCTGAGTTTGTGTGTGCTCTGACAAAGGGTCACTGGACCTGAAATGTTGACTCTGATTTTTCTCGAAATGGAGGTGCCGCTGTTCGACTGGGGTGGATAAGGTCAGATGTTACATGACATCACGTTACAGATACATTATATTTTTTTTCAAAAATACACCATCTGTAGTCAGTCAATACATGCACTACTTTGTAAATTCCACTTTGGAAATAGACCTAGTCTGAGTCAAGATTGGGATACAGTAAGACTCTGATCTCACACCTTTAAGACATTGTCTGAACTGAGATGTCACTTTTTTTTAATTAAACGTTAACTTATCCTGAAAATGTGACTTAAAAGAAATTCTGAGATTTATATATTAACGAACTGACACCTGTAATCCATTATAAAAGATGAAAAACTTCACAAAATTCGAGGTTGGTTAAATATGTTATTTTACTTGCATGACGCTGTAATTATTTGCTACGAATTCTGCATCTTATGGTCCTTCTCCACAACCAATTCAAGGAGGAGTGGCGCTCTGAAAACTAGTGCCTCCAAATAAACCTGTTGGACTACAACCTGGTGTTGTGTGATTTTTAATTCGGTGCAAATTGTTAGCCCTGGAGGTGTTTGCAGAAGTAGGGAGGGAAATTTGCATTTCATTTATTCATTCATGAGGTGAGGGCATCACTGGTTGAACCAGCATACAGTGCCCACTGTTAATTGCCCAGAGCACACCTCAAAGTCAGTCATATTGCTGTGGGTCAAAAATCAGATATCCGTCAGACCAGGTAAGAATGTCAGATTCCTTCTGTAAAGCACATAACAGAAACGTCAATTCTTTTTCCGGATAATCACCATGCAGTTGTGGTGGTCTCACCAATGTCCTTTACAGCCACAACATATTGTCCCAACTATTGTTCTCAATACTTTGACCAATAAAGACCAATGAAGTGTTTCAAATGCCTTCACACCTTTGTCTACCTATGATGCCACTTACAACAAACTATGCACCTGTAGCCCTCGGTCTGACAACACTTGCCAAGGCCCTACCATTAAGGATTTAAGTGATGTCATGTTTTTTTCTGACCAAAATGTAACACCTTGCATTTATCTCAATTAAACTCCACCTGCTATTCTTCAGCCCACGGGACAAGCTAATCAAGCTCGCACTACTGCTGAGCTTTTCCATCGCTTTCTATGGGTTGTAGGTGTGAGTGTGTGCTAATGTATCTAAGTGTGTGTATTAGTCTGTGTTTCTAAGTCTGCGTGCGTCTCTGTTGTTTTGAGGCTGAATCCATTGAAATGGGTTTAACCCCCTCCCCATTTCCCTATGCCTGTCCGTCTTGTATTTAAAATGATACAATTGTCATGTTGGTTTGTGTTTCTACGTGTGTGACTCTGTGCGTTTGTATCTGCATGTCCATCTCTGGCTGCAGTGGGAAGTTTGAGTGAAAGAATGAATTAGAAATGGATGAGTCAGAGTCTCTCTCTCTCCTATTTATGTGAGAAGTTACATAGCACCAAGTTTTAGTCCAACAGGTTTATTTGAAATCCCAAATTTTGCAACGTAACCCCTTTATCAGATGAAGTCCTTCGCGTCGTATTTACACAGACACAGTGCCACACTGTGGTGGTCTCCCCACGGCACTACACAAGCAGCAGATTTTCTGAAGAAGAAGAAGACGTCAGCCTCTCAGGTTGCATGGTTGTTCCATTCTGCAAACAAAGTCTTCGGAGACATAGATCGGCTTTGTCCAATCGACGCTGCCCTGAGATATGTGCTGAAGGAGTTGAACAAACCCAGAGCAAGTCTCACACAATCTAGTTTTGATTTCTTTTCTCACTCAGGATCAGAAACGGTAGATATCGCAATATTACAATTTGCAGAAATTGCAATTCAATTCACAGTACCTTCCCACAAAACAGTTTCCTCGTCAGTGTCTGGATCCAATTGCAATGGAGATGCATTATGGCATTTGTATAATAACAGGAAAATGCCCCAAGACGAATCACTTCCACATAGCAGAGGGAACACACATTTCTGAACGAGTATGTTTCACTCTAAGGAGGACACTATGGAGGGCTTGAGTAGTGAGGCATTATGGATGGAGCTGAGAAATAAGGGTGCAGTTCTTTGTTGGGGCTGTATTACAGGCCTCCCAACCGTGAGCGTGAGGTAGAAGAACAAATAGATAAACAGATTATGGAAAGATGTAGAGGCAACGGGATGGTGGTGACGGGAGATTTTAACTTTCTCAACATTGACTGGAATATACTTAGTGTCAGAGATCTGGATGGGGCAGAATTTGCAAGAAGCGTCCAGGAGAGTTTTCTAGAGCAGTATGTCAATAGTCCGACGAGGGAAGGGGCCATATTGGACCTGGTGTTGGGGAACGAGCCAGGCCATGTGGTAGAAGTTGTGGTGGGAATCGTGACCACAATTGTGTAAATTTTAGAATACTAATAGACAAAGATGAGATGGGTTCTAAGGGAAGAGTAATAAACTGGGCCAAGGCCAATCATATCAAAATTAGGCAGGAGCTGGGAAATGTGGATTGGAAACAGCTATTTTAAGGGAAGTCCACATTTGTTATGTGTGAGGCTTTCGAAGATAGGTTAAGGATAGTGCGAGATAGGCATGTCCTGTTAAAAGCAAAGGATAGGAAAGGCAAGATTCATGAACTGTAGATGACAGGAGAAATCGTACGACTAGCCAAGAGGAAAAGGGAAGCATACATAAGGAACAGGCAGCTAAGAACAGAACGAGCCCTGGAGGAATATTGAAAGAGTAGGACCAGCCTTAAATGAGGAATCAAGTGGACTAAAAGGGGTCATGAAGCAGCTTTAGCGAGCAGAATTAAGGAGAATCCCAAAGCCTTTTGTTCTTATATAAGAAGCAAGAGGGTAACTAGAGAAAGGACTGGTCCACTAAAGGATAAAGAAGGAAGGCTGTGTGTCGAACCTAAGAGAATGGGTGAGATTCTGAATGATTACTTTGCATCAGTGTTCGCTGAGGAGAGGAACATGATGAATTTTGACATTAGAGATAGAAGTTTGATTACTCTGGATCACTTTGACATAAGTAGGGAAGATGTGTTGTTTAGGCTAGAGGTTATTAAGCTGGACAAATCTCCAGGACCAGATGGAATCTATCCCAGGTTGCTGAGGGAGGCAAGGGAGGAAATAGCTGGGACCCTGACAGATATTTTTGTGGCATCCTTAAATACAGGTGAGGTGCCGGAGGACTGGTGAGTTGCTCATGTTGTCCCCCTGCACAAGAAGGGTAGTGGGAAATATCGGGTAACTACAGATGAGTGAGCCTGACATCAGTGGTGGGAATGTTGCTGGAGAAGGTACTGAGGGATAAATCTATTTATATTTGGAAAAGAATAGGTTTATCAGTGATAGGTAACATGGTTTTTGTGCAGGTGAGATTGTGCCTTATCAATTTAATAGAGTTCTTTGAGGAAGTGACCAAGTTGATAGATGAAGGAAGAACTGTAGATGTCATAAACATGGACTTTAGTAAGGCATTTGATAAGGTTCTCCATGGTAAACTAATGGAGGAAGTGAAGTCACTTGGTGTGTAGGGTGTTCTAGCTAGGTGTATAAAGAACTGATTGAGCAACAGGAGACAGAAAGTAGTAGTTGAAGGGAGTTTCTTGAAATGGGGAAAGATGACCAGTGGTCTTCCACAGGGATCAGTGATGGGGCCACTGTTGTTTGTGAAATACATACATGATCTGGAAGAGGGCACTGTTGGTATGATCAGCAAGTCAGTATTCAATCAGGAACAGGACATTGTTGTCAATGTGAGTACTGAGTCACAATTAAGTAGAATGGATGGCTTTGAGGTATGTAGAGAAGAGGTGTTGGAAATTCTGGAAAGGGTGAAAATAGATAAGTCCCCTGGGCCTGATGGCATTTATCCTAGGATTCTCTGGGAAGCAAGGGAGGAGATTGCAGAGCCATTGGCCTTGATTTTTATGTCCTTGTTGTCTACAGGAGTAGTGCCAGAAGATTGGAGGCTAGAAAATGTGGTTCAAGAAGGGGAGTAGGGATAACCCTAGTAACTATAGGCCGGTGAGTCTCACTTCTGTTGTGGGCAAAATCTTAGAGAGAATTGTAAGGGATAGGATTTATGAACATCTGGATAGGAATAATGTGATCAAGGATAGTCAGCATGGTTTTGTGAAGGGCAGGTCGTGCCTCACAAACCTTATTGAATTCTTTGAGAAGGTGACTAAGGAGGTGGACGAGGGGAAAGCAGTAGATGTGGTGTATATGGATTTTAGTAAGGCGTTTGATAAGGTTCCCCATGGTAGACTACTGCAAAAAATACGGAGGTATGGCATTGAGGGTGAGTTGGAGGTTTGGATTAGGAGTTGGCTGGCTGGAAGAAGACAGAGGGTAGTAGTTGATGGCAAAGGTTCATCTTGGAGTGCTGTCACTAGCGGTGTTCCGCAAGGATCTGTTTTGGGACCATTGCTGTTTGTCATTTTTATAAATGACCTGGAGGAGGGGTTAGAAGGTTGGGTGAGCAAGTTTGCAGATGATACGAAAGTCGGAGGAGTTGTAGACAGTGAGGAAGGATGTGGCAGGTTACATCGGGATATAGATAAGCTGCAGAACTGGGCAGAAAGGTGGCAAATGGAGTTCAATGTAGCTAAGTGTGAGATGATTCACTTTGGTAAGAGTAATAAAAAGATGGGGTACTGGGCTAACGGTCGGATACTTGGTAGTGTGGATGAGCAGAGGGATCTTGGTGTCCATGTACACAAATCTTTGAAAGTTGCCACCCAGGTAAATAGTGCGGTGAAGAAGGCATATGGCGTACTGGCTTTTATTGGTAGAGGGATTGCGTTCCGGAGTACTGAGGTCATGTTGCAGTTGTATAAGACTCTGGTGCGGCCGCATCTGGAGTATTGTGTGCAGTTTTGGTCGCCATACAATAGGAAGGATGTGGAGGCACTGGAACGGGTGCAGAGGAGGTTTACCAGGATGTTGCCTGGTATGGTAGAAAGATCGTATGAGGAAAGGCTGAGGCACTTGGGGTTGTTTTCATTGGAGAAAAGAAGGTTTAGGGGTGACTTGATAGAGGTGTATATGATGATTAGGGGTTTAGATAGGGTCGACAGTGAGAATCTTTTTCCACGTATGGAGTCAGCTATTACAAGGGGGCATAGCTTTAAATTAAGGGGGGGTAGGTATAGGACAGATGTTAGGGGTAGGTTCTTTACTCAGCGAGTCGGGAGTTCCTGGAATGCCCTGCCAGTAGCAGTGGTGGACTCTCCCTCATTATGGGCATTTAAGCGGGCATTGGATAGGCATATGGAGGATAGTGGGCTAGTGTAGGTTAGGTGGGCTTGGATCGGCGCAACATCGAGGGCCGAAGGGCCTGTATTGCGCTGTATTCTTCTATGTTCTATGTTCTATGTTCTATGACACGAAGATTGGTGGAGTAGCAGAAAGCCTAGGGGACTGTCAAAGAATACAGGAGGATATAAATAGACTGGAGAGTTGGGTGGAGACGTGGCAGATGGAGTTCAATCCGGGCAAATGTGAGGTGATGCATTTTGGGAAGATTAATTCTAGAGTGAATTATACAGTAAACGGAAGAGCCTTGGGAAACGTTGATGAGCAGAGAGATCTGCGACAGCAGGTCCATTGTACCCTGAAGGTTGTTGCATAGGTGGATATAATGGTCAAGCATATGCTATGCTTGCCTTCATTGGATGGGGTATTGAGTATAAGAGCTGGCAGGTCATGTTAAAATTGTACAAGACATTGGTTCGACCGCATTTAGAATACTATATACAGTTCTGGTCGCCACATTACCAAAAGGATGTGGACGCTTTGGAGAGGGTGCAGAGAAAGTTTACGAGTATTGTGCCTGGTATGGAAAGTGCTAGCTATGAAGAGAGGTTGAGTAGGTTAGGTTTGTTTTCATTAGAAAAAATGAGATTGAGGGGGGATCTGATTGAGGTCTACAAAATCATGAAGGGTATAGGCAGGGTAGATAGAGATAAGCTTTGTCCTAGAGTGAAGGATTCAATAATGAGAGGTCATGCTTTCAAGGTGAGAGGTGAAAAGTTTAAAGGGGACATACGCGGCACCTACTTTACACAAAGGGTGGTGGGTGTTTGGAACGTGTTGCTAGCAGAGGTGGTAGAGGCAGACACGCTAGATTCATTTAAGATACGTCTGGACAGATGCATGAGTAGGTGGGGAGCAGAGGGATACAGATGCTGAGGAATTGGGCAACAGGTTTAGACAGTGGATTTGAATTGGCTCAGGCTTGGATGGCCGAAGGGCCTGTTCCTGGGCTGTAAATTTTCTTTGTTTTTTTCTCTTTCTTTGAGCATCAGTACAATTGCAGTCCTCAGCAGTGTGTGTGTGTGTGTGTGTTGATGATGCTGCTGTGAACTACTCTCTCTCTCTAACTGAACGACTGACCATTCTCTCCCTCCATCATCCCCTGCACAGCTAGGTGGGGAAACCAGCAGAGCGTGGCATTGAATCACATTAAACGCAAAATAACAATCCAGAGAGAGACATGCAACTTTTCTCCCTCTCTTCTTCTTTTTGTGTGTCAGTGTATCTGTTTGTATGTGTGTATTTCTATGACTGTGTCCGTGTACGTTTGTCTCAATGTGTGTCTCTGTGTCTGTGTGTTTCTGTCTCTGAATTTGTGTGTTTCTATGTGTCTGTCCCTAGTTATATGCGTATTTTTATCTGTCTCTGTATCTTGTGTGTCCATCTTTGTCGAACTGTCTCTGTGTCTTTGTAACTGAGTGTTTGTTAGTGTATAAGTGCCTGTATTACTGTGTGGCTGTATTTTTTGTCTGTCTCTGTGCCTGTGTCTCTGTGCAGTGGGGTCCCTGTTGTTTTGGGGGTGAATCCATTGAAATGGGGTGAACACCCTTCCCCCTTTCTCTCTGTGCCTGCCTCTCCTATGTTAAAATAAATTAAAAACTTACCTCTAGCTTTGGGGCCCACCATTGCTGTTCCAGCAGCAGGCAGTGAGGGAGCGTTGACCAGGAGGCAGTCAGAGAGGTCACAAGGTTACATATTTGGGCTGTTGCTTTACCCAAAACACCTGTCGGGTAGTGTCTCCCACCCATCCTTCTCCTCTAACCAAAATCAAATGCTGTGAGTCGGTTGGTCAGGTGATGTGTTTTCTTTCGTGTTTCATTTTTTCAGCGGTCTATTTGGGAATTTAGAATAGTGGTAATGAAGGTGAGGGCAGTTCAATGTTCCTCCTACAGTATGTAGTCTTTTGTGGGAAGTGCATCCAACTCCAATTCCTCGAGAACTGTGTTAGGGAACTGGAGCTGGATGAACTTCAGATCATTTGGGAGGTGGGAGTGGTTTATGGGAAGAGTTACAGGGAGGTAATTACCCCACAGCCACGCGAAGAAGGCAGATGGGTTACCGTCAGGAGTAGGAAATGGAACCGACAGGCAGTGCAGGGATCTCCTGTGGTGGTTCCTCTCAGCAACAAGTATATCGTTTTGGGTACTGTTGGGGTTGAGAACTTACTAGGGGTAAACAATGGAGCACAGGGTTAGGCCACCTCCTCGAATGCTGCCTGACCTGCTGTGCTTTTCCAGCACCACTCTAATCTAGACTCTGATTTCCAGATCTGCAGTCCTCACTTTTGCCTAATGGGGCACAGGTGCAGAACTGTCCCTGCTGCTCAGAGGGGAAGGGGGAAGAGGATCAGAGCTTTAGTCATTGAGAACTCCAGAGATAGGGGGATAGAAAGGAGATTTTGTGGGAATGAGTGAGACTCACGATTGGTGTGTTGCCTCCCAGGTGCCAGGGTTGGTGATGTCTTTGACCGTGTTTTTGGGATCCTTGAGGGGGAGGGACAGCAGCCCCGAGTTGTGGTCCACATAGGTTCCAACAACAAAGGTAGGAAGAGAGATGGGGATTTAAGGCAGAAATTCAGAGAGCTGGGGTGGAAGCTTAGAGCTGGAACAAACAGAGTTGTTATTTCTGGTTTGTTGCCTGTGCTACATGGAGAAAGTGAGGTCTGCAGATGCTGGAGATCAAAGTTGAAACTTTATTGCTGGAACAGCACAGCAGGTCAGGCAGCATCCAGGGAACAGGAGATTCGACGTTTCGGGCACAGGCCCTTCTTCAGGAATCCAGGGAACAGGAGATTCGACGTTTCGGGCACAGGCCCTTCTTCAGGAATGAAGAAGGGCCTGTGCCCGAAACGTCGAATCTCCTGTTCCCTGGATGCTGCCTGACCTGCTGTGCTGTTCCAGCAATAAAGTTTCAACTGCCTGTGCTACATGCTAGTGAAGCAAGGAACAGGGAGAGTGCGGAGCTGAACACATGGCTGCAGGTATGGTGCAGGATGGAGGGTTTCGGATCTTTGGATAATTGGAGCTCTTTCACAGGAAGATGGGACCTCTACAAACAGAATGGTCTTCTCCTGAACCAGAGGTTACCGATATCCTTTTGCGGGGGGGGGGGGGTGGATTTGCTAATGCTCTTTGGGTGGGTGGGATTTAAACTTATGCAGCAGGTGTATGGGAGCCTGAATTGTAGTTCCAATGTACAGGAGATTGGGGGTTCTGAGGTCAGGGATAGGTTTGCAAGGTTACGAGAGGGCACCAGCAATCAGGATGTTGACTTGAATGTGTGTACTTCAATGCCAGGAGCATAAGGTGGGTGAACTTGCAGCATGGGTTGGTATCTGGGATTTCAATGTAGTGACCATTTCAGGGACTTGGCTAGAGGAGGGACAGGAATGGTTATTGCAGATTCCGAGATTTAGATGTTTCAGCAAGAACATAGGTGATGGTAAAAGTGGGGTGGGATGGGTGGCATTGTTAATCAAAGGTAGTATTACAGCAGCTGAGAGAACTTTTAAGGACTCATACACTGACATAGTTTGGGCTGAGGTTAGAAACAGAAAAGGAGAGTTCACCCTGTTGGGAGTTTTCTACAGGGCTCCTATTTGTTCCAGGGATGTAGAGGAAAGGATAGCAAGGATGACTCTCGAGAAGAGCAAGAGTAACAGTTAGTTGTTATGGGGGACTTTAACTTCCCCAATGTTGACTGGGAATACTATAGTTCAAATAGTTTAGATGGGTCAGTCTTTGTTCAATGTGTGCAGGAGGATTTTCTGACACCGTATGTAGAGAGACCAACAAGTGGAAATGCCATATTGGATTTGGTAATGGGAATGAACCCCACCAGGTGTTAAATTTGGAGATAGGTCAGCACTTTGGTGAGAGTGACCATTATTCGATTTTACAATAACAATGGGCAGGGATAGGTTATACTGCAGGGAAAGAGGTATAACCGGAGGAAAGGCAATTAGAATGTGATTAAACAAGAGTTAGGATGCATAGAATGGAGAAGGAAACTGCAGGAGCTGGACACATTTGAAATATGGAGCTTATTCAAGGAACAGCTACTGCAGGTCCTTGATAGGTATGCACCCATTAGACAGAGAGGTAATTGAAGTGGGAGGGAGCCATGGTTTACTAAAGAAGTTGAATCTTGTCAAGTGGAAGAAGAAAGCTTACATGAGAATGAAGCATGTAGGCTCAGTTAGGGGTCTTAAGAGTTATAAATTAGCCAGAAAAGATCTAAATAGAGGGCTAAGAAGAGCCAGGAAGGGACATGAGAAGTGGTTAACAGATAGGGTCAAGGAAAACCCTAAGGCCTTCCATAACTTTATTAGGAATAAAAGAATAAGTAGAGTAAGATTAATGCCAATCAAAGATAGTAGTGGAAAGTTGTGTGTGGAATCTGAGGACATAGGAGAAGTGCTTAATGAATACTTTTCGTCAGTATTCACATTGGAAAAGGGAAATGCTAGTTAGATTATGGAGATACAGGTTACATGATTCAATAATGGTCACTATCACCAAAGTGCTCACCTATCTCCAAATCTAACACCTGGTGGGGTCATTCCCAGTACCTAATCCAATATGTCATCACCCCTTGTTGGCCTGTCTACATATTGTGTCAGAAAATCCTCCTGCAAAGAAAGTTGGCAAAGAGGAGGTATTAGCAATTTTGGAAGATCTGAAAATGGATAAGTCCCCTAAGCCGGATGGAATTTATCCTCGGATTCTCTGGGAAGCCAGTGAGGACATTGCAGAGCCTTTAGCTTTGATCTTTATGTCATCATTGTCGACAGGAATAGTGCCAGAAGACTGGAGGATAGCAAATGTCGTCCCTTGTTTAAGAAGGGGAGTCAGGACAACCCTTTTAATTATAAGCCAATGAGCTTTACTTTGCTTGTGGGTAATGTGTTGGAAAAGTTTATAAGAGACAGGATTTATAATCATCTGGAAAGGAATAATTTAATTAGGGATAGTCAACACGGTTTTGTGAAGGGTAGTTTGTGCCTCACTAAACTTATTGAATTCTTCGAGAAGGTGACAAAACAGGTGGATGAAGGTAAAGCAGTTGATCTGGTGCATATGGGTTTCAGTAAGGCATTTGATAAGGTTCCACACAGTAGACTATTGCACAAAATGCGCAATTTCGAGATTAAAGGTGATTTAGCGGTTTGGATCAGAAATTGGCTTGCTGAAAGAAGACAGAGGGTGGTGGTTGATGGGAAATGGTCATCCTGGAGCTCAGTTACCAGTGGTGTGCCACAAAGATTGTTTTGGGGCCACTGCTGTTTGTCATTTTTATCAATGTTCTGGATGGATGGGTTAGTAAATTTGCGGATGACACTAAGGTAGAGTTGTGGATAATACCGAAGGATGTTGTGGATTATAGAGGGACTTTGATAAAATGCAGAGCTGGGCTGAGAAGTGTCAAATGGAATTTCAGTTTCATTTTCTGAGGTTCCACAAATACACATCACAAAGTCATCAAATGTCATTGTTACATTGCCTCCTCATATCCTGTTCCTGAGCAGTTTCCAGTCCATTCTTCTAGTTTTTCCATTTCCATTGCATTTGTTCCAATAATGCCACCTTCCACCAGGGTGCCTCCAACAGATCTCCCATTTTCCCCAACCAAGGAATCCCTCTCCACCCCACCTTCACCATAGCTAACAGGGCCTCAACCATAGATGGAAATGTGTTGCTGGAAAAGCGCAGCAGGTCAGGCAGCATCTAGGGAACAGAAGAATCGACGTTTCGGGCATTAGCCCTTCTTCCTGAAGAAGGGCTAATGCCCGAAACGTCGATTCTCCTGTTCCCTAGATGCTGCCTGACCTGCTGCGCTTTTCAAGCAACACATTTCCATCTCTGATCTCCAGCATCTGCAGACCTCACTTTCTCCTCAACCATAGCTGACTTATCTCCAACATTTCTGTCCTGACCCCTCTGCTTCGTCTCCGAGCAACCATCTCAGTTAGAGACAAAAAAACTGCAGATGCTGGAATCCAAGGTAGACAAGCAGGAGGCTGGAAGAACACAGCAAGCCAAGCAACATCAGGAGATAGAGAAGTCAATGTTTTGGGTGTAACACTTCTTCAGGGCTGGGGGTGGGGGTCGGGGGAGCTGCAGATAAAAGAGATGGTTAGAGGAGGTTTTGGGTGGGGATAGGTGAGCACAGGTCGAGGGCACAGTCTGATTGGTCAGTGGGAGAAAAAACAAGAACAAAGAAAATTTACAGCCCAGGAACAGGCCCTTTGGCCCTCCAAACCTGAGCTGATCCAAATGTACTTTCTAAATCTGTCAGTTAATTCCTCAGCATCTATATCCCTCTACTCCCCACCTACTCATACATTTATCCAGATGCATCTTAAATGTATCTACCATACCTGCCTCTACCACCTCTGCTGGCAACGCGTTCCAAACGCCCACCACTCTCTGTGTGAAGTACTTGCCGCGTGTATCCCTCTTAAACTTTCCACCTCTCACCTTGAAAGCGTGACCTCTCATTATTGAATCCTTCACCCTGGGACAAAGCTTGTCGCTATCCACTCTGTCTATACCCTTCATGATTTTATAGACTCAATCAGGTCCCCCCTCAATCTCCTTTTTTCAAATGAAAATAAACCTAACCTGCTCAACCTCTCGTCATAGCTAGCACCTTCCATACCAGGCAACATCCTCGTAAACCTTCTCTGCACCCTCTCCAAAGTGTCCACATCCTTTTGGTAATGTGGCGACCAGAACTGTACACAGTATTCTAAATGCGGCCGAACCAATGTCTTGTACAATGTTAACATGACTTGCCAGCTCGTATACTCAATATCCTGTCCAATGAAGGCAAGCATACTATATGCCTTCATGACCATTCTATCCACCTGTGCAGCAACCTTCAGGGTACAATGGACCTGAACTCCCAGATCTCTCTGCCCATCAACTTTTCCCAAGGTTCTTCTGTTCATTGTATAATTCGCTCTAGAATTAGTCTTGCCTAAATGCATCACCTCACATTTGTCTGGATTGAAATCCATCTGCCACTTTTCCATCCAACTCTCCAGTCTATCTATATCCTCCTGTATTCTCTGACAGTCCCTTATGCTTTCTGTTGCTCCACCAATCTTCGTGTCATCTGCAAATTTGCTAATCATACCAAAAGTGCCCTCTTCCACATCATTTATGTATATTACAAACAACAGTGGCCCCAACACTGACCTCTGTGGAACACCACTGGTCACCTTTCTCCATTTCGAGAAACTCCCTTCAACTACTAGTCTCTGTCTCCTGTTGCTCAACCAGTTCTTTATCCACCTAGCTAGAACACCCTGCACAAGATATGACTTCACTTTCTCCATTAGTCTACCATGGGGAACCTTATCAAACGCTTTACTAAAGTCCATGTATATGACATCAACAGCCCTTCCTTCATCTATCAACTTGGTCACTTCCTTGAAGAACTCTATTAAGTTGGTAAGGCATGATCTCCTCTGCACAAAACCATGTTGCCTATCATTGATAAGCCCATTCTTTTCTAAATATAAATAGATCCTACCCCTCAGTACCTTCTCCAGCAACTTTCCCACCACTGACGTCAGGCTCACTGGTCTGTAGTTACCTGGTATATCCCTACTACTCTTCTTTTACAAGGGGGACAACATGAGCAACCCTCCAATCCTCCAGCACCTCATCTGCATTTAAGGATGCCACAAAGGTATCCTGTCAGGGCCCCAGCTATTTCCTCTCCTGCCTCCCTCAGCAATCTAGGATAGATCCCATCTGGTCCTGGGGATTTGTCATCCTTAATAACCTCTAGCCTACCCAACACATCTTCCCTACTTATGTCAACGTGATCCAGAGTAATCAAACTTCTATCTCTAATCTCAACATTGTGGGCAGCACGGTGGCACAGTGGTTAGCACTGCTGCCTCACAGCGCCAGAGACCCGGGTTCAATTCCCGCCTTAGGCGACTGACTGTGTGGAGTTTGCACGTTCTCCCCGTGTCTGCATGGGTTTCCTCCGGGTGCTCTGGCTTCCTCCCATAGTCCAAAGATGTGCAGGTTAGGTGAATTGGCCATGCTAAATTGCCCGTAGTGTTAGGTAAGAGGTAAATGTAGGTGTATGGGTGGGTTGCGCTTCGGAGGGTCGGTGTGGACTTATTGGGCCGAAGGGCCTGTTTACACACTGTAACGTAATCTAATCTAATCTAAACATTCATCATCACCCTCTCCTCAGTGAACACTGATGCAAAGTAATAATTCAGAATCTCACCCATTCTCTCAGGTTTGACACACAGCCTTCCTTCATTATCCTTTAGTGGACCAATCTTTTCTCTAATTACCCGTTTGCTTCTTATAGAAGAATAAAATACTTTGGGATTCTCCTTAATTCTGCTTGCTAAAGCTATTTCATGACCCCTTTCAGCCCACTTGATGCCTCGTTTAAGACTTGTCCTACTCTTCCAATACTCCTCCAGGGCCCGTACTGTTCTTAGCTGCCTAGACCTTATGTATGCTTCCCTTTTCCTCTTGGCTAGTTGTACGATTTCTCCTGTCATCCATGGTTCACGAATTTTGCCCTTCCTATCCTTTGCCTTCAATGGGACATGTCTATCCTGCACTATCTTTAACCTATCTTTGAAAGCCTCCCACATATCAAAATGTGGACTTCCCTTCAAATAGCTGTGTCCAATTCACATTTCTGAGCTCCTGCCTAATTTTGATATAATTGGCCTTGGCCAAGTTTAGAACTCTTCCCTTGGGATCACTCTCTTCTTTATCTATGAGTATTCTAAAACTTATAGAATTGTGGTCGCTGTTCCCAAAGAAATCCCCCACCACAACTTCTACCACCTGTCCTGGCTCGTTCCCCAGTACTAAGCCCAATACGGCCCCTTCCCTCTTCGGACTATTGATATACTGCTCTAGAAAACTCTCCTGGATGCTTCTTACAAATTCTACCCCATCCAGACCTCTGACACTAAGTGTACCCCAGTCAATGTTGGGAAAATTAAAACTCCCATCACCACTACCCTATTGCCTCTACATCTTTTCATAATCTGTTTACCTCTGTGTTCTTCTACCTCACGCTCACTGTAAGGAGGCCTGTAATACAGCCCCAACAGTGTGACTATTGCACCCTTCTTATTCCTCAGCTCCACCCATAATGCCTCACTACCCAAGACCTCCATAGTGTGCTCCTTTAGCACTGCTGTGATATCGTCATTGACCAGCAATGCAACTCCCCCTCCCTTTTTACTTCCCTCCCTGTCCTGTCTGAAGTGTCTATGTCCTGGAACATTTAGTTGCCAATCATCATGCCCTTCCTTCAGCCAAGTCTCTGTGACTGCAATAACATCATACTCCCAAGCACCAATCCAAGCCCTAAATTCATCTGCCTTACACACTATACTCTTTGCATTAAAATAGATGCATTTCATGCCACCAGTTTTTTTGCGCTCATCTGCTCTCTGCCTACTCTTCCCTTTATTAATGCTATCTTCATAATTCTTACTGTCTCCAGTCTCCATCTCGCTGCCTACTTGTTTTCTCTTCTGCTTCTCAGCCCCCTGCCACATTAGTTTAAAACCTCCCCAACAGTAGTAGGAATGAATCCGCTTGGTAGCTGGAAAGAAGAAACAGTAAGTGGAATGGAAGGAACAGGGAAGGCTGGAAAAGGGGTTGACAGATGGGAAGAGAGGTTATTTGAAACTGGAGAACCTGATGTTGAATTCTCTGGGTTGTTGGCTGCCCAGGCGGACAATGAGGTGTTGTTCCTCCAATTTATGGTCTGATTTGCTGTGGCAATAGAGGAGGCTGAGGATGGTCATGTCTGAAATGATTGGGAAGGAAAATTAAAATGGGTGGTGACTGGGAGGTCAGGTCAGCTCGGTGAAACATGCCGAGTTTACGTTTGGTCTCACCGATGTAGAGATGACCACATGAGGTGGTGTGCTGGCAGGTTTTGCATCTTTTACAGTTGCAAGGGAAGAAACCAGGGGTTCGAGGGGATTGCTGGGGACAGTGGCACGAACCAAGGACTGGTGAAGGGAATGATCCTTGCGAAAGGCAGAGAGAGGTGGGGAGCGGGAAAATGTTCTTGGTGGTGGGTTGAATTGGAATTAGCTGAAGTGTTTAAGAATGGCATATGGAGACTGGTGGGGTGGGAGGTGAGGACAAAGGGGGCCTTGTCTTTGTTGTGTTTGGAAGTGGGGGGTTTAATGTCGTGGAGCGGGGAATGGCGGAGGTGCAGTAGAGAGCTGTCTGGATGACAGATGAGGGAAAAGCACATTATTCAAAATAGGTGGACATCTGAGATGCTCGGGAGTGGAATGTCTCCTCATCCGAGCAGGTGCAGCGGAGGCTGAGAAATTGTGAAAACAGGATGGAATTCTTGCAGGATACTGAGTGGGAGGAGGTGTGGTCCAGGTAGTTGTGGGAGTCTTTGGGCTTATAGTAAATGTCTGTCTGCGCCGGAGATAGAAACAAAGAGGTCATGAAAGGGAAGGGAGGTATCCGAGATGGGCCAAGTGAATTTAAGGGCAGGGTGGAAGTTGTGGTGAAGTCGATGAACTGCTCTAGCTCATCTGGGTGCAGAATGCAGCATTGATGCAGTCATTGATGTAAGGGCGCAGTACCTGTGTAAGTACTGAAGAGGGACTTTTCAACGTAGCCAACAAAGAGATAGGCGTAGCTAGGGTCCATCCGAGTTCCATGGCCACACTATGGATTTGGAGAAAGTGGGAAGTGTTAGAGGAAAAGTTATTCAGGGCGAGGACTAGGTCGGCGAGGCAGAGGAGGGAATTGGTGAAGGCATACTGGTTGGATCTGTTAGAGAAGAGGAAGCTGAGGGTCTGAAGTCCATCCTAGTGGGGTATGGATGTGTATAAGAGCCATAGTGTAGATAAAGCGCTGAGGACCGGGGAACTGGAGATTACTGAAGAGGAGGAGGGAGTGATTAGTGTCATGGACGTAGGTGAGAAGTGTCTGGTCCAAGGGGAGTGAATGTAGGGAGAGGAGTGGAGGAGGGGGATGAGGGGGAAAGGTGGATGGGTAGGGTGCATTGTGGGAATGGATGGGTGAGGAGGGAGAGCTGGTGTGCTGATGAGCTGCGGGTAGGCAGTAGTGTGGGAGATTAGAAATGTTATTGTTTTTGCATGTGGGGGGGTGGGGTGTTAATTCTTGTAGCATGTAGCATACTTAAGGCTAAGACTTTAATGAATATAGAGGGTCGTTTAAAGAAAATAGTTTTAAGCTAGGAAATAACTTTAAAGGGTTGTAGCTGACCACAAAAAAGAAGCAACAAGAGCATTTCACAATAAGGCTTATAGTATGATAAGAGAAACTGGATAAAAGAACAAGCTGTAACAAACAAGGAACAAAGAATGCAGACAAGGATAGCAGGATGGCCAGATAAGAAAATAACTACCAAGTGAGGTAATCGGCTTATGATAGGATGGGAAAAGGGAGGTGTGATTCTGCAACTTGTAAATTAAATAAGAACGCTAACAGGCTCTGTTTTTGCGCGTATTTCTGCTTGATTGCAGAGGCGTCCAGTTCTTGCAAGACTGTAAAAAATTGATCTTGTTTCCAAGGCTTTGTCTCAGGCTGATTGATTTGTGAGTGAGTTCTGTTTCTCGCAATTTGGGGGCCTCGTTCGGGATCCAAAACTCCGACCACTCGACACTCTTGGGACGACGGGGGAGGTACACCTCACCAATTTTGGTGATCTCCGACTCCCTTGCTTGTCGTTCGCGGCTTGGGCGAGTACGATCCGGACTGGGATACCCTGGAAACAAGGCGGGCAGACGCGGCGGGTTCGGTTGGGCAACTCTTCTGCACAAGACCGGGTAGGCAAAGGTCTTAAAGGATATATCCGGGCAACCGGGGGCAGTGGTATTTGCTGCAGGAATTGCCACGGGACGGGGCACACCGAAACGACCAGGTAACTCTGTGCACAGACCAAGGTAAGAAGAGAGACCTTTAAGTATTGTCTTGGTGGTCGGGACGTACGAAAGTACGGGGAATTGACGATATATAAAATAAAGCATATGTCAATGGAAAACAGCCCGTGTCAGAAGGGCTAGTAGCTGAAGGGCTACTGAGGGTGCACTTCGTAACTAACTTATGGCCAGACGTCCAGAAAAATATTCAAAAGCTAGGAGTTGTTGCGGGAAGCTCAAAGTGTCTGTGAGACATGGTGTCTGTGTGTGTGTGTGAGAGAGAGAGAAAGAGAAAAGAGCTGTACAGCAAGTAGAAAGTTTAACCCTTTGTGATTCGGTTTGAATGCACATTTGTTTGTTGGTGACTGAATGTTGTGCTTTGTTTCCTGGAACTTGAGATCCGGTTCTATTTTGAATCTGATTTCTACTATGGAAATTTTAACATGATTTATTTTAAGGTTAAGGATTTTACAGATAATGAAATAAAATGTTAACTCCTGTTCTTTTTATAGATCATGACTGCCTTACTATCAGTTTCTAAATAATCTCTTTTATCCTTACATAAAAGTGATTTATGGAGAACAGTTAAAGTCTCAAAAAAAAGCATATAATTGGTCAGATTAATTGGACGAGTAAGGTGTCTAGTCAGGACCCTGAAGGGGGTGTGGAAGAAGGTGACAACGGACCTCGTTAAGATTAATTAAATTAGCAACAATGGGAGGCATGGGGAGTTGCCTATGTGACGATCGATCTGTAAATAACGCTAAAGGGGATATTTCCCGCCCGACAGTTCTTTGGGGAGAATGTTGGGTAATTGGGAACACAACTCCCAGACGTGGGAGAAGGATAAGGCTAAAATGATAAATTATTGTTGTTTCGCTTGGACTAGAGAAAGTATTAAGGCGCCTGTTTTTTTTTGGCCCAAATATGGGTCCGATGAGGATTGGCTGTGTCAAGATCTTAATATATACGTCAATCGGAAAGAAACATACAGTCAAGAAGTGTCAGAATATGCGGCTTGTTGGACAGGGAGCACGGGAGTAAAATTATGTCCCATAAATACGGAGGAATCAAAAAAAATGAAAAAGGGAAGCCACAATGGGATCCCTTAACGTGTTTGCCGCCCCCATAAACTACTCCCCGGAACGAGCCTACAGCTCCCAAAGTGAAACCGAGTCCAGACACAGAAAGGTGAACGGACTCTGAACTAAAAGATACAGAACCTGGGGGGGGGGGGGGGGTTGGGGGGGGGGGGCAGAGTCACTCGCGTCACCACACGTAAAGGAGGGGCAGAGATAATGGAAAATGTTAAATTATGTCCCTTATGAGAGGTTCCGATTGGGGAAGGTACAATCGGATATGTAAACACTCCCTTAACTAGCAGTGAAGTTAGGGCCTTTAAAAAGGAAATTAAAAATTTAATAGAGGATCCGGTTGGACTAGCCAAACAATTAGAGCAATTCCTAGGGCCTAATTTATATACCTGGGGAGAATTGACGGCAATTTTAGGAACGTTATTTTCAGGGGAATAACAAGGTATGGTTAGGAGAGTGGCTTTATAGAAATGGGAAAAGAAGCACCCAGTTGGGGAAGAAAGGGCCCCAGCAGAACAGAAATTCCCAAATGTTGACCCTCATTGGGAAAATAATGACAGAGAAGATAGGGAGTCAATGCAGGATCTACGAGAAATGGTAATATTAGGAATTAAAGAGGCGGCACCTAGATCACAAAACTTTGGTAAGGCCTTTGAAGTACGACAAAAGGAGGATGAAACCCCTTCTGCATTTCTTAAAAGGCTCAAGGAGGCCACAAGGAAGTATTCAGGAAGGGATCCCGATAATCCGATAGCACAGGGACTCTTAAAGGTCCAGTGTGTAACTAAATCATGGCCGGACATACAAAAGAAATTACAGAAATTAGATGGATGGAGTGAAAGACAGATGGAAGAGCTGTTATGTGAGGCACAGAAAGTGTATGTGAAAAGGAAAGATGAGAAGCAGAAACAGAAAGCCAAAATGATGGTGGCGGCAGTAGAAGAAATAACAAAAAGGAGAATGAGATCAGGGGATAACAGGAAGGGTAGGGAAGGACACGAAAGACAAAGGTCGGACATCGGGAAAGAAGGCAACAGGCAGGGTGTTACCATCGCGGGAAAGTGGGGCATTTTAAACGGGAATGCCCAGAATTAGCACAAGAAAGGGAAGCTGTTTCCCTTATGAATTTAGATGAAGATTAGGGGAGTCAGGGGTTCCTTCCTCCTGAGAACCACTGGGAACCCTTGATAAATTTAAAGGTGGGACCTGAAGGGGAGGAGGCAGTATGTTTGGTGGACACGAGAGTGGCATGGTCATCCCTATGTTTTAGACCTACCAGTGTTAAATTGACTAAGGAGTATCTTAAAGTTTCCAGAGTAAAAGGCGAAGAATTCTTGGTGCCTATTTTTGAACCAACCCTAATTAGAAGAAATGATGAGGAAGTGATAGGACAATTACTATATATTCCTGACATTGGAAGTAATCTATTAGGTAGGGATTTGATTATATTGCTGGGCTTAAAAATTGGGGTGGAGGATAGTGCAGTAACTGTAACGATGGCTAAGACAACCCAAGGAAGATGGATCCTCCCGGAAGGAAGGGTGTTATTAAGTAAACCAGTCATGAGATACATCCTAACCACCTTGCACCAAGGCAGTCATTGGGGCTCCCAAGCTATGTGTGACATAGTGTTAAGGAAGTACGGATGTAAAGGGATATACACATTAGCCAAGCAGGTATGCGCAGGATGCCCGACTTGCCAAAAGATTATAAGAAAGTAATGAGAGGGGGGTCAAGAGGTGGAAGAAACCCTGAGGTAAGACCTTTTCAAAGAATACAGATAGATTACACAGAATTACTCCCAATAGGGAAACAAAAGTACTTATTAGTCCTAATGGATCACCTAACTGGGTGGGGGAGGCATTTCCAATGTCCTCAGCTACCTCGAAGGGAGTAGTGAAAACTCTTTTAGAACATATAATTCCTCGATATGGAGTGGTGGAAAGTATAGATTCAGACCAAGATAGCTATTTTACCTCTAAGATCCTGCAAGGAGTAATGGCGGGATTAGAAATCTCTTGGGAATTCCACACTCCTTGGCACCCGGTTCCTCTGGACAGGTGGAACGAATGAATCAAACCTTAAAGAAGCAATTGTCTAAGCTAGTCTAGAGACTCGATTACCATGGTCAAAATGTTTACCTATCGCATTAGGACTGTGCCTAGACGTGATATAGGCCTCTCTCTTTATGAGATGATGTTTGGATTACCTTTCTTGGGTGGAAGAGGGAAATTACCAACTGTAGAGTTCAATGATAAGTTTTTAAAGAACTATAATGTGGCGCTCGGCTCTTCTTTGTCTGTCCTTAGGAAGAAGGGTCTGTTGACCCAGGCACCACCACTTGAGTTCGCCGTACATCGAATATAACCGGGTGATTGGGTCCTGATAAAGACCTGGAAAGATACCAAACTGCACCCATGCTGGAATGGACCGTTCCTAACCCTCCTGACGACTGAAACAGCCATCCGAACTGCTGAAAAAGGGTGGAGTTATCACACTCGTGTTAAGAGCCCGGTGGACGCTCCTTCCCCTCCAGCAGAGTGGCAAGCACATCCTACAGACAACCCTTTGAAAATCAAGCTGAGCAAAAAGAATGGACTGAGATAAGAGACTATTAAGTATTGGTTAAAAATCTATCCCAAAACAATTGTAAGTATTGCATGGACTCACTCCTCCTCCCTGGTATTTAAAGGGTTAGGGAATAGACAGATAGGGTTGTGAGCTGAAATGAATGGTCAGCTTTATATTGTCATGATAATATTGGCGCCAAACTGCGGGGGGGGGGTGGGAAAAAAAATCATTTTACCGCTTTATGTCAGAATTATGCTAAACTAAAGGGGCATACCGACTATTGGGTATGTGCTGAGATCCCACACCATGGGGAATCCGGAATTCCTCTCACGGTAATACCACTTACCAAAAGAGAAGTGTACGATGTACAACAATTTGACTCGGGCTCAAATGATACAACTTGGAGAGTTGAAAGGGGTAATTATAACTTTGCGGGATGGTTCCCTCGACCAGCCCTGAAAACTCTGGGGGCTATCGATGGCCTTAGAGTTTCCCACCAAAAGGAGCAGTAAATACCACTTGTTTCTGTAATCAGAATGATACCGCACCCTTCCGATTAGGAAAATCATCCACCAGCCAAGCCACTGCCACGACCATTCCCCAAATATTAAACGGTACATATTGGGTATGCGGCCTGAAGGCCTATCCATTTATTCTTGGAGAGAAATACATTCGCGTGACTGAATGTATAGGAATGCATGCATTTATGATGTTGATCAAACACTGCCTCAAAGTCAGAAAGGCTGCAGTGGCTGCTGCTACCTCGCCTATATAATTCCCCACTTGAGGCTGTTAAAGAGAGCCGATAAAAAAAAACCTTGGAATAAATAGGGAGGAAGGCGAGTAACCCGGAAAGTAACCGAAGGAGATTGCCTCCTCTGGACTTTGATACCTATGTATGGGACTGCTCGAGCAGGAGTAGAAATACAAAAGTTGGCGGCTTCCCTGGAACAGTTGGCCAACAAGACTGCTGATGCGTTGGTCGAAACCCAATCCCAAGTAACAGCCATAACGACCGAAATGATTGCCACTAGGCTAACGACCCTTCAGAACAGGATGGCTCTGAATTATATTCTAGCAGAGAAGGATGGTACCTGTGCACTAATTGGAGAGGAATGTTGTACGTACATACCTGACGTCTCCTCTAACTTTACTGATATCTCCAAACATGTGCAAAACAAAATCGCCAAGGTAAGGGAGGCCGGTAATTGGTACTGGAACGAAAAAGGATGAGAATGGGGGAATTGGGGATTGACTGGTTGGGGAAGGTGGTTAGTCAATCTGGCTACCTATGGATTATTGATATTAGTGGGTCTGGTGGTAGGGTTCAATGTCCTAAAATGGGTAATGAGCCGACTGATAACATCCTTTGAAGATGCAACCCAAATAAATCAGCAGGTGATATGCAACAAACAGAAAGTCAAAGAATACTCCTAGAGTTCAAGGGATGAACAACACAAATGTAAAATGTAAGATTGTGAACCTCATCGCTAAAAGGCGTAAGAGGGAAGAACATAAGAAAATGAATTAAAGGAGACTTAATAAGTGCAAAAACAACAGTTAGAGAAAAAGAAAAAGAGGGAATGGTGGGAGATTAGAAATGTTATTTTTGCAGGTGGGGGGGTGGGGTGTTAATTATTGTAGCATGTAGCATACTTAAGGCTAAGACTTTTATGAATATAGAGGGTCTTTTAAAGAAAATAGTTTTAAGCTAGGAAATTAAAGGGTTGTAGCTGACCACAAAAAAGCAGCAAGAGCATTTCACAATAAAGCTTATAGTATGATAAGAGAAACTGGATAAAAGAACAAGGAACAAAAAATGCAGACAAGGACAGCAGGATGGCCAGATAAGAAAATAACTACCAAGTGAGGTAATCGGCTTATGATAGGATGGGAAAGGGAGGTGTGATTCCACAACTTGTAAATTAAATAAGAATGCTAACAGGCTCTGTTTTCGCGCGTATTTCTGCTTGATTGCAGAGGCGTCCAGTTCTTGCAAGACTGTAAAAAAATGTTCTTGTTTCCAAGGCTTTGTCTCAGGCTGATTGATTTGTGAGTGAGTTCTGTTTCTCGCAATTTGGGGGCCTCGTTCGGGATCCAAAACTCCGAGTTCTGTTTCTCACAGTAGGACCCAGGAATGTCCTTGGAGCATGGACCAGGATATCAGCAAACACATCCTTGCCTATCAGAGTGTATGCTCCCTCCCCAACATCTTGTCCACCTGCGCTTTTAGGAGAAAGTGAGGACTGCAGATGCTGGAGATCAGAGCTGAAAATGTGTTGCTGGAAAAGCGCAGCAGGTCAGGCAGCATCCAAGGAACAGGAGAAGGGCTTATGCCCGTAGAAGGGCATTCCTGAAGAAGGGCTTATGCCCGAAACGTCGATTCTCCTGTTCCTTTGATGCTGCCTGACCTGCTGCGCTTCTCCAGCAACACATTTTTATCACCTGCGCTTTTAGCCTACTTTAAAAGTTCACGCCATCTTGTATTATTGTAACGTTACCTTGACAACGCATGCTATTAACTAACACTCACGTGACTCGAAAGACCAGGATCTGCCCGAAAGTGCGCATGCACGACCCGGCATTGCTCTCACGTGACTAGACGCTGCATCTGGCGTCATTCGTCGTCTTGGAAACTGCGCTGCTGCTGGGGACGCTCTGGACTCTGACCGTTTTGAAAATAAATTCAAGTTCATGGGATAGACGATTAACATGTCACCTTTTCTAAAGAGGGGAGCCGCACCGGAATCTAACTAAGAGGTGAGCGGGGCAATGTCAATTATAAAAAAAACTTTTACGCTGTTGCTCGACCAAACCTGATGCTGAACAATGACTGACTGCGTCACTGACGAATCAGCGGGTGATGGACGGCACCTTTCACCATTCACAAGTCAAGTGCCTACAGGTAGGTGGAGCTTGGGGAGAACATGTCCCTCAGCCCCAGGGGCGGAGCGGGGCCTGTCCCCTTAGCACCGGGAGGGGCGGGGTCGGTTACCTCAGCCCCCGGGTCAGGGCGGGGCGGGGCGTGGCCAGTCCCATCAGCCCCAGGGACAGGGCGGGGCGGGGCGGGGCCGGGCCGGTTTCCTCAGCCCCGGGAGTGGGGCGGGGCCGGTTTCCTCAGCCCCAAGGGCGGGGCGGGGCGGGGCGTGTGGTGTTTCGAAGCAGAGTGACGGTTGTCCTTCTCGCCCCCAACCATCCCCAATTTCAATTGTGTAAATGATCAGTGAAGTGACAGGCACATTGCAACCTCCTGGATTCAAAGACTAAAGGACTCCTGTCTGCTGACTGGAAAGGATTTAAACACAATGAGGAGCAGAATGTTATTGCCCAAAATATAGCAGGTTTGCTGAGTACTCTATTAAAACATAGTGTGAATGTGTTCAAGAAGGCAAAGTGGAGAGCAGCAGAAAGAAGGGGTCAACTTAGATATGGGTTGATGCTGCGTGTCAGAGAGCGGTCGCACACGAGCCAGAATAGATTTGAGGGTAGTGCAAAAAAGGCAACCACACGATAGCAGATCTTTTGATGGGAATTATAAAACTTAACAGGTCTGGTAGCGTCTATGGAGAGAAAGAAGAATTAATGTTTCGCGTCCAGTCATCCTTCAGAAGCAGAGGACTTCGGATTTAGAGTCAGAAAAGAACAGATTGATTAATCCTAATTGCCTTTCCTGATTTGAGAAACTGTTCATATGCAGCATTTCTTCAAACTAACTTCAATAAATCATAATCAATAACCAACAATACTTTTAGAAGTTAGTGATGATGTAGTAGCATTGGGGTATAGGACCATCATGATCTGACATGCAGCCTTGCTTTATGTAGCTTTAAACTCACTTTGCTATAGGAAGGATGTTATTAAACTGGAAAGAGTGCAGAAGAAACTTACAAGAATGTTGCCAGGACTCAAGAGTCTGAGTTATAGGGAGATATCAGACAAGCAAGGACATTTTTCTTTAGAGTGTAGAAGACTGAGAGAGAATTTTATAGAAGTGTCTAACATCATGAGAGGCATGAATAGAGTGAATGCACTTTTTCCCAGGGTTGGGGAATTTTTAGAGGAGAAAGAATAAAAGGGAACCTGAGGGGCAAACCTGAGGAGCACAGAGGATGTTACGCATAGAACATAGAACAGTACAGCACAGAACAGGCCCTTCAGCCCACCATGTTGTGCTGACCACTGATCCTCATGTATGCACCCTCAAATTTCTGTGACCATATGCATGTCCAGTAGTCTCTTAAATGTTCCCAATGACCTTGCTTCCACAACTGCTGCTGGCAACGCATTCCATGCTCTCACAACTCACTGTGTAAAGAACCCGCCTCTGACATCCCCTCTATACTCTCCTCCAACCAGCTTAAAACTATGACCCCTCGTGTTAGTCATTTCTGCCCTAGGAAATAGTCTCTGGCTATCGACTCTATCTATGCCTCTCATTATCTTGTATACCTCAATTAGGTCCCCTCTCCTCCTCCTTTTCTCCAATGAGAAAAGTCCGAGCTCAGTCAACCTCTCTTCATAAGTTAAGCCCTCCAGTCCAGACAACATCCTGGTAAACCTCCTCTGAACCCTCTCCAAAGCATCCGTATCTTTCCTATAATAGGGCAACCAGAACTGGACGCAGTATTCCAAGTGCGGTCTAACCAAAGTTTTATAGAGCTGCAACAAGATCTCACGACTCTTAAACTCAATCCCCCTGTTAATGAAAGCCAAAACACCATATGCTTTCTTAACAACCCTGCCCACTTAGGTGGCCATTTTAAGGGAACTATGTACCTGCATACCAAGATCCCTCTGTTCCTCCACACTGCCAAGAATCCTACCTTTAATCCTGGAGTCAGCTTTCAAATTCAACCTTCCAAAATGCATCACCTCGCATTTATCCAGGTTGAACTCCATCTGCCACCTCTCTGCCCATCTCTGCATCCTGTCAATGTCCCGCTGCAGCCTACAACAGCCCTCTATACTGTCAACAACACCTCCAACCTTTGTGTCGTCTGCAAACCTGATGGCCCATCCTTCAATCCCCTCATCCAAGTCATTAATAAAAATTACAAATAGTAGAGGCCCAAGGATAGAGCCCTGTGGAACACCACTCACCACAGACTTCCAGGCAGAATATTTTCCTTCCAGTACTACTTGCTGTCTTCTGTTAGCCAGCCAATTCTGTATCCAGACAGCTAAGTTCCCCTGTATCCCATTCCTCCTGACCTTCTGAATGAGCCTACCATGGGGAACCTTATCAAATGCCTTACTGAAGTCCATATACACCACATCCACAGCTCGACCCTCATCAACTTTTCTAGTCACATCCTCAAAGAACTCGATAAGGTTTGTGAGGCATGACCTGCCCCTCACAAAGCCATGTTGACTGCATTTAATCAAGCCATGCTCTTCTAGATGGTCATAAATCCTATCCCTCAGAATCCTTTCTAACACCTTGCAGATGACAGACGTGAGACTTACTCGTCTGTAATTGCCAGGGATTTCCCTATTGCCTGTCTTGAACAGAGGAATTACATTTGCACCTCGCCAGTCCTCAGGTACGACTCCAGTGGAGAGCGAGAATGCAAAGATCTTCGCAAGTGGCGAAGCAATTGCATTTCTCGTTTCCCAAAGCAGCCGAGGACAAATCTGGTCTGGGACTGGCGACTTGTCAATCTTAATGTTTGACAAAATTTTCAGCACATCAGCTTCCTCTATCTCTATCCATTCCAGCATGCACACCTGCTCTTCAAAGGTTTCATTCACTACAAAGTTCATTTCTTTCGTAAAGACAGAAGCAAAAAACTCATTTAGGGCTTCCCCTACCTCCTCAGATTCCACACACAAATTCCCGATGCTATCCCTGATCGGCCCTACTCTTTCTTTGACCATTCTCTTATTCCTCACAAAAGTGTAAAATGCCTTTGTGTTCTCCCTAATCCATTCTGCCAAGCCTTTCTCGTGCCCCCTCCTGGCTCTCCTCAGACCATTTTTGAGCTCCTTCCTCGCCTGCCTGTAATCCTCTAGAGCTGAGCTTGACCCTAGCTTCCTTCACCTTATGTAAGCTACCTTTTTCCTTTTGACAAGAAGCTCCACCGCTCTCGTCATCCAAGGTTCCTTTATCTTACCACTTCTTTCCTGTCTCAGAGGGACATATTTATTCATCACTTGCAACAACTGTTCCTTAAACAGTCTCCACATGTCTATAGTGCCTTTACCATGGAACAATTGCTCCTAATCCATGCTTCCTAACTCATGTCTAATCGCATCATAGTTTCCTCTTCCCCAATTAAATATCCTCCCATTTTGCCTAATCCTCTCCTTCTCCATAGTTATGTAGAATGTGAGGCAGTTGTGGTCACTACCACCAAAATGCTCTCCCACCACAAGATCTAATACTTCCCCCGGCTCGTTTCCGAGCACCAAGTCTAGAATGGCCTCTCCCCTCGTGGGCCTGTCAATGTACTGAGTTAGGAAACCCTCCTGAACACACCTTACAAAAACAGCTCCATTCAAATCTTCTGCTCGAAGGATGTAGATGGGAAAGTTAAAGTCACCCATTACAACGATCCTACTACGTCCACACTTTTCCAAAATCTGCCGACCTATGCTTTCTTCCATCTCCCTGCTGCTATTGGGGGTCCTGTAGTAAACCCCTAACGAGGTGACTGCTCTCTTGCTGTTCCTAATTTCCACCCAAACCGACTTGGTAGGCAGATCTTCCTCAACAATGGAAGCTTCTGTAGCTGTGATACCCTCTCTGATTAGTAGTGCTACACCCCCTCCTCTTTTTTCCCCTCCCTATTCTTTTTAAATGCTCTAAACCCTGGAACATCCAGCAACCATTCCTGCCCCTGAGAAACCCATGTCTCTGTTATGGCCACAACATCATAGCACCAGGTACTGATCCATGCTCTAAGTTCATCACTGCCAGAGCAAGTGTTTGAGGCATGTACATTACAACATTTAAAAGGCATTTGGACAAACACAAGGATAGGAAAGGCTTAGAAGGATATGAGCAAAGTACAGAGAAATGAGGTTAGTGTGGATGGACACTTTGGTCCTAATGGATCAGTTTGGGCCAAAGGGCCTGTCTCCATGATACTATGACTGTGATTCTAAGTTATCAAGAAGAGTGCTAAGAAAGCAATGAAGAGACATCAAATGAAATGTGGCAAGAAGAGGAGAAAGTCCAGGTAAGTAAGTTATTCCATTGACATCTATAAAGTGATGAAGAAGTTCACCCCAACACTGGTATTTCCTCCAACCCCATGAGCATCATGAACTTGTTTGTCAACAATATTTTTGAGTACTTTGTGGAGGAAGCTTACTGCTTGGTCCATAACAATAAATGCAGCACCATTGGTTCTCAAACAATCTATTCTGCTGTGTGCCTGCTGCTGCATGAGGGTGTCAGAGGATACAAAGGCAGAGACCAAGTACACCAGCTCCAAGTGAAACAACACACTGTATTGAAATAATAAAAAGTGCATCATATAGTTTAAAACTAAGTGGTGCATGCTGTAATATATTTAAAGCACTAAGCAAGCTGTCCTCAATCATTGATGACATGAAAGAATGTTTAATGACAGAATATAGACTTTGCTATTTGCCAATGGGGCAGGAAAAATAGCTCAGCTTTGTATCATCACAGGAATGGGCTCTTTGGGCCATGATGTTGTACTGAACATGATGCCAAATTAAACTAATCCTTTCTGCCTGCTTTATCTATATCTCTCCATTCCTTGATTATTCATGCACTTATCTAAAAGCCCCTTAAACGCCCCTATCGTTTCTGTCTCCGCCTCCACCACCACCCCTGGCAGCATGTTCCAGACTCCTACCACTCTGTGCAAAAAACCTTGCCCTTCACATCTTGTATGAACTTCTCCCCTCTCACCTTAAATGCATCCCCCTTAGTATTAGATATTTCAATGCTTGGAAAAAGATTCTGACTGTCAACCCTATCTATGCATCTCATAATCTTATAGATTTCTATCAAGTCTCCCGTAAGCCTCTGCCGCTCCAGGAAAAAAACAACCCTAGTTTTTCTAGCCTCTCTTTATAGCTCATACCCTCTAATCCAGGCAGCATCCTGGTAAACCTCTTCTGCACCCTCGCCAAAACCTTCACATCCTTCCTGTAATGTGGCAAACAGAATTGAACACAAATACCCTTTAAATACAGACTAACCAAAGTCTTATAAAGCTGCAACATGACATCCTGACTCTTGTCAATAAAGGCAAGTATGCCACATGCCTTCTTTAGACTGATATCTACTTATGGCGGCTTTCAGATCACTACGGACCTGAACCCCAAGATCCCTTCATATATCAATGCTGTTCAGGGTGCTGCCAGTAACTGTATACTTTTCCTTAACATTTGATTTCCCAAAGTGTGGCACCTCACACTTGCCCAGATTAAACTCCATCTGCATTTTCTCTGCCCACATCTGCAACTGGTCTATATCCCGCTGTATCCTTTGACAACCTTCTACACTGTCCGCAACTCCACTGATCTTTGTGTCATATGCAATCTTACTAAACCACCCATCTAGTTTTCATCCAAGTCATTTTTGTATATCATACAGCAGTGGTCCGAGTACAGATCTCTGCAGAACACTACTAGTCATTGACCTCCAACCAGAAAAGCACCCTTCCACCACTACCCTCTAGCTTAAAGAGGCAAGCCAATTCTGAAGTTTCCAAGTTACCACGCAACTTAGTTTTCTGGATGAATCTACCATGAGGGACCTTGTTGAAAGCCTTACTTAAATCCAACAACATCCACTGCTCTATCCTGATCAATCACTTTTGTCACCTCTTCAAAAAATTCAATCAAGTTAGTGAGACATGGCCTGCCGCAAACAAAAACATACTGACTGTCTCTAATTAGACCATGCTTTCCTAAATGCGTGTTAATCCTATCTCTAAGAATTCTCTCCAATAGCTTCCAAACCACTGATGTGAGACTCACCGGTCTATAATTTCTTTGATTATCCCTATTGCCCTTCTTGAACAGAGGAACACCATTAGCTACTTGCCAGTTCTCCAGGACCTCTCCAGTGCCTAGCAAGGATACAAGAATCATGGTCAAGGCCTCAGCAATCTCCTCTCTTACCTCTCTCAATAACCTGGGGTAACTACCATTGGGCTCTGGGGACTTATCCACTTTAATGTCTTCAAGAGACCCAACACCACCTATTTCTTGATCTCAAAATGCCTTCACATATTAGCGTGCTAATCTCATTACCCTCTATGTCCTTCTCCTGGGTGAATGCCAACACAACGTACTCATTCAGGATCTCGTCCACATCCACTGCCTCTAAGCACAAGTTCTCTCCTTTATCCTTGAGTGGTCCTACCCTCTCTTTAGTTATCCTTTTGTTTTTAATGTATGTGTATAATGTCTTGGGATTCCCTTTAATCATATTTGCCAAGGTCATTTCATGACCCCTCCCTGCTCTCCATTTCCCTGCTTGAGTTCTTGCCTGCTTTCTTCATATTCCTTATAGGCCCTGTCCAATTTTAGCTTCCTAAACATTACATATGCTTCTTTTCTCCATTTGACTAAATTCACAACCTCTCTCATTATCTCATTGCCATCCTTGTCCATCCTTCTTACTGGAACATGCTGGTCCTGAACTCTGATCAGTATGTTTTTAAACGACTCCCACATGTCAAATAAAAACCAAAAGAACTGGAGATGCTGTAAATCAGAAGCAGAAATAGAAATTGCTGGAAAAGTTCAACATGTCGGTTGGCATCTATGGAGAGAAATCAGAGTTAACATTTCAGGTTGAGTGACGTTTCCTCAGAACCCTCCCACATGTCAAATATGGACTTGCCCTATAACAGCTGCTCCCAATAAACACTCCCTAGCTCCTGCCTAATACTGTCATTTTTGTTCTTCCCTATTTAGTATCTTCCCGCAAAGTCCTTATTCATAGCTATCTTAAAACATAAGAAGTTGTGGTTACTATTTCCAAAATGACTCCTATTGAAAGGTCAGTCACCTAGCCAAGCTCATCAACCAGTAAAAGGTTCCAGTATGGACCTCCTCTCATTGGACAATTCACATACTGTTTCAAGAAACCCTCTTGGATGCACCTAACCAATTCTGCTCCATCTAATCCTCTTGCTCTAAGGAAGTTCCAGTCAATATTGGGGAAGTTAAAGTCACCCACTATGACAACCTTGTTGTTATTACATCTTTTCATAATCTGACTATACATTTTTCCTCAATGTCTCTGTGGCTGTTTGGGGGGCCTATAGTATAATTCCATCAGAAGGATTTGTGGTCGGCATGGTGGCACAGTGGTTAGTATTGCTGCCTCACAGCACCAGAGACCTGGGTTCAATTCCTGCCTCCGGCAACAGCCTGTGTGGAGGTTGCACATTCTCCTTGTGTCTGTGTGGGTTTCCTCCGAGTGCTCCAGTTTCCTTCCACAGTCCAAAAACGTGCAGGTTAGGTGAATTGGCCACGCTAAATTGCCCGTAGTGTTAAATGAAGGGGTAAATATAGGGGACTGGGTCTGGATGGGTTGCACTTCGGTGGGTCGGTGTGGACTTGTTGGGCTGAAGGGCCTGTTTCCACACTGTAATTAATCTAAAAAATTGCACTATTTTTACTTTTGAGCTATACTCATATTACCTTCAGTTAAGCCTTCCAGTATGTCTGCTCTGAGTGCAAATAGGACATTTTTTCTTATTAGTAATGCAACTCCTCCATCTCTTTTACCTCCCTCTCTGTCTCGTCTAAAACAACAAAACCCTGGAACATTCAGGAGCCAGTCATGTCCATCCCTCAACCAAGTCTCTGTAATGGCCACAACATCATAGTTCCATTTACTGATCCAGGCTTTAATTCATCAGCCTTACTCATTATGTTCTGTGTTGTTCTGGGGAAGGTGGGACCTCTACATGAAGGACAGGTTGCACCTGAACTGGAAGGGCACAAATGTCCTGGGTGGGAGATTTGCTCGTGTGATTCGGGAGGGTTTAAACTAGTTTGGCAGGGGGTTGGGAATCAAAGCCACATATCTGAGAGGGGGTCAGTTGCAGACAGGGCAGTGACAGGATGTTTTAAATCTGTCAGCAAGGTTTCTCACGCGATGAAACAAAGGGATCAATTAAAATGTGTCTGCTTTAATGTAAGGAGTGTCCAAAATAAGAGTGACGAACTTAGAGCATGGATTAGTACTTGGGGCTATGATGTTGTGGCCATAACGGAGACATGGGTTCTACAGGGGCAGGAATAGTTTCTTGATGTTCCAGGGTTTAGAATGTTTAAAAAGAACAGGGAGGGTGGAAAAAGAGTAGGGGGTGTAGCATTGCTAATCAGAGAGTGCATCACAGCTACAGAAACAAAGGTTGTTGAGGAAGGTTTGTCTACTGAGTCAGTATGGGTGGAAGTTAGGAACAGCAAGGGAACAGCCGACACATTGGGGGTTTTCTAAAGACCACCTAATAGCAGTAGAGAAAGTGAAGATCTCATAGGGATCTTGTTGTAAATGAAAACTTAGAGGAGCTGGGATACAGTCTTGACCAGATCAAGATTGATGAAGTTGATGTGGTAGAAATTTTGGAAAACATTAAGATTGATAAGTCCCCAGGGCCAGACGAGATTTATCCTCGGCTGCTCCGGGAAGCAAGAAAGGAGGTTGCTGAGCCGCTGGCGAGGATATTTGCCTCCTCCCTCTCCACAGGATTCATAGTGGAGGATTGGAAAGAGACGAATGTTGTTCCTCTTTTCAAGAAGGATAATAAGGAAATCCCTGGCAATTACAGACCAGTCAGTCTTATGTCTGTGGTCAGCAAAGTTTTGGAAAGAATTCTGAGGGATAGGATTTATGACTATTTGGCAAAGCATAGTGTGATTAAAGGCAGTCAGCATGGCTTTGTGAGGGGCAGGTCATGCCTCACAAATCTTATTGAGTTCTTTGAGGTGGTGTCAAGATAGGTCGACAATGATCGAGCAGTGGATGTGGTGTATGTGGACCTCAGCAAGGCATTTGATAAGGTTCCCATGGTAGGCTCATTCAGAAACTCAGGAAGTATGGGATTCAAGGATATTTGGCTATCTGGATTCAGAATTGACTGGCTGACAGAAGGCAGAGAGTGGTTGTGGATGGAAAGTATTCTGCCTGGAGGTCAGTGTTGAGTGGGGTCCCGCAGGGCTCTGTTCTTGGGCCTCTGCTCTTTGTAGTTTTTATAAATGGCTTGGATGAGGAGGTTGAGGGGTGGGTTAGTAAATTTGCAGACGACTACAAAGGTTGGAGGTGTCATCGATAGTATAGGGGGCTACTGCAGGCTGTAGCGCGATATAGACAGGATGCAGAGCTGGGCTGAGAAATGGCAGATGGAGTTCAACCTGGATAAATGCAAAGTGATGCATTTTGGAAGGTCGAACTCGAATGCTGAATATAGGATTAAAGACAGGATTCTTGGCATTGTGGAGGAACAGAGGGATCTGGGTGCGCAAGTACATAGATCCCTCAAAGTTGCCACCCAAGTGGATAGGGTTGTTAAGAAAGCATATGGTGTTTTGGCTTTCATTAACAGGAGGATCGAGTTTAAGAGCCATGAGGTTTTGCTACAGCTCTACAAATCCCTGGTGAGACCTCACTTGGAACATTGTGTCCAGTTCTGGTCACCCTACTATTGGAAAGATACAGAGACTTTGGAGAGGGTACAAAGCAGGTTTACCAGGATGCTGCCTGGACTGGAGGGATTGCCTTATGAAGAAAGGTTGAATAAGCTCGGACCTTTCTCTCTGGAGAGAAGGAGGAAGGGAGGAAACCTGATCGAGGTGTACAAAATAAGATTGAGTCAATAGCCAGAGACTTTTCCCCCAGACAGGATTGACTGGTATGAGGAGTCATCATTTGAAGATATTAGGAGGAAGGTATAAAGGAGACGTCAGAGGTAGGTTCTTTATGCAGAGAGTTGTGAATGCATGGAATGCGTTGCCAGCTGTGATGGTGGAAGCAGAGTCATTAGGGACACTTAAGTGACTGCTGGACATGCACATGGATAGCAGTGAGTTGAGGGGTGTGTAGGTTAAGTTACTATATTTTACATTAGGATTAAATCTCGACACAACATTGTGGGCCAAAGGGCCTGTTCTATACTGTACTTTTCTATGTTCTATGTTCTAAACACACTTCAGTCCATCAGTCCCATCGTGTTCATTTACCTGTGTCTGTATGTCCTTCCTTTCCGAGTTACTGGTCCTAATGTCTACCTTCATCTCAATCCCTCCACTGGCTGATCTGCTGTTCTTGTTCCAGGACCCTGCCACTCTAGTTTAAACCCTCTCAAGTAGCACTGGCGAACCTCCTTGGGAGGATATTGGTTTCCCTCCAGTTTAGCTGCAACCTGTCCCTCTTGTACAGATCAACTGTGTCTCAGAAGAAGTCCCAATGATCCAAGAACCTGAAAGCCTGCTGCCTGCACCAGTTCCTTAGCTACGCATTAATCTGTCCTACTTTCCTATTCTTTGCCTCACTAGCACATGGCACAGGTAGTAATCCAGAGATTTTGAGCATCCAGCAGGGGAATGGGAACCTAAATTGTAGTTCTAGTAAACAGAAAGTTGAGAGTAGTGAGGTCAGAAATAAGATTTAAGGTCGCAAGAGGTTTGTTTGAAATGTGTCTACTTCAACACCAAAAGCATCTGGGGCGACATGGTGGCACAGTGGTTAGCACTGCTGCCTCACAGCACCAGAGACCCGGATTCAATTCCCGCCTCAGGTGACTGTCTGTGTGGAGTTTGCACATTCTCCCCGTGTCTGTGTGGGTTTTCACCGGGTGCTCCGGTTTCCTCCAACAGTGCGCAGGTTAGGTAAATGGGCCATGCTAAATTGCCCGTAGTGTTAGGTGAAGGGGTAACTGTAGGGGAATGGGTTTGGGTGGGCTGCGCTTCGACGGGTCGGTGTGGACTTGTTGGGCTGAAGGGCCTGTTTCCACACTGTAAGTAATCTAATCTAAACAATAAGATGGATGAACTTGTATCATAGGTTGGTACCTGGAATTTCCATGTTGTGACCATTTTGGAGAAATGGGTGGAATAGAGACATGGGTAGAGCAGGGACAGGAATGGTTGTTGCAGGTCCTGAGATTTAGATGTTTCAGTAAGAACAGAGAAGATGGTAAAAGGTGTGGGGAGGGTGGCATTGTTAATCAAGGACAGTATTACGGTGGCAGAAAGGATGTTTGAGGACTCATTTACTGAGGTAGTATGGGCTGAGGATAAATACAGGAGAGGAGAGGTCACCCTGTTGGGAGTTTTCTATACCGCTGAAAATGTGTTGCTGGAACAGCGCAGCAGGTCAGACAGCATCCAGGGAACAGGAGAATTGACGTTTCGGGCATAAGCCCTTCTTCATTCCTGAAGAAGGGCTTATGCCCGAAACGTCGATTCTCCTGTTCCCTGGATGCTGTCTGACCTGCTGCGCTGTTCCAGCAACACATTTTCAGCTCTGATCTCCAGCATCTGCAGACCTCACTTTCTCCTTGAGGAGTTTTCTATCGGCCTCTGAGTAGTTCCAGAAATGTAGAGGAAAGGATTGCAAAGATGATTCTCGGTAGAAGTGAGATGACAAGATAGTTGTTATGGGGGCATTTAACTTTACAAATATTGACTGGGAATACTAAAGTCCAAGTGCTTTAGATGGGTCTGTTTTTTGTCCAATGTATGCAGGAGGGTTTCCTGACACAGTATGTAGACAGGCCAACAAGAGGAGCTCTGGAGCTGCGGATGGACTCACTGCACAGCATCCACGATGCTGAGGGGGTCGTGGATAGCACGTTTAGTGAACTGGTCACACCGCAGGTTAGAATTGCTGAGGGAGACAATGAATGGGTGACCAAAAGGCAGAAAAAGAGTAGGAAGGCAGTGCAGGTGTCCCCTGCAGCCATCTCCCCCCAAAACAGGTATACTGTTCTGGATACTGTTGGGGGAGATGATTCCCCAGGGGAGGGCAGCAGTAGCCAGGATCATGGCACTGTGGTGGGCACTGCTCTTCAGAATGGCGGGAAAAAGACTCATAGGGCCATAGTCATAGGGGATTCTATTGTAAGGGGAGTGGATAGGTGGTTCTGTGGCCAAAAACGGGACTCCCAGATGCTTGGGTCAGGGATGTCACCGGTTGGCTGCAGAGCATTCTAAAAGGGGAGGGTAAACAGCCAGTGGTCTTGGTGCATATAGGCACCAACGATATAAGTAGAAAAGAGATGAGTTCCTGAAAGCAGAATTCAGGGAGCTAGGAGAGAAGTTAAAAAAGAGGACCTCAAAGGTAGTGATCTTGGGATTACTCGACCACCCTCTGATGACCCCTTCTTTCGCCTGCAACACACCCCATCCACCTGGACACCCCGTGCTGGTCTCTTACCTGCCCTCGATCTCTTCATAGCCAACTGACATTAACAGCGTCAGCCTCTCTACCCCTCTCACCCACTCCAACATCTCACCCTCGGAATGTGCAGCCCTCCGCTCCCTCCGTTCCAACCCCAACCTCACTATCAAACCGGCAGACAAGGAAGGCGCGGTAGTAGTTTGGCGCACCGACCTTTACACCGCTGAGGCTAAACGCCAGCTCGCAGACACCTCCTCCTACTGCCCCCTTGACCATGTCCCCACCTCCCACCACGAAACCATCATCTCCCAGACCATCCATAACCTCATCACCTCAGGGGATCTCCCATCCACCGCCTCCAACCTCATAGTCCCACAACCCTACACTGCCCGTTTCTACCTCCTGCCCAAAATCCACAAACCTGACTGCCCCGGCCGACCCATTGTCTCAGCCTGCTCCTGCCCCACCGAACTCATCTCTGCATACCTCGACATGGTCCTGTCCCCCTTAGTCCAAGAACTCCTCGCCTACGTTCGGGACACCACCCATGCCCTCCACCTCCTCCATGATTTTCGCTTCCCCGGTCCCCAATGCCTTATCTTCACCATGGACATCCAGTCCCTGTACACCTCCATCCCCCATCACGAAGGACTCAAAGCCCTCCGCTTCTTCCTTTCCCGCCGTACCAACCAGTACCCTTCCACTGACACCCTCCTTCGACTGACTGAACTGGTCCTCACCCTGATCAACTTCTCTTTCCAATCCTCCCACTTCTTCCAAACCAAAGGAGTAGCCATGGGCACCCGCATGGGCCCCAGCTATGCCTGCCTCTTCGTAGGATATGTGGAACAGTCCATCTTCCACAGCTGCACTAGCACCACCCCCCACCTTTTCCTCCGCTACATCGATGACTGTATTGGCGCTGCCTCGTGCTTCCACGAGGAGGTTGAACAGTTCATCCACTTTACCAACACCTTCCATCCCGACCTCAAATTTACCTGGACCATCTCAGACTCCTCCCTCCCCTTCCTAGACCTCTCCATTTCTATCTCAGGCGACCGAATCAATACGGGACATTTACTATAAACCGACCGACTCCCACAGCTACCTAGACTACACCTCCTCCCACCCTGCCCCCTGTAAAAACGCCATCCCATATTCCCAATTCCTTCATCTCCGCCGCATCTGCTCCCAGGAGGACCAGTTTCAATACCGTACAACCCAGATGGCCTCCTTCTTCAAAGACCGCAATTTCCCCCCAGATGTGATCGACGATGCTCTCCACCGCATCTCCGCCACTTCCCGCTCCTCCGCCCTTGAGCCCCACCCCTCCAATCGCCACCAGGACAGAACCCCACTGGTCCTCACCTACCACCCCACCAACCCCCATGTACATCGTATCATCCATCGTCATTTCCGCCACCTCCAAACGGACCCCACCACCAGGGATATATTTCCCTCCCCTCCCCTATCAGCGTTCCAAAAAGACCACTCCCTCTGTGACTCCCTCGTCAGGTCCACACCCCCCACCAACCCAACCTCCACTCCTGGCACCTTCCCCTGCAACCGCAAGAAATGCAAAACTTGCGCCCACACCTCCCCCCTTACTTCCCTCCAAGGCCCCAAGGGATCCTTCCATATCCGCCACAAGTTCACCTGCACCTCCACACACATCATTTACTGCATCCGCTGCACCCGATGTGGCCTCCTCTATATTGGGGAGACAGGCCGCCTACTTGCGGAACATTTCAGAGAACACCTCTGGGACACCCGCACCAACCAACCCAACAATCCCCTGGCTCAACACTTCAACTCCCCCTCCCACTCCACCAAGGACATGTAGGTCCTTGGTCTCCTCCATTGCCAGACCATAGCAACACGACGGTTGGAGGAAGAGCACCTCATCTTCCGCCTAGGAACCCTCCAACCACAAGGGATGAACTCAGATTTCTCCAGTTTCCTCATTTCCCCTCCCCCCACCTTGTCTCAGTCCCAACCCTCGAACTCAGTACCACCTTCCTAACCTGCAACCTTCTTCCTGACCTCTCCGCCCCCACCCCCACTCCAGCCTATCACCCTCACCTTAACCTCCTTCCACCTATCGCATTTCCAATGCCCCTCCCCCAAGTCCCTCCTCCCTACCGTTTATCTTAGCCTGCTGGACACACTTTCCTCATTCCTGAAGAAGGGCTCATGCCCGAAACGTCGATTCTCCTGCTCCTTGGACACTGCCTGACCTGCTGCGCTTTTCCAGCAACACATTTTCAGTTGGGATTACTACCAGTGCCATGTGCTAGCCAGCGTAGAAATGAAAGAATAGGTAGGATGAACATGTGGCTTGAGATATGGTGTAGGAGGGAGGTGTTCAGATTTGTTGGACATTGGGACCGGGTCTGGGGAAGGTAGAACTATTACAAATTGGATGGTCTACACCTGAACCAGACTGGAATTAATATCCTTAGGGGAGTTTTTACTACTGCTGTTGGGGAGATTTCAAACTAATGTGGCAGGGGTCTGGGAACCAGAAGACAAGACAAATGGACAGCGAGGTGGAAACTGGAGACTGTAAGAATCATGATCTTAGCATTAATAAGGGGAAGAGCAGGCAGAGAGCAGACGAACACAAAAGAACTGGTGGTCTGAAGTGCATACATTTTAATGCAAGGAGTATAGTGGGTAAGGCAGATGACCTTAGGGCTTGGATTGGTGCCTGGGCCTATGACGTTATTGCAATCATAGAGACTTGGTTGAAGGAAGGTCATGATTGGCAACTAAATGTTCCAGGATATAGACGCTTCAGACAGGACAGGGGGTGAAGTAAAAGGGGGAGGAGTTGCATTGCTGGTCAGGGATGATATTATGGCTGTGCTAACGGAGGACACTATGGAGGGCTTGAGTAGTGAGGCACTCTGTGAGGAGCTGAGAAATAAGAAGGGTGCAGTTACATTGTTGGGGCTGTATTCCAACTCTCCCAATAGCGAGCGCGAGGTAGAAGAACAAATAAGTAAACAAATTATGGAAAGATGTAGAGGCAACAGGGTGGTAGTGATGGGTGATTTTAATTTTCCCAACATTGACTGGGATACACTTAGTGTCAGAGGTCTGGATGGGGCAGTTTGTAAGAAACGTCCAGGAGAGATTACTAGAGCAGTATGTCAATAGACCGACGAGGGAAGGGGCCAAATTGGACCTGGTGTTGGGGAATGAGCCGGGGAGGTGGTAGAAGTTGTGGTGTGTGATTTCTTTGGGAACAGCGACCACAATTCTGTAAGTTTTAGAATACTCGTACACAAAGATGAAAGTGGTCCTAAGGGAAGAGTACTAAACTGGGCCAAGACCAATTATATCAAAATTAGGCAGGAGCTGGGAAATATGGATTGGACACAGCTATTTGAAGGGAAGACCACATTTGATATGTGGGAGGCTTTCAAAGATAATGCAGGATAGGCATGTCCTGTTGAAAGTAAAGGATAGGAAAGGCAAGATTTGTGAATCGTCGATGACAGGAGAAATCGTACGACTAGCCAAGAGGAAAAGGGAAGCGTACATAAGGTCCAGGCAACTAAGAACAGAACGGGCCCTGGAGGAATATCGGGAGAGTAGGACCAATCTTATATGAGGAATCAAGCAGGCTAATAGGGGTAGTGAAATAGCTTTAGTGAGCAGAATTAAGGAGAATCCCAAAGCATTTTATTCTTATATAAGAAGCAAGCGGGTAACTCGAGAAAGGATTGGTCCACTAAAGGATAAGGAAGGAAGACTGTGGGTCGAACCTGAGAAAATGGATGAGATTCTGAATTATTACTTTGCATCAGTGTCCACTGAGGAGAGGGAGATGACGAATGTTGAGATTAGAGATAGAAGTTTGATTACTCTGGATCACGTTGACATAAGTAGGGAAGATGTGTTGGGTAGGCTAGAGGTTATTAAGGTGGACAAATCCCCAGGACTGGATGGGATCTATCTGAGGTTGCTGAGGGAGTCAAGAGAGGAAATAGCTGAGGCTCTGACAGATATCTTTGAGGCATCCTTAAACACAGGTGAGGTGCCGGAGAACTGGAGGGTTGCTCATGTTGTCCCCTGTACAAGAAAGGTAGTAGGGATATTCCGGGTAACTACAGACCAGTGAGCCTGACGTCAGTGTTGAGAAAGTTGCGGGAGAGGTACTATGGGATGAAGTCTATTTATATTTGGAAAAGCATGGGCTTAACAATGATAGACAACATGGTTTGGTGCGGGGGAGGTCATGCCTTTCCAGCTTAATAGAGTTCTTTGACGAACTGACCAAGCTGATAGATGAAGAGCTGTAGATGTCATATACATGTACATTAGTAAGGCGTTTGATAAGGTTCCCCATGGTAAACTAATGGAGAAAGTGATGTCACATGGTGTGCAGGATATTCTAGCTAGGTGGATAAAGAACTGGTTGAGTAACAGGTCACAGAGACAAGTAGTTGAAGGGAATTTCTCGAAATGGAAAAAGGTGACCAGTGGTGTTCCACAGGGTTCAATGCTGGGGCCGCTGTTATTTGTCATATACATAAATGATCTGGAAGAGGGCACTGTTGGTTTGGTATGATCAGCAAGTTTGCAGATGACACGAAGATTGGTGGAGTAGCAGAAAGCAGAGGGAACTGTCAAAGAATACAGGAGGATATAGATAGACTGGAGAGTTGAGCAAGTGGCAGAAGGAGTTCAATCCAGGCAAATGTGAGGTGATGCATTTTGGGAAGTCTAATTCTAGAGTGAATTATACAGTAAACGGAAGAGCCTTGGGCTGATGAGCTGAGGGATCTGGGAGATCAGGTCCATTGTATCCTGAAGGTTGCTGCACAGGTGGATAGAATGGTCAAGAAGGCATATGGTATATGGAAGGGATCTTGAGAATAAGAGCTGGCAGGTCATGTTAAACTTGTACAAGACATTGGTTCGGCTGCATTTAGAATACTGTGTATGGTTCTGGTCACCACATTACCAAAAGGATGTGGACACTTTGAAGAGGGTGCAGACAAGGTTTATGAGGATTTTGCCTGGTATAGAAGATGCTAGCTATGAAGAGAGGTTGAGTAGGTTAGAATTGTTTTCATTAGAAAAAAGGAGATTGATGGGGGACCTGATTGAGGTCTATAAAATCATGAAGGGTATAGACGAGGTAGATAGAGGTAAGCTATTTCCCAGTGTGAAGGATTCAATAATGAGAGGTCATGTGTTCAAGGTGAGAGGTGAACAGTTTAAGGTGGATACACGCGGTAAGTACTTCACACAGAGGGTGGTAGGTGCCTGGGACACGTTGCCAGCAGAGGTAGTAGAGGCAGGCATGGTAGATTCATTTAAGATGCATCTGGACAGGTGCATGAGTAGGTGGGGAGTAGAGGGATACAAATGCTTAGGAATTGGGTGATGGGTTTAGACAGTGGATTTGGATCTGCTCAGGCTTGGAGGGCCAAAAGGCCTGTTCCTGGGCTGTAAATTTTCTTTTTTTTAAGGTTAGATTCCCTGCAGTGTGGAAACAGGCCCTTCGGCCCAACAAGTCCACACTGACCCTCCGAAAAGAAACCCACCCAGACCGATTTTCCCTCCGACTAAAGCACCTAACACTATGGACAATTTAGCATGGCCAATTCACCTGACCTGCACATCTTTGGACTGTGGGAGGAAATCGGAGCACCCGGAGGAAACCCACGCAGAAACGGGGAGAATGTGTAAACTCCACACAGACAGTCACCCAAGACTTTGTTCTTCTTTATTTAGGAGAGGCCACATTGGATTTGGTACTGTGTGATGAACCGGGCCAGGTGTTAGATTTGGAGGTAGGTGAGCACTTTGATGATAGTGACCACAATTCCATTATGTTTACTTTAGCAATGGAAAGGGATAGGTATATACTACAGGGCAGGTGTTATCGCTGGGGGAAAGGCAATTATGATGCTGTTAGGCAAGATTTAGGATACATAGGATGAAGAAGGAAACTGCGGGGGATGGACGCAATTGAAACGTAGAGCTTGTTCAAGGAACAGCTGTGTGTCCTTGATAAGTGTGTACCTGTCAATCAGGGAGAAAGTTTTCAACCGAAGGGATCCGTGGTTTACTGGAGAATTGAATCTCTTAACAAGAGGAAGAAGGAGGCGTATGTTAGAATGAGACGTGAAGGCTCAGTTAGGGCAGTTGAGAGTTACAAGTTGGCCAGGAAAGACCTAACGAGAGAGCTAAAAAGAGCCAGGAGGGGACATGATGTCATTGGCAGATAGAATCAAAGAAAAACATAAAGCTTTCTTTCAGTACATCAGGAATAAAAGAATGACTAGAGTAAAATTAGGGCCAACCAAGAGTAGCAGTGGGAAATTGTGCGTGGAGTCAGAGGATATAGGGAAGCGCTAAATGAATATCTTTTGCCAGCATTCACACCGGAAAAAGACAATATTGTTGATGAAATACTGAGATACACGTTACTAGACTAGATAAGATTGAGGTTCACAAGGAGGAGGTGTTAGAAATTCTGGAAAATGTGAAAATAGATAAGTCCGCTGGGCTGAACAAAGAGACCTTAGAGTGCAGGTTCATAGCACCTTGAAAGTAGAGTCGCAGGTAGATAGGATAGTGAAGGAGGCGTTTGGTATGCTTTCCTTTATTGGTCAAGGTATTGAGTACTGGAGTTGGGAGGTCATGTTGCGGCTATACAGGACATTGGTTAGGCTACTTTTGGAATATTGCATGCAGTTCTGGTCTCCATCCTATCGGAAAGATGTTGTGAAACTTGAAAGGGTTCAGAAAAGATTGATAAGGATGTTGCCAGGGTTGGAGGATTTGAGCTATAGGGAGAAGTTGAATAGGCTGGGGCTGTTTTCCCTGGAGCGTCGGAGGCTGAAGGGTGACTTTATACAGGTTTATAAAATCAAGAGGAGCATGGATAGGATAAATAGATAAAGTCTTTTGCCTGGGATGGGGGAGTCTAGACTAGAGGGCTTAGGTTTAGGGTGAGAGGGGAAAGATATAAAAGAGACCTAAGGGGCAACTTTTTCACGCAGAAGGTGGTACATATATGGAATGAGCTGCCAGAGGAAGTGGTGGAGGCCAGTACAATTGCAACATTTAAAAGGCATCTGGATGGATATACAAATAGGAAGGGTTTGGAGGGATATGGGCCGGGTGCTGGCAGGTGGGACTAGATTGAGTTGGGATAGCTGGTTGGCATGGTTAAGTTGGACACAAGGGTCTGTTTTTGTGTTGTACAGATCTATGACTCTATGACTGGATGGGATTTAACCACAGGATTCTCTGAGAAGTTTGGGAGGAGATTACAAAGCCTTTGGCTTTGATCTTTATGTCGTCATTGTCTACAGGAATAGTGCCAGAAGACTGGAGGATTGCAAATGTTCCCTTGTTCAAGAAGGGGAGTAGAGATAACCCTGGTAATTATAGACCAGTGAGCCTTAGTTTGGTTGTGGGTAAGGTGTTGGAAAAGATAATAAGAGATTAGGGATAGTCAATACGGTTTTGTGATGGGTAGGTTAAGCCTCACAAACCTTATTGAGTTCTTTAAGAAGATGAATGAGGATAAAGCGGACTTCAGTAAGGCGTTTGATAAGGTTCCCCATGGTAGGCTATTGCACAAAATATGGAGATATGGGATTGTGACAGATTTAGCAGTTTGGATAAGAAATTGGCTAGCTGAAAGAAGACAGAGGGTGGTGGTTGATGGGAAATGTTCATCAAAACTGTCCCACAAGGATCTGTTTTGGGGCCACTGCTTTTGGGTCATTTTTATAAATGCCATTTTTTTATAAAACCTGGATGAGGGTAGAGAAGGATGGGGTGGTAAATTTGTGGATGACACAAGGTTGGTAGAATTATGGATAGTGCCGAAGGCTGTTGTAGGTTACAGAGGGACATAGGTAAACTTAAGAGCTGGGCTGAAAGATGACAAATAGAGTTTAATGGGGAAAAGTATGAGGTGATTCACTTTGGAAGGAGTAACAGGAATGCAGAGTAGATTACATTAGATTCCCTACAGTGTGGAAACAGGCCCTTCAGCCCAACCAGTCCACACCGACTCTTCGAAGAGTAACCCACCCAGACCCATTTCCCTCTGACTAATGAGATTAGAACTAGGCTAATAGTTAGAGTCTTGGCAGGTAGGATCAAAGAAAACCCTAAAGGTTAATGAGCCTAATTGTCTCATAATTGCATTTCCCCCAGTTGTAACTCTTGCCCTGCAGTATATACCTATTCCTTTCCATTGCTAAATTAAACATAACCAAACTGTGGTCCCTATCACCAAAGTGCTCACCTACTTCCAAATCTAACAGCTGGCCTGGTTCATTATCCAGTATCAAATTCAATGTGGCTTTGCCTCTTGTTGGCCTGTCTACATACTGTGTCAGGAAATCCTCCTGCACACATTGGACAAAAACTGACCCAAGTAAAGTACTCGAATTATAGTGTTTCCAGTCAACATTTGGAAAGTTAAAGTTCCCCATAACAATTATCCTATTACTTTCACTCCTATCCAGAATCAGCTTTTCAATCCTTTCGTCTACATCTCTGGACCTTTCGGAGGCCTATAGAAAACTCCCAACAAGGCAACCTCTCCTTTCAGGTTTCTAACCTCAGCCCATACTACCTCAGTAGACAAGTCCTCAAATGTCCTTTCTGCAACCGTAATACTGTCCTTGACTAACTATGCCTACCCCCCCATCCCCCAACCTTTCACCATCTTCTCTGTTCTTACTGAAACATCAAAATCTTACTGAACAACTATTTTTGTCTCTACTCTATCCATGTCTCTGAAATGTCCACAACATCAAAATCCCAAGTACCAAACCATGCTGCAAGTTCACCCACCTTATTCTGGATGCTCCTGGTGTTGAAGTAGACACACTTCAAACCAACTTCTTGCTTGCTAATGCCTGCTTCCAAACTTGAAACCTTATTCATGACCTCACTACTCTCAACCTCCTGCACACTGGAGCTACAATTCAGGTTCCCATCTCCCTGCTGAATTAGTTTAAACCCACCCGGGTTTTCATACAGAGGTTGGTACATTTTTGGAATAAACTGTCAGAGAAAGTGATAGAACAAGTACAATTACAACATTTAAAAGACATTTAGACAAAGACATAGAGAGGAAAGGTTTAAATAGATTTGAGCCAAATGCAAGCAAATGGAATTAGTTCAGTTTAAAAAACCTGGTTGGTATGGACGAGTTGGACCAAAGGATCAGTTCTATGCTGTATGTCTTTACTGTATGCTGAAGACATCTTTTGTAACTGTGTCCTTGTCTCTTGCAAACTTTTGGTTAAAGCAATCAGTGGTTACATTCTCCTGGTCTCTTATGAACAAGGAACAAGATTAGGTCACTCAGTCTTTCGAGCCTGCTCAATTATTCAATAAGATCACAACTTATCTGATGCTATTCTCAAATCCACATTCATTCATATCCTGTATGGTCTTTCATCCCCTTGATAATCAAGAATCTAACTACCTCTTCCTTAAAATTTTTTATAGATTCTGCATCCACAGTCTTTTGAGGAAAGGCACGATGGCACAGTGGTTAGCACAGCTTTCTCACAGCACCAGGGACACGGGTTTGATTCCATCCTTAGGCAACTGTCTGTATGGCGTTTGTACATTCTCCCCATGTCTGCATTGATTTCCTCTGGTTGCCCCAGTTTCCCCCCTTGGTCCAAGGATGTGCAGGTTAAGTGGATTGGCCATGATGAATTGCCCATTGTGTGCAGGGATGTACAAGCTGAGTGGAATGGCCATGCAAAATGCAGGGCGACAGTGATATTGTTGGGTCTAGGTGGGATGCTCTTCGGGTGGTTGGTCTGAACAGAATAGTCCGAATGGCGTATTTCTACACTGTAGGGACTTTATGATTCTATGAAAGGAATTACAAAGACTGACAACGCCTTGACAAAAAAATCCACCCATTTTAAATGGGTGCCACCTTATTTTTAAACTATGATCTGTAATTCTAGATTCTCCACAATAGGATACTTTCAAGATCGATATTGTCATGTCCACTCAGGATTGTCTATGTTTCAATTAAGTCACTTCTGACTCTTTCATACTTCAGAGGATATTGGACTAGCCTATCTAACCTCTCCTCAAAATACATCCAGATACTAGTTTAGTAAAACATCAATGAATAGCTTCCAAAACTTTAATATTCTTCTACAAGTATGGTGACTGAATGCAGTACTCCAGATGAGACATCAACCAATTTCCTGCATAACTGAAGCTTACTCCTACTCTTGTCTTCAATTCTCCTTGCAATAAAACATAACATTTACTAGCTTTCCTGATTACTTCCTGTACTTGCAGACTAACTTCCAGTGATTCATACACTAGAACACCCAGATTTCTCTGCATCTCAGAGCTGTGCAACCTCTCACCATCAAGAGAATATGCTTTTTTAAAAATTCTTTCTGCCAGAATGGACAATTCCACACTTTCCTTTTTTATACTCAATTTGATAGATCTTTGTCCACTCACTTAACCTATCTATATCTCTGAACTGCTTCCAATTCATGAACATTCTTCAATTAAATGAAATACCAATTAAATACATACTTTAGATTAGATTACTTATAGTGTGGAAACAGGCCCTTCGGCCCAACAAGTCCACACCGCCCCGCCGAAGCGCAACCCACCAATACTCCTACATTTACCCCTTACCTAACACTACGGGCAATTTAGCATGGCCAGTTCACCTGACCTGCACATCTTTGGACTGTGGGAGGAAACCGGAGCACCCGGAGGAAACCCACGCAGACACGGGGAGAACGTGCAAACTCCACACACTCCTGAGGCGGGAATTGAACCTGGGTCTCTGGCGCTGTGAGGCAGCAGTGCTAACCACTGTGCCACTATTTCTGTCTTAACAACGAAAGACTCAAATAACATCTCAAAAATATGAGAGAGCATAGAGCCTAATAGAAAGAAGAAATTGAAAGAAATTAATGTTGGTTGGGCCATGGTTTTGGAGAATCAAATGGGATTAAAGGCAAATAAATCCTCAGGGCCTGATGAACTTCATTCCAAAATAACTAAGGAAGTGGCCCTAGAAATAGAAGATGCACTGTTGGTCATCATCCAAAATTCTGCAAACTCTGGAACAATTTCTATGCATTAGAGAGTAGCTGTTGTAAACCCACTATTTAAGAAGGCAGGCAGAGAGAAAACACCAAATTATAGACTAGTTAGCTTGACATCGTTAGTGGGAAAAAATGCTGGAGTCCATTATAAAAGATGTACCAGCAGAACACTTAGAAAATAATGACAAGATCACATGGAGCATGAATTTAGGAAGGGAAAGTTGTATGTGACAAATTTGCTGAAATTTTTCGAGAATGTAACTAGTAGGGTGGATAATGGAGACCCAGTGGATACAGTGGTGCTGGAAGAATCTGGTTTCCAGCATCTGCAGTCATTGTTTTTACCCAGTGGATACAATTTACTTGGATTTTCAAAAGGTTTTTAATAAGATCCCACATAAGAGATTAAAATATAGAATTAAAGTAAATAGGATTGGAGGTTGTGTTGAAATAGACTGATTAGACTCTTAATTAAAGATTTTTAATGAATTCAAAATACACATCTTCTGTAGCAGAATCTGAACCCAGATTTACAGAACATTACCTGTGTTTCTGGATGAACAGTTGAGTTATTTGATTTAGTCATGTGTACAAAAGTATGATTTGGAGGTGATGGTGTTGGACTGAGGTGGACAAAGTTAAAAATCACACAACACCAGGAGGCACTCCAAATAAACCTGTTGTTGTGTGGTTTTTAACTTTGTGCCTAAGTATAGTGAACAACTTTGTTTTGTAAGCTGTATAGTCATAACATAACAGACAAGGAGATACAGATCATAAGGTGCTTTGAACAAGGTATGCAGGTTACACTACACAGGAGTGCACAAAGAAGACCAACATTAGCAAGATCAACATTATTTGAAGTTAGAGAGGTCAATTCAGCAGTCTAACAACAGCAGTGAAGAAGCTGTTTTTGAACCTGTTAGTAGACGTGTTCAAGGTTCTGTATCTTCTGTCCGCCAGAAGAGGTTGGAAGAAAGCATATTCGGGATGGAAGGGGCCTTTGATGATGTTGGCAGCCTTTTTGCAGCAACAAGAAGTATAAATGGAATCCATGGATGGGAGGGTGGCTTCTGTGATGGCCTGGGCTGTGCACACAACTTTCTGTAGTTTCTTATAGTCCTGGGCATAACAGTCACCATACCAGGCCATTATGCACCCAGGTTGAATGCTTTCTATGGTACATCTGTAAACATTGATGAGGGTCCTTATGGAAATACAAGATTTCCTAAGCCACCTGAGAAAGATGAGGCTTGGTTGTGCCTTCTTGACTGTTGCATCTACATGATAAATCCAGGACAGGTTGTTGTTTATCATCATCCTAGGAACTTGATGATGTCATGCCTCTCCACCTCAGCTCTGTTGATGTAGATAGGGGCGCGTCCTCCTCCTTTCTTCCTGAAGTCAATGATCAGTTTTTTTTGTTTTGATGACATTGAGAGAGAGATTGTTATCATTGCATCATGACACCAATCCCTCCATCTGATTTCTGTCTTCTGACTCATTGTTGTTTGATATTCATCCTACCACAGTTGGTGTTGTCAGCAAACTTGTAAATGACGTTCGTTCAGAGCTTGGCTACGTAGTCGTGGGTGTGCAGAGTGTGCAGTAAGGGGGATGAGGATGCATCTTTGGGCTGGGGGGGGGGGGGGGGGGGGTTCCAGTGTTGAGGGTTATCGTGGAGGAGGTGTAGTTTTCTGTCTTCAATGATTGCGATCTGTGGGTCAGGAAGCTGAGAATCCAGTTGCAGAGAGTAGAGCCAAGATTAAGGTCTCAGAGTTTTGAGATTAGTCTGGAGGGGATTATGGCATTGAAGACAGAGTTGTAGTCGATGAATAGGAGTCTGATGTAGGTATCCTTGTTATCTAAATGTTCCAGGGAAGAGCACAGGGTGAGGGAAATGGCATCCGCTGCAGACCCATTACATCGGGTAGGCAAACTACAGGAGATCAAGGCATGCTGGGAGGTTAGAGTATATTTAGGCCATGACCGGCCTCTTGAAGCACTTTATGATTATGGGGTCAGAGTCAATGGACGGTAGTCATTAAGACCATAAGACATAGAAGCATAATTTCGGCCAATCAGCCCATTGAGTCTGCTCCGCTATTCAATCATGGCCAATAAATTTCTCAACCCCATTCTCCTGCTTTCTCCCCATAACCCTTGATCACCTTGATTAAGGCATGTTGCATGTCTTTCTTTGGTACTGGGATAATACCACCAGGTCATCACCTTCCCTTCCGAAGAAATATGCAATTGTTTTATTTTTCTCCAGGTACAAGATAGAAACAGGCAATTTGGAACATGTTGCTATAAATGGTAATGAGAATCATTCATGTAGTGTAGCTCTAGAGTCACATAGACCAGCATTGCTTCCCATTCCTGACAGTTATTAGTAAACTAGTCACATTTGTGATAATTCAGTGACTTTCACGGTTATTTTTATTCCAATTCATAAATCACTATGTTAAAATTGAAGCTCTAAGTTGCTTGTCCAAAATCATACTAAATTCTAACCACATACTATACAATAACCTAACAGATATTTCACTTAATCTTTGGGTGTGAGGTTTCTTGGGGTTACCAGAAACAACAACAGAGATTGCTAGAAAAGCTCAGTAGTTCTGGTAGCATCTGTGGAGAGAAAGCAGAATTTATGTTTCGGGTCCAATGATCCATCTTCAGATCTGGAAGAGTTTTGGGCTCTAGAAGTTTATAGAGATAGGGAAGGATCATGAAAAAATATTTACATTCCTGTTTCAAATTTAAAATTGAGGCTTTGCTTAACTCTGAGCCAGTGTGTACATTAGCTGGGAAAGAGTGATGATTCAATAAAATTTAGTGAGAGTTTGGATATTGAGGTCAGAGGTTTGGATGAGCTTTATTTTGTTGACGGTGGAAGTTAGGATGCTGACCAGGAGTTCATTGGAATTATCAAAATAAGAAGTGTGGATGATTGTCTCAGGAGTTGATTAGCTGAGGCAGAGTTGGAGCCACACAACGTTAGCAAGGTGGAAATAAGCAGATTTAGTAATGACAGAGAGGTGGTTAGAAGCTCATTGCAAGATCAAGTATGACACAAACATTGAAACTGTTTAGTCTCAATAATGAGTACTTTATAGCTAGAAATGCTAGTCTTCAAATATGAATTACGAATTTCAATTTAACAATTTCAGAACATTAATATCCCTGTATAAAAGAGTCAATATTTTAAACATAATTGATTTGAATTAAGTACATTGCAATCATAGAATTATAGAATGGTTCAGCAAAAATGGAGACCATTAAGCCCATCAAATCTTTGCCTCTATTTGCAAAACTTCTTTTGATGGAATTCCATCTTTTTTTATCTAGTGCTGCCAGTTTCAAAAGCTTTTGATTGAACACCCCTAGGTCTCTTTGTTCTTACTTCCCTTTAAAATGATATGCAATATAACATGGTAAATTCTAAGTCCATAAGACATAGGAGCAGAAATTAAGCCATTCATCCCACTGAGTCTGCTCTGCCATTCAATCGTGGCTATAAGTTTCTCATCCCCATTCTCCTGCTTTCTCACCATAACCTTTGATCCCCATGATACTCAAGAACCTACCTATCTCAGTCTTAAATATACTCAATGACCTGGCCTCCACAGCCTTCTGTGGCAATGAATTCCACAGATTCACCAGTCTCTGGCTGAAGAAGATCTAAAAGGTCTTCCATTTACTCTAAGGCTATGCCCTGGATCCTAGTCTCTTCTAACAATGGAAACATCTTCCTAACATCTACTATGTCCAGGTCATTCAATACTCTAAGTTTCAGTTAGATCCTCCCTCATCCTTCTCAACTCCATTGAGTATAAACCCAATGTTTCTCATATGTTAAGCTTTTTGGAGTGCAGTGGTAATTTGGCGCACTGACCTCTACACCACTAAAGCCAGGCACCAACCCATGGACACTTCCTCCTACTGCCCCCCTCAACCATGACCTCACCTCCTATCACCAAACCATCAACACCCAGACCATTCATAACCTCATCACCTCTGAGGATCTCCCATCCACAGACTCTAACCTCATAGTCCGGGAACCCCGCACTACCTGATTCTATCTCCTACCCAAAATCCACAAACCTGACTGACCCATTGTCTCAGCCTACTCCTGCCCTATCAAACTCATCTCTGCGTACTTTGACATTTCTTGTCCTCTTAGTCCATGAACTCCCAACCTACATTCGGGACACCACCCAAGCCCTCCATCCCCTTCATGATTTTTGTTTCTCCAGCCCCCAATGCCTTTTCTTCACCATGGACATCTTGTCCCTGTACATGTCTATCTGCCATGATGAAGGCATCCAAGCCATCCATTTCTTCCTCTCCTGCTGACCCAACCAGTACCCTTCCACTGACACGCTCATTCGACTGGCTGAACTGGTCCTCACCCTCAACAACTTCTCCTTCCAATCCACCCACTACCTCCAGACCAAAAGGGTAGCCGTGGGCACTTGCTTAGGCCCCAGAAATGCCTGCTTCTTCGTCAGGTACATGGAACAGTTCATCTTCCACAACGACACCAGTACCATTTCCCACCTTTTCCTCTGCTACATCAATGATTGTATCAGTGCTACCTCATGCTCCCAAAAGGAAGTTGAACAGTTCATCAACTTCACTAACACTTTCTACCCCAACTTCAACTGAGCCATCTCAGACACCTTCCTAGACCTCTCCATCTCCATTTCCAGCGACTGACTCAACATGGACATTCACTACAAATCCACAGACTCCCACAGATACCTGGACTACACCTCCTCCCACCCCCACCCCCGTAAAGACACTATCCTTTATTCCCAATTCCTCCACCTCCAATGCATCTGCTCCCAGGAGGAATGGTTCCACCATAGAACATTCCAGATGGCCTCCTTCTTCAAAGACTGCATCTCCAGCCTCACCTCCATACAAGGCCCCAAAGAATCCTTCCACATCCGTCAGAAATTTACCTGTACTTCCACAAACATTATCTACTGCCTCCATTGCACTCGATGTGATCTCCTCGGTATTGGGGAGACAGGACGCTAATTTGTGGATCATCTTAGAGAACATCTCTGGGACTCCTGCACTAACCAACCCCACCGCCCTGTAGCTAACGCATTAACTCCCCTTTCCACTCTGCCAAGGACATGCAGGTCCTGGGCCTTCTCCATTGCCAAACCCTAACCACCCGCTGCCTGGAGAAAGAACATCTCATCTTCCACCTTGGGACCCTCCAACCACACTAGATCAATGTGGATTTCACCAGTTTCCCCATTTCCCCTCCCTTACCTTATCTCAGTCCCAACCTTCCAACTCGGCACCGCCCTTTTGAATGGTCCTACTTGTCCATCTTCCTTCCCACCTATCTGCTCCAACCTCCTTTCTGACCTATCATTTTCAGCCCCACCCCTCTCCCCTTTTTCACAGCTACCTTCCCCTTAGCCCCACCTTCTCCCATTTATCTCTCAGCTCTCTTGGCTCCTATAACTCATCCCTGATGAGGGGCTTATGCCCGAAACATTGTTTCTCCTGCTACTCGGAAGCTGCCTGACCAGCTGTGCTTTTCCAGCACCACACTGTTCCACTCTGACACCATGTACCCTTATCTTACGCAGTAGCCTCCTGTGCAGCACCTTGTCAAAGGCCTTCTTGAAGTCCAGGTAGGTAACATCCATTAGCTCTCCTGAGTGAACCTGCTTGTTATTTCCTCAATGACTTCTAACAGATTCATAAGGCATGACCTTTCCTTGATGAAACCAAGCTGACTTTGCCCTATTTTACCATACACTTCCAAGTATTCAGAAATCTCATCCTTCACAATGGATTCCAGGATCTTACCCATGACCAAGATTAGGCTAATCAGTTTGTAGTTTTCTGTCTTTTGTCTTACTCCCTTTTTAAACAGGGATGTCACTTTAGCAATCTTCCAGACCTCTGGGACCCCTCCTGATTCTAGCAATTCCTGAAAGATCACCATTAACACCTCAGCAATCTCTTCAGCTATCTTCCTTAGAACTCTGGGGTGTAGTCCATCTGGTCCAGGTTATTTATCCATATTAAGGCCATTCAGTTTTTCTAGCACCTTCTGCTTAGTGGTAGCAACCAAATATGCTCTGCTGTCTCACTTTCTTTAATTTTGGGGATATTACCCAAATCTTCCACTGTGAAAACTGACGTGAAGAAATTATTCAGTTCCTCAGCCATTTCCTTGTTCCCCACTACTATCTGAAAAATATGTTGCTGGAAAAGTGCAGCAGGTCAGGCAGCATCCAAGGAGCAGGAGAATTGACGTTTCGGGCATAAGCCTGAAGAAGGGCTTATGCCCAAAACATCAATTCTCCTGCTCCTTGGATGCTGCCTGACCTGCTGCGCTTTTCCAGCAACACATTTTTCAGCTCTGATCTCCAGCATCTGCAGTCCTCACTTTCCCCCACTACTATCTCTCCAGTGTCATTTTCCAGTGGCCCAATGTCCACTTTTGCCTCTGTTTTGCACTTTGTATATCTAAAGAAACTCTTATAGTCTTCGTTTATTTATATTACTGGCTAGCTCACCTTCATATTTCATCTTCTCCCTCTTTTTTTTGTGCCCTCTGTTGGGTCTTTGTAAGCTTCCCAATCTTTGGTTTATCACTACCCTTTGCCACATTATATGCTTTCTCTTTTGCTTTGATGCTATCCCTGACTTCCATAGTCAGCCATGGTTGCCTCATCCTCCCTGTACCATGCTTCTTTTTCCTCAGGATGTATCTCTGCTGTATCTCCTGAATTACTCCCAGAAACTCCTGCCATTGCTGTTCCACTGTCTTTCCTGCTGGGCTACTCTCCCAGTCAACTCTATCCAGCTCCTCCCTCACGCTGCTGTAGTTGCCTTTGTTCAGCTGTAATACCGTTACCTCTGATCTATCTTCTTCCTCTCAAATTGCAGAACAAATTCAATCATATTATGATCACTGCTTCCTAAGGGTTCCTTCACCTTAAGCTTCCCTTTGAGGAAGTGACAAAGTTGATTGATGAGGGAAAGGCTGTAGATGTTATATACATGGACTTCAGTAAGGCGTTTGATAAGGTTCCCATGGTAGGCTGATGGAGAAAGTGAAGTCGCGTGGAGTCCAGGGTGTATTAGCTAGATGAATAGACAACTGGCTGAGCAACAGGAGACAGTAATAGTGGAAGGAAGTTTCTCAAAATGGAGAACTGTGACCAGTGGTGTTCCACAGGGATTTAAGCTGGGACCACTGTTGTTTATGATATACATAAATGATCTGGAGAAAGGTATAGATGGTCTGAGTAGCAAGTTTGCAGTTTACGCTAAGATTGATGGAATAGCAGATAGTGAAAGGACTGTCAGAGAATGCAGCAGAATATAGATAGATCAGAGAGTTGGGTGAAGTGGCAGATGGCATTCAATCCGGGCAAATGCGGGGCAATGCATTTTGGAAGATCCAATTCTAGAGCGAACTACACAGTAAATGAAAAGCTCTGGGGAAAATTGATGTACAGAGATATCTGGGTGTTCAGGTCCATTGTACCCTGAAGATGGCAACGCAGGTCAATAGCGTGGTCAAGAAGACATACAGCATGCTTTCCTTCACCGGACAGGATATTGAGTACAGGAGTTAGTGGATCATGTGACAGTTGTATCGCACTTTGGTTCAGCCACATTTGGAATACTGCGTACAGTTCTGGTTGCACATTACCAGAAGAATGTGGATGCTTTGGAGGGGGTGCAGAGGAGGTTCACAGGATATTGTCCGGTATGAGGGCGCTAGCTGTGAAGAGAGGTTGAGTAGATGAGGAATATTCTCATTAGAAAGATGGAGGTTGAGGGAGGACCTGATTGATGTCTACAAAATCATGAGAGATATAGACAGGATGGAGAGCAAGAAACTTTTTCCAGTTACTAGGGGTCACAGGTTCAAGGTGAGAGGGGAAAAGTTTAAGGAAAATATGCATGTAAAGTTCTTTACACATAGTGGTTGGTGCCTGGAACACATTGCTAACGGAGGTGGTCAAGGCAGGCACTTTAGCATCATTTAAGATGTATCTAGAAGATACTTGAATGGGCAGGGAGCAGAGAGATATAGATCCTCGGAAAATAGGCAACAGGTCTAGATAGAAGATCTGGATTGACAGAGGTTTGGAAGGCCAAAGCATCTGTTCCTGTGCTGTAATTTTCTTTGTTCTTATCAAGGCTGCCTCATTGCACAACACTAAATCCCAGTATTGCCTGTTCCCTAGTGAGCTCCACCACAAGCTACTCCAAAAAGCCATCTCGGGGACATTCCACATATTCCTTTTCTTGCAATTCACCACCAACCTGATTTTCCCAGTCCACCTGCATATTGAAATCCCCCATGTTCACTGTAACTTTGCCTTTCTTACACATCTTTTCTATTTCCTTATGTATCTTATGCCCAATGCCTGACTACTATTTGGAGGCCTGTACACAACTTCAACTATGGTTTTTTCACCTTTGTGGTTCCTCAATTCTACCCACACAGATTCTGCACCATCTGACCCTACTTTATTTCTTACTAGTGATTACATTTTATACCTTATTAATAAGGCAACACCCCCCTCTCCCCGCCTATCTTTTCAATGGGATGTATATCCTTGAGTATTCAGCTCCCAATCCTGATCCCCCTGCAGCCACATCTCCGTGATGCCTACCATGTCATGCCTGCCAATTTCATCTACGCCACAAGTTCATCTACGTTATTCCTTATACTGCATGCATTCAGATTTAACACCTTCAGTCCTGTATTAATTGTCCCTCTTCTCATCGTCATTCGTTTGTCGTGTGCTTGAAGTTTGATTGCTAACCCTTTCCATACACTCTGTCCTATTTGCATCTGAGCTGGAGATTTTAATAACCTCTCCTGAGTTCTGCAATCTTATCTCCTCCTTTAATTCCAGTTTTCTAATTTCCCCTATAACTGAAACTTCCCCCCCCTGCCATTTAGTTTAGAACCCTGTCTACAGCCCTATTTATGTGATTTGCTAGGACTCTGGTTCCAGCATGGAGGAGATGAAGACTGTCCCATTGGAACAGATCCCTTCTTCCCCAGTACTGCTGCCAACGTCCCATGAATTCAAACCCATTTCCCCCACACCAATCTTTGAGCCACGCATTTACCTGCTTAATCTTATTGACCCTGTGCCAACTAGCTTGTGGCTCAGGTAATAATCCAGGGATTGTTACCTTTTTGGTTCTGCTTTTTAATTTGGCTCCCAGCTGTTTATACTTCCTTTATCAGAACCTTTCCCTTGTTTTATCTATGTCATTGGTACCTACGTGGATCACGTTCACTGGATCTTTACCCTCTCAGTCCAAGTTCCTCTGCAGTCCAAATGAGATATCCCAAACCCGAGCACCAGTCTTCGGGATTCTCAATCTGATCACAGAGAACAGTATTTATGCCGTTAACTGTACTGTCCCCAATTACAACATTTCTCTTTTCTCCCCCCACTTGAATGGCTCCCTGCACTACGGTGCTGCGGTCAATTGCAGGAAGCAAAACTCATGAACCAGTTGGACACAGGCAGGGGTGGAGATTCCTGCAACTCTGCCTGCCTCACTCACAGCCACACCTTCCTACAAAAGTGTACATTTGCTTTGAATTTCATCTATGTGACGATTTAAATATTGTAAAGAATTAAATAGTTGTATTATCCATAGTATGTTCTTGTATTTTGTTTTACAGTTACCCAAGAATGAAATGGCAGCTGCGGAACCAACTAGGCCACCCTCCGGGTCCAAACGTATTTCGTCTTTTGATCTTCCTGTACACCCAATTTTAAAACCCAACACAAATACCATGAATATTCCAAGGCCTAAATCTGCCAAAGGTCGTAGTCGCCCCAGCTCTGCTTATATTCAGAGTCCAGAAACTTGTTCATATCCCATTCCAGTTCCATCTGCTTTTGGTGACCTAAGCAACAGTCCTCCATCTTCAATTTTACAACCTCCCAACAGGATTACTCAAGTGACCAACGAGGATGTTCCAAATCTTCTCCATCAAATTCCATCTCGGCCATCCTCATCCTTAAATAGGTACAGAGTTTTACCATCCATTGGAAGGAGAGAGACCAGTGACAGTGGAATAAGGACTATAGCACAACAAACCAATAAACTTAATCTGCATGCAGATCTTGAACAAAAATTAAAATCAAGCAGAGAAAAGCCACCACTCTCTAAATCTGACATTGCAACCTCAAAAACACAGGTATCTCAGAATGCATCAGTCACTTTGCCTGATGAACCATCAGAATCTGAGCCAAGATTGCGACTTGCTGTGAGATACCCATCGGGCCAGAGATTTGAACGCTGCTTCAGGCCTTCAGACACATTGCAATCAATCCTGTCTGTAGCTGAATGGAAGAGTAATAATAACTATGCTAACTCTGTGGTTGAAACCATGGACGTACCTAGGAGAAGTTTTAGTGACCTATCAAAGACACTGGAGGAATGTGGAATTCAAAATAAATCAGTTCTTTGTATCTTACAAGATGAGGGCGATTAGTACTTAACATATGTAAACTGCGTCCTTCTATTCAAGATGAAGAAGGACATAGAAACAAAGTCCAGTTTGCATTTAATTGCTAAAGATTCCTGAGCATGAACTGAATTGATAGAGCACATTCTATGATTTTAATAGTTTTTTCTCACATTTTAATGAAAAGGATGGTTAAAAGTTACATAATGAATGACTTTGCAATCTGAATCTTTTCTAGGGACTTTTCTTGGTGTACAGTGATTATGCATTCATTGAGGCAGTGAGAAATTCAATTAAAAGAAAAACTCATGGGTTGTTTACAACTTCAGATGCAGAACAAAGATTTTTCACGCAGGCTCTTGGCTGTATTTCAGTTCAAAAAGCTATCTAACTTGGCCTTCTTTATATTCAAGATGTTAAATATCTTTTCAACTGCACAGCTTTCACAGTCCTCTACAGTAAAAATAATCCAAAAATACATAACCCTTTGTGAAAAATTCTTCCTCAAACATTTTAAATGACTGTTCAGAAACAATATGCCCAGGTTGTAGATTACTCATGCTTGGAAAGATCTCACCAAGTCCCTTGTTAAGCCATCTGACAATCTTATGTTTCAATAAGACCATCTTTCAATGTTCTAAACGTCAATGAGTACAGGCTAAACTTGCCAAAACTTTCCTCATAAAACAACCCCTTCATCCTTATACCAGAGACTAAAACTGCACATAATACTCTATATTCAGCCTCACGAATGCCCTATACAGTTGCAACAAGGCTTCTCTAATACACCACCTCCTTGCAATTAAAAGCAATCTTCCATTTACCTTCCTAATTATTTGTATCTGCACGCTAACATTTTGTAATTCACATCTCTCTGCACCACAGCATGCTGTTGTTTCTCTCCTTTTACCTAATATTTTGTTTTTCTATTTTTTTCTACCAAAATGGAGATCTTCAATCAAGAAGTTAGGAGTTAGCTGATCCTCCACCCATGCTAATATACAGTATAAGCTCAACAAGATGAGTTTTAACTTGTATAGTAATCTTTCTAATGACATCTTATCAAATGGCCTTTGCATCCTCAAAGAACTCCAATAAATTTGTCAAACATGATTTCCCTTCCACAAACCATGCTGACTCTTCCTGATTGTCATGATTTTCTAAATGTACTGCTACTTCCTAATGATTTCCTGTATTTTCCTAATGACAAATGTTAGGCTAACAACCACTAGTGACTTGCTTTCTCTGTGCCTCCATTCTTGAAAGTAATCATTAAATTTGAGTTTTTTTTAAAAAGTCTTAAATATTTTTAGAATCTATGGAATATTTGAAGGTTGTAACCAATGCATCCACTCTTTCTGTAGACATTTATTTGGGTCCGAGCAAACAGTCTCTCAGGTCCCGGGGACTTATCAGACTTTAATTCCATTTGTTTTACTCTCCAGTGATTGTGATTGTTTGAAGTTCCCTCTTTTAACCCTTCATTTTCTAGTATTAATAGGATAGGTTTAAGTGCCTTTCATGAAGGCAAAAAAAATTCTTGTTCAAAATCTCTGCTTATTTCTTGTTTCCTATAATTAATGCCCTAGTCTAATCAAAGGTCAGCTGCTTGTTTTTGTTATTTTTGATATTTGCTATAAGCATAATACATTGTAGTCAAAGTAATTCTGACCGTAATACTGGCGTTGATAAAATAGTGAACAGAACACTATGTTTGACTTGATCAGATGCAGGAAGAGTCTGTAACCAAAACAGCCATTTAAACTTTGGGATGGACTGACTTTTTTTTCCTCTCCACCAGTCGGGACCTCCTCATCCTAATTCCCAGTTCTCATTACTATTTAAAAGCAACACTATTGAACTACAGGCACATTTAAATATAATTTGGGTATGTGCTTCTGCCTCAGTATGGCCTTTTAATACATAGATGGATAAATTAGTATTTATAATGTTTTCAAATGATAGCGGTGGGTAATCAAAGAATAATACTTCTAATTCTTTCAAATTAAAGGTTTATAACATTTTACAATGTATGTGTGAAGGAAATATTGCATTTGAATCTACTCATCATACAATGACAATAGGATTATATTATGACATTTTGACTATGACTTTGCATTTTGTTTACATGGCTTGCATTACTTATTGCACTGCAATTTACATAATATAAAATAGAACTAGGAAAATGGCTGTACTATGAACAATTCTATGTGTGTTAATTTATATGGAACGCTTTTTCAAAACCATAATCATTTTTGAAATCTATCATTGGCACAGTGAAATGTATATTTTTCCAAGTGGGGTTTTGACCCTGTTTTTTTTCTGAATTTGAAGACTTTCATTAAGCTTTCCCTTATGCCCCTGACTGAATTCAAAATTAAATTCCATATGTTTCTTGTTGTACTTTAGAACTTCTTATATTATCTCAAGCAAATAGATAACACAGAAAATGTTGATCCATTCAAAATACCAGTTTGGAAAGTGATATAGCATGATGCATACATCTAAAGTACTATGTAACTACTTTCATCATGTTAAAGAAAAGGGGAGTGGGTGGAAGGAGTTGTAAAGGGACGGGACAAATAAAGAACATGGATCCAGAGGAACCATAAAGGGCAACAGAATATTTAATGGCTGTTGAATAATTAGGGGTAGTTATGAATGCACTACCTTGTTTTCTTGTTGAGGGTAATTAACCATAGAGAGAAAAAAAACAATTGTTTAGCCATATGTACATTTAGCACTATCTTCTAGTACGCTTGTATATACCATTTCTATCATAAGACTTTAACAAAGCAAACATGTTGGAACACATAGGTTGGTTTTACAATTTAACACATCTGCTGCTGAGATTTGCGGTACAAACATTTATTGGGATTTGGCACGAAGATTAGCACAATACCATATTCAGAGTGCAAATTATGAGTGAACAGACCAGAATTTCTTGCTTTGCATTTAATTTCACCTGACTTCTTTGTATATTTACATAATATTGTTTATTTATTAAGGCAAGAGGAATTTATTATTATCTACTATTTACTATTATCTGTAAACATTTTAGTAATAATTAAATTTTGAGATCTAACCAAAGTTACTAGGAACTAAGCATTTTTCAACTGATACTTTTAAATGGTACAGCTATTTTTCTAGTGTTTTAATTATGTTGGTCATTTAATTAATCACTTTTCAAAAATAAAATCACACATGATTTGATTAGTTTTCCTGTCTTGCCTTTAAAATTCACCATTCAGGAACAATGTATTACAAATTTTAACTTCATTATTGGGATCTGTTACAATATTCTTTATCTCTGGATAATACAAAGGGATAAAATTTCTAAAACAATAAAAAGGACGGTGGGACACTGAATGGTACAACAGGCAAACATACCAGGCTTTCTTTTAGTCAAATTGCGACAATTTCAATGAGAAATTCACTTGATAATTTAGTTTTGACTGAGACAATTACTTTAAAAATTGAAATAAAAACAGAAAATGCTGGACAAACTTGACAAAAGTTGGCAACTCCTGTGCAGAGAGAAAAACAGAGTTAATAGTTTGAGATTTAGAGTCATAGAGTTATACGGTATGGAAACAGACCCTTTGGTCAAACTCTTCCATGCTGACCAGATTTTCCAAACTGAACTAGTCTCATTTGCTTGTATTTGGCCTATATGCCTTTCAACCTTTCCTATTCATGTACCTGTCTAAATGTCTTTTAAGTGTCTACCACTTCTTATGCCAGTTCATTCCATATACGCACCACCCTCTCTTTGAAAAGGTTACCCCCTAAGGTCCCTTTTTAATGTCTCGTCTCTCACCTTAAATCTGTGCCCTCTAGTTTTGAATCTTTGCTATTCACCTAATCTATACCTCACGATTTCATAAACCTCTATAAGGTCACTCCTTAAAACTCCTATGCTGCAGGGGCAAATGTCTCAGCGTATCCTTATGACTCAAACCCTCCAGTCTCAGCCTTCATCCTTGTAAGTGTTTTCTGAAGCCTTTTCAATTTTATAAACATTGTTATTATAGCAGGGTGATCAGAACTGTATGCAGTACTCCAAAAGTGACCTCACTAATGTCCTGTACAGCCATAGAATGTTGTCCCAACTCCTATACTCAATGCTCTGAGCAATGAAGCCAAGTATGCTACATGCCTTCTTCACCACCCTGTCTACCTGTGACACCATTATCAAGAAACTATGTACCTAAACCCCTAGGCCTCTATTCAACAACATACCCCAGGACCCCACCATTAACTGTGTAAGTCCTACCCTAAATTGTCTCATCAAAATCCAACACCTTCCATTTATCTAAATCAAACTTCATCTGCCATTCCTCCGCCCAGTGGCACATTAGACAATAAAAATCAGGCAGAAGGACAGCTCGCAAAGCAAACTTCCCATAACTGTTGAGACTTATTTTGAAGAGTCTTTAGACTTGAAACACTTTTTTTTGGCTAAGTCCTAGTTGTATCAAATATTGAGGATTTGTCAATGAGGCTTATCGACTTGCCTGATCTCATCTCTTAAATTACTTGTCCCATCCCATGATGCCTCACACATCTGATTTCCACCCCTTATCACACCATTTCCAGACCACCCCATTAGTCAGCAGATATCCAGAATTCACTGGCATTCCTTGTACCCACCCAATCTTTAAAACTGTGTGGACCTTGACAAGCACCATAAATCCAGAGCTGTCCTGCACAGGTCCCAATACTTGATGTGAACACAACAGACTGGTAAATCAATGCATGCTTTATGGGCAGGTTCCTGGAAATCTTGCTAAACAGGGTGCTGCAATGGTGGAGCTTCCTCACTCCCCCAGGGCCAGCAAGAACATGACACCCCAGGATGAACTCTCAGAAAGTGACTGATCCAGATGGAATGTCTTTCCTTGCACACAGATCAACTGGTGGGAATATTTGAAGACATCTTAAACCTCTCCTTACTATGCAAGATTTCCACCTGCTTTAAGATGACCACTATCATCCCAGTGCCAAAGAAAAAACAGCCAACATGCCAGTGGCTCTGGTATCATTATTATGATGTGCTTTGAAAGATTAGGAATACCACACCAACTCCAGCCTCCCAGATTGCCTTGATCACTGCAATTCATCTACAGTTACAACAGTTTCATAGCAGACACAGTCTCTCTTGCCTACTCATCCCTGGAACATCTGAACAAGGACACTTGCATCAGACTACATTGACTTTAGCTCTGTCTTCAACATCATAATTCCAACAAAACATACCTCCAAACTCAGATCTAGGACTCTGCTCCCCTCTGGATAGTGGATCCTGGATTTCTTGACCTACAGACGGCAAATCAGTAAGGATAGGCGACAACACCTTCTCCACAATTATCTTCAAACACTGGTGCCCAACAAGGCTGCATACTCTGTTCCTTACTATATTTCTTATACATTTGTGACCATGTGGCCAAATTCAGCTCTAATTCCATTTACACATTTGTTGATAATGACCATAGTGGGTTGCATTTCAAACAACGAGAATGTGTACAGTAATGAGATAGACAGCTTACTGGCATGGTGTAAAGGCAACAACAGTCTCTCCCTCAATGTCAGTAAATGAAGGAGCCTATCATTGATTTCAGGAAGTGGAGTGGCTGACATGCCACTGTCTTGTATCAATGGTGCTGAGGTAAGAAGTGGTTGAGAGCGTCAAGATCACCAATCTATCCTGGCCCATCTATGCTATAATCCATGTCTATTTTCTCAGAAAGCTAAGGAAATTCAGCAAGTTCACAAAGACGCTCGACAATTTTTCTTGCTGCACCATATAAAGCATCCGATCCATCATCGTTCTGGATAGCAATTCTAGTCTCCTTCCTATCGGAAGGATATTGTGAAACTTGAAAGGCGTCAGAAAAGATTTACAAGGATATTGGCAGCGTTGGAGGATTTGAGCTATAGGGAGAGGCTGAACAGGCTGGGGCTGTTTTCCCAGGACCATCAGAGGCTGAGTGATGATCTTATAGAGGTATATAAAATCATGAGGGGCATGGATTGGGTGAATAGACAAAGATTTTTCCCTGGAGTGGTGGAGTCCAGAAGGGCATAGGTTTAGGGTGCAAGGGGAAAGGTATAAAAGGGACCGAAGGGGCAACTTTTTCATGCAGAGGGTGATACATGTATAGAATGAGTTGCCAGAGGAAGTCATGGAGGCCAGTACAATTACAATATTTAAAAGGCATCTGGATGGGTATATAAATAGGAAGGGTTTAGAGGGATATGGGCCAAGTGCTGCAAAATGGGACCAAATTAGGTTAGGATATCTGGTCAGCATGGACGAGATGCTTCTGCGCTGTACATCTCTATGACTCAATGATTCTATAACTGCTCTGCCCAAGACCACAAGAAATTACAGAGAGTTGTGAAAACTCAGCCCAGTCCATTGTAAAACCCAGCCTTCCTTCCATTGACTCCATCTACACTTTCTGCTGCCTCAGGAAAGCAGCCAACATAATCAAAGATTTTTATTGCAATATGTCCCCTAAATTACTGTCACTACCTCACTAGCACTAAACGTTGCCACCACTATCAACATCTTGGGGTTACTACTGATCAGAACCAGACTAACCATATAAATAGTCTCTATCAATGCAAATGAAGGTTCGGAACTCTGCAATGATTACCTTACATCCTGACTCTTCAAAGCCAGTTCCTCATCTGCAAGACACAAGAACACACAAGAAACTTGACACAATTTATAATTTTGCTGATGATATCATCATTTTAGGACAAACCTCAATCAGTGGCGAGACAGAACACCGGAAAGAGATAGAGTGCTTAGTGGCATGGTGTCAAGATTACAATCTCTCCATCAACATCAATAAAAACAAAGGAGCTGTCATTGACTTAAGGAAACAGTGTAGAGAGCAGGCCCCTGTCTGCATCAATGGTGCTGAGGTGGAGACGGTTGAGAGCATTAAGTTTTGATTTGATTTATTGTAGTCACATATACCTAAGTAGAGGGAAAAGTTTTATTCTGGGAACAATACAGGCAGATCATAGCAAACAAGGACATACAGATCATAGGGTGCTTAGACAGAGTGAGGCATGCAAGGATATGGCTGCATAGGAAGTGCACAAAGCAAGATAAACATTATTTGAAGTTAGAAAAATCATTTCAGCAGTCTAATGATAGCAGTGAAGAAGCTGTCCTTGAAACTGTTCAAGCTTCTATTATCTCCGGTCTGGCAGAAGAGGTGGAAGACAGCATTACCAGTCTTTGATGATGTTGACAGCCTTTCTGTGGCAATGAGAAGTGTAAATGGAATCCGTGGATGGGAGGTTGGTTTCTTACAATCCTAGGCAGAACCGTCATCATACCAGGCCATCATGCACCCACATAGAATGTTTTCTATGGTACATCTGTAAACGCTGATGACGGTCCTTATGGAAATGCAAGATTTCCTAAGCCACCTGAGGAAGAGGAGGCTTTGTTGTGCCTTGTTGACCATCGCATCCTGGAAGTCCAGGATGGATTATTGTCACTCCTAGGAATAAGACTCCTTGATCCTCTCCACCTCAATTCTGTTGCTGTAGGTAGGAATGTGTCCTCATCTTTTCTTCCTGAAGTGAATGATCAGTTCTTTTGTTTTGCTGACATTGAGACAGAGATTGTTGTCATTGCACCATGACACCAAGCCCTCCATCTGCTTTCTGTAATCTGACTCATCGTTGTTTGATATCTGTCCTCCCATGATAGTGTCGTCAGCAAACTTGTAGATGGCATTCATATGGAGTTTGGCTACACAATTGTGGGTGTTCAGAGTGCAAAGTAAGGGGGGCTGAGAACCCATCCTTGGGGATGGTGTGGGGGGCACGAGTCAGTCATACAGCACAAAAACAGATCCTTCAGTCCAACCAGTCCATGCCAAACATAATCCCAAACGAAACTAATCCTACCTGCCTGCTCCTGTCCCATATCCATTATCAGGGAGTTACTGAGAGTTATATCCAACAATCTGTCTTAGTCCACCTATGCCAAACCAATGGTCGAGAAAGCATAACAATGTCTTTATTTCCTGAGGAGACCAAGGAGATTTGACATGTTCACAAGGACTCTTACTAATTTTTATATACACCATAGAAAGCATTCAATCTGGATTCATCATGGTGTGGTTTGGCAACTGCATTTCAAGAAACTACACAGTTGTGAACACAGCCCATCACGCAAACCAACTATATTTCCTGCTGCCTTAGGATAGCAATCAAAATAATCAAGACCCCTCCCACCCTGGTTATACTCTCTGCCCACCCTCTTCTGTTGGGCAAAAGAGTAAACGTTCATACACACATACAAAGAGATTCAGAACAACTTCTTCTCCATGGTTATTAAACTTCTGAATAGACCTCACAAATTTTTAATTTAATGTTGACCTCACTCTCTGTGTACCTTCTCTGCAGCTGTAACATTGTATTCTGCTTTGTTCTAACACCCTAATGTAGTTTGTATGGTTTGATCTGCCTGTACTGCACGCAAAACAAAACTTTTCATTGTTCCTCGATATGTGACAATAATAAATCAGGTCATATCAACCATCTGGCACATAGCAGCCTGCTTGATTGGCACCACATTCACAAGCATCCATACCCTCCACTACCACTACTGAGCAGCAATGTGTACCATCAGCAAGACGCACTGCAGAAAATCGCCAAGTCTCCTTCAGTTGTTCCAAACCAACAACCACTACCTCTAAAAGATAGAAGAGCAGCAAATATGGAAGCATCACCACATGCAAGTTCCCACAAGCAATTCACCATCCTAACTAGGAATATATCAGAATTCTTTCACTGGCACTGGGTCAAAATCCTGGAATTCCTTCCCTACCAGGATTGTGGGTCTATCTATAACATAATGACTGCAGTAATTCAAGACGACAGCTCACTATTAGCTTCTCAAGGGCAACTAGGGACAGGCAATACATGCTGGCTCTGCTAGTAAAACCTGGATCCCATCAGTGAATAACAAAATTCTTCTCCCATTTAAATTTCAGCAATGCTGTTGTACTATGTCTAATCTTATTAATACGCAATGAAAGCATGCTAATTTGTCACTTTTCTGTTCCAGCCTTCTTTCTTTATTACTTTGACATCCTTCTGCCTGCTGTCCAAAATTGGTGGTACTTCATTTGCAGATTTTCTGTTCCTCCACTTTGTGAATTTCCATAAAACCATTTCCCCATTTAATACATACCTACATAGAATATAACAGTGCAGTACAGGCCCTTCGGCCCCCGATGTTGCACCGACCTGTGAAACTAAGCTGAAGCCCATCTAACCTACACTATTCCATTCTCGTCCATATGTTTAGCCAATGACCATTTTGATGCCCTTAAAGTTGGCCAGTCTACTACTATTGCAGGCAGTGTTCCACACCCCTACTACTCTTGAGTAAAGAAACGATCTTGACATCTGTCCTACATCTACTCACCCCTCAACTTAAAGCTATGTGTTCTTGTGCTAGCTATCGCCATCAGAGGTAAAGGCTCTGTCCAATCTAACCTCTGATTATCTTATATGTCTCAATTAAATCACCTCTCAATCTTCTTCTCTTACAAAAACAACCTCAAGTTTGCAAGATTTGAGAAGATTTGTAGCCCGGATTTTGATTCTGGATGTAGTTTTGCTCGCTGAGCTGGAAAGTTCATTTTCAGACATTTCATCAGCATACTAGGTAACATCCTCAGTGAGCCTCCTGACAAAGCACTGCTAGTATTTCCTGCTTTCTATTTATATAGTTGGGTTTCCTCAGCTTGGTTATGTCATTTCCTGCTCTTTTTCTCAGAGGGTGGTAAATGTGGTCAATGACTCTTTATATCTTATACAATCCAAGACATTCAATGGTGTTACCATCACCAAAGTCCTCAATATCGACTATGTATGGAGGTACAAACCCTAATTAAAGATACAAGTTTGATCTACAGGTAAGAACAACAGGTCAGCTCTTTGAATGCTTAGCTGGTAGAGGATGGTATATTGCAGGATTCCATATGGCTTGGCTGATTTTCACATACAATGTGCATGTTTGGCTACATGGTGAGGTCTCAAGAGCAACCCAGACACCGATATCAGTGAACCCACTCGGGCAAACAGAATAGTCATCCTTGAAGTGTAATTACATCCACAAAGTACATATCATTCTTAATAATGGATCCAAATTTGCATTCTTTGGATCTGCCAGGAGACAAGAAGGGTTATTCATTGCTGAATAACTACATCTGACCTGCTCTTGTAGCCACTGTATTTACATGGATGGTAAGAATTCCACATCTTAATTGGCTCCATCTTGCATGCAACTTTGAAGTGAAGCAGTCAAATGATCGCCCTTGTCTTGATGTCCTGGTTTAGAAATCAGCCAGGGGGTTACATGTTATAAATTAGCCTCATCAGCAATCTTGTAAGACCTGAGCAATTTGTTCACTTTACACACCTGATACTGAAATAGGGGCACACCCAATCTATCTTGCAGAATAAGGCCTCTGCACAAACTCATGAACAGACTAAAGGTAATCATTTTTGGTCCAGAAAAGTGCACCATCTGTCTCAGATTACTCTAGAAGAGTAAATATCTCAGTTTTCAGCAATAGGTGATGCTTGCTGCATACACTATTGCTGCACAATAATAATAGAAATGGTTTTCACCACTAAGATATGCTCTGTCCATCACACGAATAAATTGTGGTATACAAAAATAGAAATTGCTGGAGAAACTCAGGTCAGGCAGCATCTGTAGAAAGAAAGCAGTCCATGTCATGGCCAGACCCAAATCTCTCCAGCAATTTGTTTTTTTTCCTGATCTTCAGCATCTGCAGTGGTTTTACATTATTGCGGCATATGACTTTCAGCGCCAGTGAGATGTTAGGTGTGTAGGTCCTATAGCACAAAAACTAGTGGATTGTATCAAACAGAATATTCCTTCTGCTATTCACGAAAAGGTCCTGACTGCATTCAAGTGACATGCCCTTGCAAAACACAAAAGTATTCAACATTAAATGTGATTCCACAACTGGATGCTTGTGAAAACAAAGAATTAAGCTGACAGTCAATTTAGGAATGCCAACTGAGCTTGCAGTGTGGTGCACATTGTAAAATTCAGTACATCATACTTTAGTACAAAAACATGCAAGCATATACTACACCTGTTTCAACAAACTAATAGGTGAGTCATTCTCTGGTTGGTTTCTCACAGCAGTGGAGTGACATATTAAATCAGGCAGTTTGACTATTTTAAAAAAGCTTGACAATTCACTGTCAATCACCACTTTAACTGCTTCATTCTCCATGGCAACACTACTATCAGAGTTCACTTGTTGACCAATCAGCAAATTTTTCATAAAACATGCTGCTTTCCCTTTACACTCGTACTGCAAATTACCCTGAAAAGCACAAGATGCAAACCTTCAAAGCCTTTTGAAAACAATACTCAAGCTCTGTTCTACCAAACGAATAAGTTGAAATTTCAAAATAGGTGACGTACTGACTCTTTATTCCAAATAGTACATAAGAGTAATACGGAAACCAATCAGCAAAATTAGTTTCCTTTGTTGTAAGGGCTTTCAAAGATCTTTTATAGTTTGTAAAATTAGAGGCATTTCAATCTCAAATTCATTATGACACTCAAAGCACTCATTCATTTCTGCAGTTTCAATATTTCCAATTACAATCCAGCTCACAACCAAATAAAAATGCATTGCGTACAAATGCATACACCCTATCGTACAAAATTCAATACAGTAATTTAAGCTGCACAGTCATTGCAAGGTAAAGTTCATATACAAATATTTGAAGAGAGGGCATTTTGTCAAATTTTCCTAAAACTTTAGGTACAATCTCAAATTAGTTTCAATTTTTACTTGGTAAAAGTTTCATTTGTTCCTGTATTTGAACAGAATTATACAGCCAATATATTGCATAAGAATAAGTATTTTATTTTCTCAGACTGTATTTTTAGTTCCTTACCCCAAATTTTTAAACACTTCCAATGTGGGGTGTGATCTTTAACCAGTTTTCAGTATGTAAAGCTGCAACAGTCACCAATTGAAGACATTACTTGAGAAATATAAACAGTAAGATTTTTAACAGCTGGCCATAAATTGCAAATAATCTTTTGCCAAACCAGGAATTCCCTTTTTAAATAAAATTGCTATGCTCTTCAAATTACTTGTCTTTTAACACTAATTTTTTTTTAAAAAAAGAATGTGCCAGTAAAGCTGGTATACTGCAATGACAGTTACCTCAAAGTAACTGTTGAACATATCCAAGACACAAAAAGAATAAAGATTCAAGCAGGGACTTCATTCACAAGCAGGAATAGTGATCCAATCTCTGCTTTCCAACAGAAATATAAAAATGTGGACTTCCAAACTCATATTTAAGGAATACCTTTTTTTGTGAAATGGTTTAAAAATAGTTGGCCTATGTAGAAATTTAATTGATAGGAATGTTATCCATTCAATAAATGTGGACCTTGTATCAGTGATAAATAATACACTGGTGAATTGATGTTCACATACTGCAGAAGTCTGACTAGATTGTTACGTCAAACCTCAAATTCATTGGTTTTTCTAGCCACCTTCCTTGTACAGTAGGATATTGTATGGCAAAGATACTTTCACAAGTCAATTCAAACATAAGCATTCAATATAAAAGGCTCATGTTTAACGGAAGGGTACATATGTCTACAAAGCTATCCCAATTCTAAAATTCAGTGAATAGTTTCTGGTTTATACTCATTGCAGCACACGCAAGCATTTTCAGCATAAAATGGATACAAATCTAAAGGCTGACAAAGGTACAGATTATTTGTGCAGCTATAACTTACATAAGATGACATTCAGAGCTCATTATATAGAATAGGTTCATTCAGTGCAGCAATCTCAAAAACAAATCACCTGCTAGCTCTTAAATTGAGCAAAGCACTTTACATGCTAATGTAATATTACTTATTCGAAGAGCATTTTTAGTTTGATTTGTGTCCAAAGTTTCACTGTTCAACATAAATTATTTCAGCCCAGCAATGCTACTCTTCCCCAAGCTTTCAAACATTAAGTAAAAATCAAACCAGATTCGCAATTCATATCAAGAACTTAAATTTCCTTATGAGCATTTCAATATTAAAGGAACTATAGTTAAACAATTACTTTTCTTATTTAAGGTACTGGGAATTTTTAAATGTTATTATTAGCTTTAATTATTTATTTTTTTGAATCCCTAACAATAAAGCAAATTATTATCAAGAAGTTCTGGAGGTTTTGATGTGGCACTATGACAAGAGTGTTTATTTTCAGTCTGCAGTAACTTTAGGCTGAGTATAACTGAAGATACTTCTGAATAAAAGGTATGGGCTTAATAACTAAATCAAAAATAATTTCACTGATCTAGGAGAAAGCTAGTCATGAGTAAATCACATCTGAAATAAAGCTAAATTAACAATTCGTCACAGCTGAAGTGACAGTAAAAACCCAATACATTCTCTAATTCGTATGCAAAATAATGAAGGATAATCATGAAGTGTTAGAGTGTCATGGCAATTTTGCGTAAGACCAATTTTTTTCAATTAATTTAAGCATCCATTTTTATACCTATGCTTGTAACCCATTAAAATGCAGTCCACCTATTGGAAAAGGCCATTCTTCCTTAACATTGTTACAACTCCTACTTTTTCAGTTTGGCAATTCAAATTTTATTTCTATTTTTTGTTTTTAAAGGTTAACTAAGAGAAACTTTATAAAGCATGTTGAACATTTCAAATGTAAACATTTTCCTGGCATGTTTTATTCACTTGAAGGAAAAGTATAAAATTTTACAGTCCAACTGCAAAGTTTTAAATGAGGTAAATTCAACATAATTTGATTCTGTCAGTCTATTCTTAAAATTGGCTGCAGAATAACCCAATGGATTCCAAGTCCAAAAGTCCAATTGCAGCTGGGCAGTGCACGTTGTCACAGGGTTCAGAAGGGTTTAAACTAGTTCAGCCTGTTGCACTTCAGTTAGCAATCCTTTCAATCTCATCAAGGTCATCTGTATCAAGCTTTTCAATTCTCTTGTCTGAAACAAAAACATATCAGTTAGAAGTAAATTCTTGCCAAGCATCTTCTGTCAACACTGAAGTACAAATGCTGAAATCACAAGCCAAATATTGAAAATGGAATTTTCTCAGTATAATTGGGACAAGCATGTGTGATATCCATCCACTAGCTTATCAAGCAATGTTTAGCTGCCTTTTATGAAAAAAATACTTCCAAATCTACAATCTTTTAATCAACCTGTTCAGATCTGTGATCATATTGTTCAGGGACAGGAGGAATTTGAATCTTAATCTATCTATCCAAAGGTAGGGACACAATCACTGCATCACAAGACCCTCCATTTACACATTTACCTACTCAGGTGTTTTTCAAATAGATTCCGATAGCAAAGAAACAGAAGCTTTGGTCCAACTTGTCTGAGCCAACCAGGCTTCCCAATCTGAGGTGGGGGAGGTTAGTGCTGAAGAGAAGAGGTAAGATGACTGCTTTAATTGTTAAGAGTAGGCATGAACAAAGTGCATAAACTCCAACTTTTAGTTCACTGGAATTGTTGAAAAGAACTGTCAAAAGGATCCATCGAGGCATTTAGAAAGTCTGACATGTTTGAAAAAAAAAACCTTTATTTTCTATCTCTGATGACAAACTGGAGGGATACTGCATGACTGTTTCCATAACCATCCACGATCACAGTTGGGTGTTAACTTCACTGTTTGATTCATAATGACAAGTTATTACATACTCCTTGAAGTGGAACTGTGAATTTCACTGCTTATTGTTTGTTATAAGGGGTTGTGCATTTAAACTATAAGAGTGTTAGAAAGCTTTATTAAGTTGAAGGAATGTAAATACTCATATCCTTTAGGGAGGTATATCTCCTCTCCTCATCTAGTCTCGCTTACATTTCACTCCAGAACTAAACCAATGTTGCTGAATCCACACTGCTCTCGAAGTGATATAGCAAGCCCACTTAGTTGCCTTCCTATTCATATACCCAACCAGATGACTTTTAAAAGTTGCAATTGTACTAGCCTCCATCACTTCCTCTGGTAGCTCATTCCTTACACGCACAAGCCTCTACGTGAAAAAGTTGCCCCGTAGGTCTCTTTTCTATCTTTCCCCTCTCACCCTAAACCTATGTCCACTAGTGCTTGATTCACCCAACCCAGGAAAAAGACTGTCTATCTATCCATGCCCCTCAATTTTATAAACCTCTATAAGGTCACCCCATAACCTCTGACACTAGAGGGAAAACAGCGCAATCTATTCAGCCTCTCCCTATAGCTCAAATCCTGTAATGCTGGCAACATCCTTGTAAATCTTTTCTGAACCCTTTCAAGTTTCACAACATCCTTCCGATAGGAAGGAGACCAGAACTGCGTGCAATATTCCAACAGTAGTCTAACCGATGTCCTGTATAGCTGAAACATGACCTCCCAACTCCTGTACTCAATACTCTGACCAATAAAGGAAAGCATACCAAACACCTTCACTATCCTACCTACCTACCTGCGACTCAATTTCAAGCAGCTATGAACCTGCACTCCAAGGTCTCTTTGTTCAGCAACACACCTGAGGACCTTATCCTTAAGATCAAGATCCCATTATCATATTAGGTAACCTCCTTCACTGTTTACCATACCTCCAATTTTGGCGTTATCAGCAAACTTACTAATTTTGCCTCCTACGCTCACATCCAAATCATTTATATAAATGACGTTAAGTAGTGGACCCAGCAGTGATTCTTTTGGCACTCCACTGGCCACAGGCCTCTCGTCGGTAAAACACCTCCACCACCATCCATTGTTCTACCTTGGAGCCAGTTCTGTACCCAAATGGCTAGTTCTCCCTGTATTCCACGAGATCTCACCTTGCTAACCAGTCTCCCATGAGGAACCTTGTCAAACGCATTACTGTCCATATATATCACGTCCACCACTCTGTCCTCATCAATCATCTTTGTTACTTCTTCAAAAAGCTCAATCAAGTTCCTGAGACATGATTTCCCACACACGAAGCCATGGTGACTATCCCTAATCAGTTCTTGCCTTTCCAAATACATGTACATCCTGTCCCTCAGGATTCCCTCCAACAGCTTGCCCACCACCGAGGTCAGGCTCACCGGTCTATTGTTCCCTGGCTTGCCCTTACCACCTTTCTTATATAGTGGCACCACGTTAGCCAACCACCAGATTTCCAGCACCTCACCTGGGGCTATTGATGATACAAATACCTCAGCAAGGGGTCCAGCAACCGCTTCTCACAGAGTTCGAGAGTACACCTCAACAGGTCCTGGGGATTTATCCACTTTTATGCGTTTCAAGACATTCAGTACCTCCTCCTCTGTAATATGGACATTTTTCAAGATGTCACCATCTATTTCCCAACATTCTATATCTTCCATGTCACTTTCACAGTAAACACTGATGCAAAATACGCATTTAGTATCTCCCCATCTCCCGTGGCTCCACACAAAGGCTGCCTTGCTAATCTTTGAGGGGCCCTATTCTCTCCCTAGTTACGCTTTTGTCCTTAATGCATTTGTAAAAACCCTTTGGATTCTCCTTAGCCCTATTTGCCAAAGCTATTTCATGTCCCCTTTTTGCCCTCCTGATTTCCCTCTCATGTATACTCCTACTGCCGTTATACTCTAAGGATTCACTCTATCTCTCCTGTCTATACCTGACATATACTTGCTTCTTTGTCTTAACCAAACCCTCAATTTCTTTAGTCAACCAGCATTTCCTGCACCTATCAGCCTTCCTTTCACCCAAACAGGATATCTCTTGATCTCATTATATCATTTGTGAAGACTTCCTAATTTCCAGCCACCCTTTACCTGTGAATATCTGCCCCCAATCAGCTTTTGAAAGTTCTTGCTGAATACCATAAAAATTGGCTTTCCTTCAACTTAGAACTTCAACTTTTAGATACAGCCATAGAGATGCACAGCACGGAAACAGACCTTTCGGTCTAACTAGTCCTTCCGACCAGATGTTCCAACCCAATCTAGTCCCACCTGCCAGCATCCGGCCCATATCCTCCCAAACCCTTCCTATTCATATGCCCATTCCAAATGCCTTTTAAGTGTTGCAATTGTACTAGCCTCCACTACTTCCTCTGGCAGTTCATTCCATACACGTACCACCCTCTGCGTGAAAAAGTTGCCCCTTAGGTCTCTTTTATATCTTTCCCCTCTCACCCTAAACCTATGCCCTCTCGTTCTGGACTCCTCCACCCCAGGGAACAGATTTATCTATTTATCCAATCCATGTCCCTCACGATTTTGTAAACCTTTAGATCCAGTCTATCCTTCTCCATCACTATTTTAAAACTAATAGAATTATGGTCGCTGGCCCCAGAGTATTCCCCCACTGACACCTCAGTCACCTGCCCTGCCTTATTTCCCAAGAGTAGGTCTGGTTTTGCACCTTCTCTAGTAGGCACATCCACATAGTGAGTCAAACTTTTCTTGTACATATTTAACAAATTACTCTCCATCTAAACCCTTAACAGTATGGCAGTTCCAGTCTACATTTGGAAAGTTAAAATCTCCTACCATTACCACCCTATTATCCCTTAACTGGGATCTCCTTACAAATTTGTTTCTCAATTTCCTGCTGACTATTAGGGGGTCTATAATACAATCTCAGTAGGGTGATCGTCCTAACATCTTAGGGCAGCTAGTGCCAAAAGTGGGAGAGCTGTCTCGTAGACTAGTCAAAATAGACAGGCAGTAGGCTGGAAGAACACAGCAAGCCAGGCAGCATCAAGAGGTACAGAAGTCGACGTTTCAGATGTAAGCCTTCTTCAGGACAGGGGGATGGGTATAGGGGGAGCTACAGACAAAGGGGGAGGTGGGGACAGGGTGGTGAAGTGGGGATAGGTGAGGATGGGTAGAGGATACCACCTGGTTGGTCAATGGAAGGAATGAATCCGGTTGGTGGCAGGAAGGAGTGGAAGGGACAGGGAGGAGAGTCAGGGAATGGGAAGGGAAGTTATTTGAAATTGGTGAACTCTGGGATGTAGAGTGCCCAGGCAGAAGATGATGTGTTGTTCCTCCAATTTTGCAGTGTGGTTTATTTTGGCAATGGAGGCAGCAAAGGATGGTTACATTGGAAAAGGGACAACGGGAAGGGAAATTAACATGTTTTTAATAAAGCTTACATTCGATTTCCCGATGGAGAGAAGATCAAACCGGAGCACCTTATGCAGTGAACTAGGTTGGAAGTGAGGCAGGTGAACCTCTGTCTCACCTGGTAGGACTCTTTGGGGCCCTGGACGGAGATGAGTGGGGAGGTGCACTGGCAGAAATTGCATTTTTTCAGATGCAGGGGAAGGTACTGGAGGTTCGATGGGGACAGTGGTGCAAACCAAGGACTATCAGAGGGAACAATCCTTACAGAAGGCAGAGAGGGATGGGGAGGGGGAAGATTCTTGGTGGTGGGGTCTGGTTTGAGTTGGTATAAAAGTGTTTAAAGATGACATATTGGATGCAGAGATAGGTGGGTGGTAGGTGAGGACAAAGGGGACTCTTTGTTTATTGTGTTTTCAGGGGGGAAGATTGTTCCACCGCGAAGTCGCTTCAAAGGATGGCCACTTTGCTGCCTCCCTATCCCACTTCCCCACCCTGCTCCCGCCAACCCCCCTAAACCCACCCCTCGTCCTGAAGAAAGGTTACAGCCAAAACATTGACTTGTGTACCTCCTGATGTTGCCTGGCTTGCTGTGTTCTTCCAGCCTTCTGCCTATTTTGGATTCCAGCATCTGCAGTTCTTTTGTCTCAGACTAGTCAAGTAACAGCCTGACAGAGGATGGGGACGGGATCGGGAGGGTGGAGTGGGAGGAGAGGGAGTGAGAGAGTGACTAAATGAAATGGAGGACAACATGGTTTTAAATTATAGAGCCATGCAGTCATACAGCCTTCGGTCAGACTAATCCACATAGACCACAGTCCCAAACTAAACTAATCTGTCTGAATTTGGCCCATATCCCTTGAAATCTTTCCTTTTCGTGTACATATGCAAATATCTTTTAAATGTTGTAACTGTACCTGCATCCACTACTTCCTCCAGAAGTTTATTCATACAATGTTAAAAAAAGTTGCCCCTCATGTCGTTTTGAAATCTTTTTCCTCTCACCTTAAAAATATGGTCCCAAGTTTTGAACTCCCCCACCTTAGGGAAAAAAAAACTTTTGCTGCTCACCTTAACTATGCCTCTTTTGATTTTCTAAATTCTGTAAAGGTCACCCACCACCCTCCTACGCTCCAATGAAAATATTCCAGCCTAATTTTATAACTCAAACCCTCCATTCCTGGTAACATCCTCGTAAACCTTTTCTGAACCGTCTCCAACTTAATAATACCCTCTCTACAACAAAGTTATCATCTCTGGTTTGTTACCCATGCCCTGTGCTCGTGAGGCAAGGAATAGTGTGAGAGAGAGAGAGGAGTTGAACAGGTGGCAACAGGGATGTTGCAGGGGAGAGGGGGTTCGGACACCTGGATAATTGGGGATGATTCTGGTGGACTTCTACAAACAGGATGGTCTATACCTGAACCAGAGGTGAAGTGTATATGGATTTCAGTAAGGCATTTGATAAGGTTCCCCATGGTGGCTATTGCACAAGATACGGAGGCATGGGATTGAGGGAGATTTATGGTTTGAAACAGAAATTGGCTAGCTGAAAGACAGTGTGTGGTGGTTGATCGGAGATGTTCATCCTGGAGTTCAGTTATTAGTGATGTAAGGCAAGGACCCGATTTGGGGCCACTGCTGTTCGCCATTTTTATAAATGATCTGGATGTGGTGTAGAAGGATGGGTTAGTAAATTTGCGGATGACACTAAGGTTGGAGGAGTTGTGGACAGTGCCGAAAGATGTTGCAGGTTTACAGGGGGTCATAGATACACTGCAGAGCTGGGCTGAGAGGTGGCAAATGGAGTTTAATGTGGAAGAGTGTGAGGTAATTCACTTTGGAAGGAGCAACAGGAATAGAGTACTGGGCTAATAGTAAAATTTTTGATAGTGTACGTGAGCAGAGAGATCCTGGTTTCATGTGCATAGATGCCTGAAAGTTGCCACCAAGGTTGATCGGGTGAAGAAAGCATATGGCGTATTGGCTTTATTGGTAGAGGGACTGAGTTTCAGAGCCATGAGGTCATGCTACAAAACTCTGGTGCGGACGCACTTGGGGTATTGTGTGCAGTTCTGGTCACCACATTATAGGAAGGATTTGAAAGCTCTGGAAAGGGTTCACAGGAGATTTACTAGAATGTTGCCTGATATGTAGGTAGTCTTATGAGGAAAGGCTCAGGGATTTCAGGCTGTTTTCGTTAGAGAGAAGGTAATTAGATGGTTGGGTAGGATGGACAGTGAGAACCTTTTTCCTCAGATGGTGATGTCTAGCATGAGCGGACATAGCTTTAAATTGAGGGGTGAGAGATATAGGACAGATGTCAGAGGTAGTTTTTTTCCTCAGAAGTAGGGGTGTGGAATGCCCTGCTTGCAACAGTAGTAAACATACCAATTTTAAGGGCATTTAAATGGTCTTTGGATAAACATATGGATGAAAATGGAATAGTTTAGGTTGGATAGGCTTCAGATTGGTTTCACAGGTTGGCGCAACATCGAGGGCTGAAGGGCCTGTAATGTTCTATCTAGATTATGTTCCAAAACAGGGCAACCAGAACTCTCTCAATATTTCAGAACAGGCCTTACTAATGCTTCTGGAACTCAAATGTTGAGTCTTGAAAGCTACAAAGTGCTCAAGCAGAAAACAAATGTGTTCTTCTGGCTTTCATTGGACCTTTACTGGAACAATGTATCGGGTCTAGATCAGCAATGTTAGCATGAGCACTCCCACATGAAAGTCACAAAAAGTTCACTCCAACTAAGGCATGATGAAGTTTTGACATTATGCACAGTATTTTATTTAGAAAATATTATGTATTACATATTATTTACTGTAAACGTTCTGGTGGGATAACAAATTCAGATATTAGCTCAAATGTTTGGAATGCTAAAAGTATTTCAGTCATTAGCCACCTCGTATTTTGAGCACTGATCGGCAGTCTTCAGATGTTTGTTTTTGGATTTGTACATACAAATGCAGTTCTAGTTTATGGTTTATTATGAATATGAACTCAGGAGTTGAGTGAGTAGGATAATGTTTTATAAGTGACTGATCCTAAGTTGGAACTCTAATGCTTCAAAGCCACGAGGACATAATTAAGCAAGTGAAATCTCAAATTCATCAAGAGTTTAATTATTCTGGCTGGATGTTGGAATTCAAGATGAAAATGTATATTTTCAAGTAATCTCTACATACATTACTGTCCAGTTTTAGTGGTTACTGCTGTTATAACATTAGTGTACATCTAATTAGAAAACTAACTCAAGTTAGAGGAATTTTCTCCAAGTATTACCAATAATTGACTTGACTTTTTCAAATTGCGATAGTAACTCTCAAATGTTTCTGTTAGATTTTATATATAGAAATGTGATGTGACATATAGATAACATCTGCTATGTAAACAGAGGGGTATGTATAGATGTGTATTTTTCAGATCAGAGAGGAGTTGAAAGCTGTGATCCCCAGGGATCGGTGTTGGGCCTCATCTTTCCTGATTTATAACACCAATCTTCAAATTGCTTATTAGGACAAAAATCTATAAATATGCAGTTGGGGAGAGTAGTGAATTGTGACGAGGATGTTGAGAAACTTCATAGGAACACTGACAGGCTGGCCAGAAAGGCAGACAAATTTTGGTGCAGAGAAATATGAAGTAATGCATTTTTGTTGAAGGGCAACAAAATAATAGACATTTAAATGGTAGTATTGAGGGGAGTAAAGGAGCACAGTGACCTCCAGGTTCACATGCAAAATTCTCTGAAGGTGGCCAGGCAAGTTGAAACAGTTCAGGTGGCTTACAGGATCCTGGAGTTTATAAGTAGAGATTGCCGTATAGAAGTAAGGAAGCGATGCTACACCTTTACAAATCATTGGTCAGATCAGTACTGTGTTCAATTCTGGGCATCTTATTTAAGGAAGGATGTTAAAACCCTGGAGAGAATGCAAAGGAGATTTACTAGAATGATACTGGGAATGAGAAATCTTACCAACAAGATTAAAGAAATTGGGCTTATTTGCCTTGGAGCAGACAAGATTAAGAGATGACTTTATTAAGATATTCAAAGTTATGATTTTTTTTAAAAAACAAAAACAGGGTATTCTATTTTCACCAGTATGTCAGTAACTAGGCATCACAATTTCACGATGGTCAGCAAGAGAACTAGGAGTGAGAGGAGGAGAAACCCCTTTACTTAGTTGTTAGAATTTAGAATGCGCTGTTTGGGAGGAAGGTGGAGGCAGATTCAAATGCGAACTGGATTATATATATTTAAAAGGGAAGCTGTAGAGGTAGGGCTAGAAAATGAGACAAAAGTGGGGGAGCTCTTTAGGGAGCCAGCAAAACACAATGTCAAATAGTTTCCTTTTGCACTTTAAAATTCTATCATTTACCTCAAGATATAATGGGTACATATTACAAAACTCCAAGCAGCTGTAATTTGCACACAAGTTGACTCCTTGAAAATCAAAAACATTCAGAAGACATTTTGGTTGATCAGTAACATAGCAAGTTTGAATGAATACTGTTCCCTCTACATTATATAATATAATGCATAGCTGAAAGGTCTAATAGTTTAAGCACATATTTTAATGATACAAATGCAGAATTTAAACTGAACAGTTAGAACAATTCAAAGTTAATCTACATGGTTAAATTAGAATTTTTCAATTCAATTAGATAATTTTCCACTAAATGCAAATTTTCCTCACTGCCAAAATCAGTCTCAGCAGTACTTTAATGATAGAAATCCCACAAATTAAAGGACTAAATGACGTACTGAAATGATCTTGGATTCGGTTGAGGATATTCATGCTGTATTTACTGTCCACCATGTTAATGGCCAAGCCACGTTTGCCAAAACGACCTGTTCGTCCAATTCTGTGAAGGTATGTCTCGCAATCTGGATTACCATCTTTATCCACTGGAAGGTCAAAGTTTATGACGACGGAGACCTGCTCAACATCAATTCCTGGTTTGAAATTAATCAAAGTTTCACCAAACAGCCAGAGGTAATGTAATGTAATAAAATGTTAAGTGGTAGGGGAAAAACAAATTCATACATACACTGTCAAGTATTTACCCACACAACAGCTTTTTAGATCAACATATCAAAATATACAAGGCTGAAAACACGTATTTCCTCTCTAAATTCTCTTTTAGATGCTGGCAATTTTCCATGTCTTTGCCTTACTATGGCTATTTTTTTCCTCAAGTCAGTCTTGATATCAAATTACTGAACTGATTGTACATGGGAAAAGAACAATAAACGAGAACTCATCTTCACCAGCTTCCATACAACAAACTGCACTTGTACAATACCTTCACATTTGAAATAAAATTCTAAGGCCCTTGGCAAAAGTTAAAGAAATGGACACTAAACTCTCGAGAAATTATGAAGGAGTGATCTAACAACATGGTCATGAAATAATTGGTCTTAAGATTTTTTTTTAAAACAAATAGAGAGACATGGAGCAGCATGATTTTCAGGACCGGAGTCAAAGGACACATTACTGAAGGGAATATAGAACAGAAATAGACATTGAAGGAGATCAGAGCTTAAAAATTTGTTGCTGGAAAAGCGCAGGAGATCAGGCAGCATCCAAGGAGCAGGAGAATTTATGTTTCGGGCATAAGCCCTTCTTCAGGAATGAGAAGAGTGTGCCAAGCAGGCTAAGATAAAAGGTAGGGAGGAGGGACTTGGGGGAGGGGCGTTGGGAATACGATAGGTGGAAGGAGGTTAAGGTGAGGATGATAGGCTGGAGAGAGGGTGGGGGCGGAGAGGTCAGGAAGATGAATGCAGGTCAAGAAGGCGGTGCTGAGTCTAAGGGTTGGGACTGAGAAAAGGTGGGGGGAGGGGAAATGAGAAAGCTGGAGAAATCTGCATTCACCCCTTGTGGTTGGAGGGTTCCTAGGCGGAAGATGAGGTGCTCATCCTCCAGGCGTCGTGTTGCCATGGTCTGGCGATGGAGGAGGCCAAGGACCTGCATGTCCTTGGCGGAGTGGGAGGGGGAGTTGAAGTGTTCAGCCATGGGGCGGTTCGGTTGGTTGGTGCGGGTGTCCCAGAGGTGTTCTCTGAAACGTTCCGCAAGTAGGCGGCCTGTCTCCCCAATGTAGAGGAGGCCACATCATGTGCTGCGGATGCAGTAAATGATGTGGGTGGAGGTGCAGGTGAATTTCTGACGGATATGGAAGGATCCCTTGGGGCCTTGGAGGGAAGTGAGGGGGGAGGTGTGGGCGCAAGTTTTGCATTTCTTGCGGTTGCAGGGGAAGGTGCCAGGAGTGGAGGTTGGGTTGGTGGGGGGTATGGATCTGACGAGGGAGTCGAGGAGGGGGTGGTCTTTCCGGAATGCTGATAGGGGTGGGGAGGGAAATATATCCTTGGTGGTGGGGTCTGTTTGGAGGTGGCAGAAATGACGAAGGATGATACGATGTATCTGGATGTTGGTGGGGTGGTAGGTGAGGACCAGTGGGGTTCTGTCCTGGTGGCGATTGGAGGGGTGGGGTTCAAGGGCAGAGGAGCGGGAAGTGGAAGAGATGCGGTGGAGAGCATCGTCAACCACGTCTGAGGGGAAATTGTAGTCTTTGAAGAAGGATGCCATCTGGGTTGTACGGTCTTGGAACTGGTCCTCCTGGGAGCAGATGCGGCGAAGGCGAAGGAATTGGATGTCCATGGTGAATATAAGGCGTTGGGGGCCGGGGAAGCGAAAATCATGGAGGAGGTGGAGGGCATGGGGTGGTGTCCCGAACGTAGGTGGGGAGTTCTTGGACTAAGGGGGACAGGACCGTGTCAAGGTATGCAGAAATGAGTTCGGTGGGGCAGGAGCAGGCTGAGACAATGGGTCGGCCGGGGCAGTCAGGTTTGTGGATTTTGGGCAGGAGGTAGAAACGGGCGGTGCGAGGTTGTGGGACTATGAGGTTGGAGGCGGTGGATTGGAGATGCCCTGAAGTGATGAGGTTATAGATGGTCTGGGAGATGATGGTTTGGTGGTGGGAGGTGGGGTCATGGTCAAGGGGGCAGTAGGAGGAGATGTCCGCGAGCTGGCGTTTATATTGCTGGGGCTAAAGATCGGTGCGCCAAACTACCACTGCACCTCCCTTGTCTGCCGGTTTGATGGTGAGGTTGGGGTTGGAGTGGAGGGCGTGGAGGGCTGCACATTGCGAGGTTGGAGTGGGTAAGGGGGTGGACAGGTTGAGGTGGTCAATGTTGCGGCGGCAGTTGGCTATGAAGAGATCGAGGGCAGGTAAGAGGCCAGCATGGGGTGTCCAGGTGGATGGGGTGTGTTGGAGGCGGGAGAAGGGGTCGTCAGAGGGTGGGCGGGAGTCCTGGTTGAGAAGTAGGCGCCAGACCTGCTGTGCTTTTCCAGCAACACATTTTTAAGCTCTGATCTCCAGCATCTGCAGTCCTCACTTTCTCCTAATTGAAGGAGAGAAGGTGGTGTAAGTTAGTGCAGAGTAGTTATGGACGGCTGCTTCCAGGAAACCTATGCAGGATGGCACTAGACGTCCAGTAAAATGGAGCCAGAATTTCAAAAGCAAGAGTCTTCAGGGCAGAGACTGGAGGTGGACAAAATATCTTGATATGAGTAGTGTGATGTTTGAAGCTAGGCTCTAACTTCAATATAATGCCAAGGATCTAATTGAGCCTGAGCAAGAGGTTCAGAAGAATGATGGAATTACTGCTCTTGAAGCAGATTTAAAGCTAGCACAGAAAGCAATGGCTTTGTTGCTTCTCCCAGAGTTACCCAGGAAGTAAAATCAGAATATTCCTTAAGCTAGCCCCTGGATACTTTGCTATCCATTTGATTGGAAATGTGTTGCTGGAGAAGCGCAGCAGGTCAGGCAGCATCTAGGGAACAGGAGAATCGACGTTTCGGGCATTAGTCGATTCTCCTGTTCCTTGGATGCTGCCTGACCTGCTGCGCTTCTCCAGCAACACATTTCCATCGCTGATCTCCAGCATCTGCAGACCTCATTTTTTCTATCCATTTGATTGCTCAATCTTAATGTCTCTTTTGCTCACTTAGCCATAGACATAGATAATTTAATACTTTTTGCCACAAACTTTGGTAATGTTAAGGCTCAGATGAATAGTAATGGGAAAAACAAATTCCTGGAACTTGACATGGAAACATAAGGTAAGTGTGCAACCAAACACCACAATCATGCTTTGAGACACGTTCTCTACTTGTTTTCATTGGAATTAACAATCTATCATGTGGTTTATAATTAGGGTTTTGGGTGACAAAAACAAGTTAGATAGGGTTAGGGTCAATGCTATCATTGTTATTTGAACCCTAATTCAACCAGATTTCAATCTGTTCATTTTTGGGTTGAAATGCAAGCAAGGCAAAGGTCAGTCAGTCAAGCCAAGGGGCGTGATTGTAATTTAAGTATTTTAGTGCAACAGATCTAGGAATTGCCCTGTCTTCAAGTTTAGGTGGGCTGTCAGCTCTCTCATGCTTTCGGAAAAATAGCTAAATGGAGGTGGAAGTTGATTTCAGGAGAGGCAATGGCCGAGTGATATTATCACTGAACAGTTAATACAAAGATCCAGCTTACGGTCTGGGAACCCAGCACGACTCCTGCCAGGTGGTGAAATTTGAATTCAATAAAAAAAAACTCTGGAATTAGAAGTCTAACGATGACCATGAATCCATTGTCAATTATCAGGAAAAACCCATCTGGTTCACTGTAAACCTTTAGGAAAGGAAACTGCCACCCTTACCAGGTATGGCCTAAATGTGACTCCAGACCCACAGCATTGTGGTTAATGCTTAACTGTCCTCTGGGCAATTACGAATTGACAATAGATGCTGTCCTAACCAGCGACACCGAAATCCAGTGAATGAATTAAAAATAAAGGGAAATCCCCAAGGCATGTCCAAGCTCCCTCTAATCCAAAGATCCCTGGGATCAGAAATTGGTCCACAGACCTCACCACAGTGATCAGAGCTACCTGCTTCAGATGTTGCCCGGACTCAATTCGACCCAACTGAAACCAAGTCTGTCAAACAAGTTTTGTCCGAGGACACCCGCAAGTAACAGAAACTCTTTTCCAAAATTTCCTATACATTAATATCTCAATCTCAAATTTTGTGTCAGCAAAGTTTTATCACTTACCTCTTGCGCAGACATTAGTTGTGACAAGTACTTTCTCTTTGCCATCCCGGAAGCGCTGGATCACAGCGGCTCGTTGCTCTACCATCATCTCTCCACTTAGCAGTGCTACTTGATGACCCTCTTTAGACAATTCAGCTGCCAGCCAACCAGCAGTCTTGCGAGTCTGCAGGCAAAACAACTGTAATTAATTTGTGCAGAAATCAAGAAAACACCTAACTGTAAACTATCACTTGGACAGAAATATTAGCCCAGCATTACAGTGCAAAAAATAAGGCTTAAGCATTTGCAACATTTTTCAGACAGAAGTGTTGAGTGGATGATACATCTCAGCCTTCCCAGCATCATAAATCCCAGTCTTCAGCTAATTCAATTCACTGCCTCTGATATCAACAAACAGTGGAGCCACTGGATAGTACAATTGCTATGGGCCCTGACAACATTCCAGCGATTGTATTGAAGGCTTGTGCTCCAGATGCAATCACCCCTAGTCAAGCTGTTCAAGTACAGGTATAACATTGATATCAACCCAACAATGTGAAAAATTGCCAGGTACATCCTGGTGCACAAAAACAAAACAAATCCAACCCAGCCATTAATCACTCCAATAATCTATTTGAATCGTCAGTAAAGTGATGGAAGGAGTCACCAACAAAACTTTTAATCGAGCACTTGCTCAGTAATGCCCAGTTTGGGTTCTGCCAGGCCACCTTGCCCCTAACATCGTTACAGCATTGATTCAAACATGGACACAATAGCCAAATTCCAGAGGTGAGCTAAAAGTGATTGCCCTTGACATCAAGGCTGTATCTGACCATATGAAGCATCAAGGAACCATTGAGTCAATAGGAATTGAGTGGGAAAGCTCTCCCAGGTAGAAGTCATATCTGTCACATAGGAAGATGGTTGTTTTCTCGTTACTGGATGTCAATCATTTCAGGAGTTCCTCAGGGTTATATTCTAGTCCCAACCATCTTCAGCTGGTTCATCAATGATGTCCCTTCCATCATAAGGTCAGAAGCGGGGACATTCGCAATGATTGCGCAATGCTCAGCATCATTTGAGACTCCTTAGATACTGAAGCAGTCCATATGCAGATTAACAAGACCTGGACAAAATCCAGGCTTGAGCAAGCAACATTCACACTACACAAATGCCAGGCAATGATTATCTCCAATAACAGACAATCCAACCAATGCCCTTTGATAATCAATAACATTACCACCACTGAATCCCCCACTAACAATATCCTGAGGTAACTATTAGGCCAAGACTGAACTGGATTACCTATATCAATACACTGGCTACAGGTGCAGGTCTGAAAATCTTGTAGTAACTCATCTCCTGACTCTCCAAAGCTTGTCAATCATCTACAGGTCAGAAACTGAGTAGCAGCAATGTCTACACAAAGCAATGCAGAAATTTGTCAAAGATCCTTAGAAAGCACTTTCCAAACCCACAATCACTACCATATAGATGGACAAGGACAACAGATACTTGGGACTACCATCAACTCACCACCAAGCCACTCACCATGCTGACTTGGAAACACATCACTGTTCCTTCACTGTAACTGAGTCAAAGTCCTAGAACACCCCCCTTGACTGCATTGTGGGTCAATCTACAGTATATGAACTTCAACAGTTCAAGAGGGCATCTCACCATCATCTTCAAGGGATACCTAGAGATGCGCAATAAATCGGGCCCGGGCAGTGGTACATGTCTCATAAGGTAATAAGCTGAAGGAGTGTACTGTCCCTTTGAGAGAGAGCGAAAGCTGTTTTGCACTGAGCACTTGCAGGCACCCGTCATGTGACTGACTAGCAGTCTCAGAGCATACTAGAAAATTGAAAATATGTAACATTTGGCTGTGACTTTTGGTTCCTATGTTGACAACCATTCAAATTTAGTCACTTTAAATTATCCCCCAGGATACTAAAACCCAACCGACTTTGAATTTACTGTTTTGACAACATCAAACCTGAGACAATTTGATGTTTGGGGTATAAAGATGCCGGCATTTTGAGAGTTAGTCACAGCACGACTAACTGCCATTGCCAGAGTAACTGCCAGCAAAACATTCTCTATTAAAGGTAACTTTTACATATGAAACATCTTTGCACCCAAAAGACCAAAGATGACCCAGGGAGACCTACAGCCAGAGGAAGGACGACACCAGACTAATGTTGAAATTAAGTTGATGCAATTTTAATAGGATCAGTATATTGTTAGAGTTGGAGATAGATAACAAAGGGCGAGGGTTAGAGTTGTAAATAGTTGTTGTCTCGTATTCACTTTTAGAGTTAAAGAATAAATTGCTATTTTTTTCTATAAATAGTGGAAGTTGGGAGTTCTCTATCTCTCACTTTAACGGATTACAAGACGAGGTGAACTTTTCTGGGTGTCTGGCTTAATTAGCAGAAGGGTTCACCGCCGTGTCATAATACCAAGTGGACACTTGTGATTAGAATATGTACATTAGGTTTAGAAATTCAACTGTTCTAGGAAGAGAAAACGGAGGACTGGTAAGCAACTTTGACGAGTAGTATAAAGATTACTCACATGACAGAAGATCATGGCCTGTGCTATGGTAATCGCTCCATAAATATTGCACAGAGCATGGTATTTCTCTTCTTTGTTGTCACAAAGGACATAATATTGTTTAATTGTATCTAAGGTTTCTTCCTCCCGCCTCAACTTGATAATATTAGGCTCTGGAACAACCTTTTGGGCAAATTTCCACACAGACTCTTCAAATGTAGCTGAGAATAGCAGCATCTGACAGTCTTTAGGCAACATTCTGAAAATTAGAAGGCAAGAAATTATTACCAAATCGGACAATTTTAATTACCTATAAATTTGCAAGATTATCCTCAGAACGTACACCACCTTTAGCAGAGTTCAAACCCAGCAGTAGCAGAGGAAATTTAAATGTCAATAGAATACGATACAAAGATATATTGGACAACCTTAACCCAATTTATATTGAGTACAATTCTACAAGAGTAGCATAATTAAATCACTAACTTAAGGTTCTAACGAAGGTCATTATGGAAATTCATAAACTTATGCAATCAGTAGGTACTCAAATATGCCAGCAAACTAGGTTACTACAGCAGTAGAAAGTGGAAATAATTGCAAGTTACTGAATTATATAAATAACACTAGTTTTTCTGCTAAAATTACACCAAGAATGTTTTAGTCCCATAGATTGGTGCTCCCACCTCTGAATTCTAATGCTCTGGTCTTGGTGGCCTTGAGTTGCAATCATGACATCAGCCTCATCTAGGACAAAAACTTTAATTTTCTTGGTATCTATGAATCTCAGTTTTGTGCACCAATCCATAACTGTCCCGGGTGTGCCAATAACAATTTGTTCTGAAATCTTCTGACCCTTCTCAACTGAAAGCACAAAATATATTATGTTACACAATCTAAAATAATCAAATTAATAAAAGTGTACTCCATTCATGAACTACTCATCAATAATTTGGAAAGTAATAGAACTTCTGAAGGAAAAATACATTTAAACAAAAATAGGTGATTATGTTAAATTTTAAATCCATATCAGTCAAACTCCAAGGACTACAAAAATGTTTCAGTTAATTTCACAGATGTAGGCATCATTGACAATGCCCTACTTACTGCTCACTCCTTGTTACTCCTTGAGGAGGCAACATTGCTCTTGTTATTTGCAATTGTTTGTACTGAATGGCTATTACTAAGAAAACCAAATTGGTATGGGGCTAAATCTTGCATAGTTCAGACTACATAAGGATACCAAGGTCTGAACTTTCAACCCCAGGATGGCAGTGCAAATTTGACCTGGAAAAACATGCTCAGGAAACTGATTTTCATTCTGGAGAAGGCAAGTGAAAATGGATATCATAACAGGCAATCCTGAAAAAAAGAGAGTTCAGCGACTGGTTGGTACAGACACCACTGGGCAATCAAGTTCCTGAGACATGATTTCCCACACACGAAGCCATGGTGACTATCCCTAATCAGTTCTTGCCTTTCCAAATACATGTACATCCTGTCCCTCAGGATTCCCTCCAACAGCTTGCCCACCACCGAGGTCAGGCTCACCGGTCTATTGTTCCCTGGCTTGCCCTTACCACCTTTCTTATATAGTGGCACCACGTTAGCCAACCACCAGATTTCCAGCACCTCACCTGGGGCTATTGATGATACAAATACCTCAGCAAGGGGTCCAGCAACCGCTTCTCACAGAGTTCGAGAGTACACCTCAACAGGTCCTGGGGATTTATCCACTTTTATGCGTTTCAAGACATTCAGTACCTCCTCCTCTGTAATATGGACATTTTTCAAGATGTCACCATCTATTTCCCAACATTCTATATCTTCCATGTCACTTTCACAGTAAACACTGATGCAAAATACGCATTTAGTATCTCCCCATCTCCCGTGGCTCCACACAAAGGCTGCCTTGCTAATCTTTGAGGGGCCCTATTCTCTCCCTAGTTACGCTTTTGTCCTTAATGCATTTGTAAAAACCCTTTGGATTCTCCTTAGCCCTATTTGCCAAAGCTATTTCATGTCCCCTTTTTGCCCTCCTGATTTCCCTCTCATGTATACTCCTACTGCCGTTATACTCTAAGGATTCACTCTATCTCTCCTGTCTATACCTGACATGAGTAGACCATTCAGCTTCTCACATCTACTCCATTATTTTATAGTTGATCATCTCCTATAAGCCATTTTCCCACACTATCTGTGCTTTATATACTTTGAGATTGTTAGTCTCTATAACCTTGTTAGTTCCTATCTTGAACCTGCGCAATGAGGGAGACAGAATGCCAAAGAGTCACCATTCTCAGTAGAGAAATTCCTCGTCAGCTGAGCCTTCAAAAGCCTGTCCCTTGTCCTCAGATTATGTCCAGCCATTCCAGAGTCACCAGTAAGGGGAAACATCTCATCTCTATCCACCTTGCCATACCCTGTAAGAATTTTTAAAGTTTCAATGAGATCACCTCTCATTTTTCAAAAGTTCAAAGGAATACGGATCCAGTTTCTTCAATGTGCCCTTATCAGACAATTCTGCCACAAGACCATAGATGCAGGAGCAGAAGTAGGCAATTCAGCCCAGAGTCTGCTCCATCAAAATTATAGCCGATTTGATAATCCTCAATTCCACTTCCCTGCCTTATCTCCATAACCCATAATTCTATTGCTGGTAAAATTCTGTCTTTCTCAGCTTTGAATATACTTAATGATCCAGCTTCAATAGCTCAGTGAAGAACTGCACAGACTTACTATCCTGAAAGAAATTTATGGGTGACACGGTGGCTCAGTGGTTTGCACTGCTGTCTCACAGCGCCAAGTCCGATTCCACCCTCGGCAGACCATCTCCCCTCACCACACTCCCCACCCCCCCCCCCCCCCCGCCCATCTCCTCGTGTATATGTGGATTTCCTCTAGGTGCTCCAGTTTTTCCCTCAATCTCAAAGTGCAAGTTAGGTGGATTGGTCGTGCTAAATTGCCCATAATGGCCAGGGATGTGTTGGCTAGGTGGCTTAGCCTTGGGAAATGCAGGGACGGGGTAGGTGTGGTTGGGATGCTCGTTGGGCTAGGTGGCCTGCTTCCACACTGTGGGGATTCCATGAAATTCCTTACCATTGTCTTAAATGAGCAACCCTGACCAAATTCTTCTAACAGGGGCAAGAACCTCAGCATCTACACGGTCAAGTCCTCTAAGAATCTTGTTTATTTCAGTAAGTACTCCTCTCATTCTTTTAAACTCCAATTAGTACAAATGTGAACAACACAACCTCTCCTAAGAAACTCAATAGCTGGAATTAACCTAGTTAATCTTCTTTGGACGGTCTCCAATGCCTAGATAAGGCAACCAAAACTGTTCACCATGCTGTGTGTGGGGTCTAACTAGTTAATACCTTGTATAGTTTTAGTATGACTTGCTTTCTTTTATATTCCATTCCCATTAAGTAAAGGTCAACAGTTCTTTTGCCTTCCCAGTATCTGCTGAACTTGGATACTAGCTTTTTAGAAGTCCACATCTTCCATGGATAAAGAGACTAAAACTGTACACAATACTCGAGCTGCGGTCAGACCAAAGCTCTATACACATGTAACAAGATATCTTTGCAGCTGGTCTCAAATCCTCATTGCAATGAATGCCAATAGACCATCTGCCTTTTTAATTACTTGCTGCACCTGTTTTCGTCCTATTCAAGTCCTCTTTTCAGCATTCTTACAACTTACCCAATTTGGTGTCATCAGCAAATCTGGAAATAATATAATTGGTCTTCACATCCAAAACATTTCTATAGATTGAGAAGAACGGTGAAGTCAGCACTGACATTAGGAACAGCCTACAACTCACAGGATAATCCATTTATTCCTATTCTCTGCTTTCTGTTAACTAATTTTCAAAACATACGAGCACATCCCCACATACCTCACATACTCTAATTTTATTTACTATCCTTCTGAATACAGCCTCATCAAGCACCTTCCAAAGATCCAAAGACACGCATTCACATTTTCTCATTTGGCTGTGCTTCAAATAACAGCCTCAAACACTCAATAAGTTTCCCAAATAATTTCCCTTCATAAGTTAATACTGACACTTTTTTCTATTCTATTCTAAATGTTCAATTATCACATCATTTATTACAGATTCCCCCATTTCCTCTGTAGGGAACAAGCTAACAGACCTCCACTTTCACCAAGGCTTTGTACAATTGTAGCAAGACATCCCTGCTCCTGTACTCCAATCCTTTCATTATGAAGGCCATTTACCTGCTACACCAGCATGCTTACCTTCAGCAAATAGTATACAAGGACACCCAAGTCTCATCGCACCACCCCTTTTCCCAATCTATCATTCATAATGGTTGAAATGCAACACCTGTTTAGGGCAAACTGGGCTTGCATTCTCAAGCTTCAAAGATTGGAAAATGATCTGACTGAAACTTACAAAATACATAAAGGGATAGACAAAATACATCAAATGTTTTTCCTCATTGGGCAGTTAAGAACTACGGCATAATTTAAAAAAGGGATGTCACTTAGTACCAAGATGAGGAGAAATCCTTTGAAGGGTGTGAACCTTTGGAATTCTGTTCTCCCAGGAGAAAAATGTGGAAGTTCAGTCTGAGTCGGTTTTAAGGTGGAGATTGATAAATTTCTGATTATCTGTGGCATACAGAGTTATGGGTTGAGGTGGACAAAAAACATTCGATTAGCCAGGAGTGTACTGAATGGTAGGGCAGGCTCAAAGGGTTGAATTGCCTACTCTTGTCTCTATGTCCTAAGAATGCAGAGAAACTTAGCAGGACGAGCACCTGCGGAAAGGGAAATAAAGTTAAAGCCTAGAACTGAACATGACTCGGGTCATATAGAACTCAAAGCATTAACTCTTTCTCTCTTCATAGATTGTCAATCTTTTCCAGCTCAGGCTGCTTGGCTTCAAATTTCCAGTATTGCATGATTTTGCTATTTTTCAAGTTACTTGAGCCCCCTCTGCATCCTTCCCCAACAAAATCTCTATTCTGTTGCTCCTATATGTCTGAAATTATCCTGCACGTCTTTCTCCTCGCCTTTTTCTACTGGTCCGTTGATGGTCCACGGGATAAGACCCCCGGGCACTTTTTTTTTTTGGCAAACAGCTCCATTTTGTTTTCCGATCATTCTTCTGTTCAGTGCTGAAAATGCTAAAGGAAATGATAGCTAGATAACTGCCTTAGCAGAACACATTTGATAAGATATAAAGTGCAGGAGAAAAAAAGTGATTGGTGCCTCCTGGTCCAGCAATGCTTCAAACTTGTCCTGGTGTTTGAATCCCTCCATGGTTAAGTCTCTTCACAGCCAAGCAACCCATTTTAGTCCTACAAAGTTTCAAGATATCTCCAGAATACTCATTTTGCTTCACCTCCTATCATTGGCAGCCTTGCCTTCAGCTTCAAGTCTTCTATATTCCTTTGAATAAATACAAGTTCAGGTCACTTAGAGATTAGCGTTTCGTCAAGAAAATTTCAAATCATCATGTTGTCAGAATCAGCTCAAGCTCACACTTTTCTTTGTCTGTTCAAGTCCCAAATGTTCCAAGGATGTGCTGTGACATCTATGAACTGGTTGATTAAAATACAGAGGTACCTCAATTATGTGAACTAGATGGACGGGCACTATTTCATTCGGAGAATTGATTATTTGGTTAATCGATTCAATGCCTTTCCTCTGGGACTTGGAGTTTGGTATTAAGTTTGCTCCCTGTTCAGGAGACGAGCAGCAGCACAGCATGAGAGGGTCCTCGCTCGGCCCCAATTCTGTGCCCACCCCCACCTGACACTACCCCCCACCCGACTCCCAAACCCCGTCCGCCCACCCCACCACCCCCAACTCCGGCGCAGGCAGCTTCTGCCCCCGGTCAGCCAGACTGGACACCAACAAGACCACTACTTTTATTTTTGGGGGTGGGAGGGGGTCTCCAAATAGCACGTGCGAGCGCACACACACAAAGGTATCCCTGTACATCTAAAAATGACTATTGCGCATTTAAATATGTATGCAGTGATATGTTTGTAATACATCCAAAACACACCTTTAATCAAAAAGTATAAAAGCTACAGCATCATTCCACTCGTACTTCGAATAAATCAGATATAAAATGCAACAGCCTTTTGTAAACTAACCAAAGAAAGCATATTACCCAAGCATGCTGAAGAAGTCTCAAACATACAGGACTAAAATGGGCTACAGAGATGGGGAGAAGCTTGACCATGGAGGAACTTGAACACAAAGATGAGAATTTTAAGTTTGAGCCATTACTGGATCAGGAGGCACCAATCACATTTTGCCCTAGTAATTTACACTACTAATCTCTTAACTGGATAAGTGCTCTTTCAGTACCAGCCATTACGATCTTGAACATCCTTAAGCAAATGACATAAGAATGAAAAAATTACAAAAAGGAATTAACTTCAACTCTTTCAATACATCCAATTAAAAAAAACTTTTGATATATACATCTGGTCTAACAGCAAAAGAATAATCTAATTATAGCTCCCAGTATACTTTTCAATTTACAACAGTCTGAATGAATACTTGAGAGAGAAACTTACAAGGAAAATAGGAGAAAACAGGTGAATGGGATGATTGGATTCTTTTATAGATCGCTAGCATGCCTTATATATTTAAGACAACACTAATGTGGAGCTTATTGAAGGTGACTGTAATGCAGTGTTAGAGTCTTAGACCTCTAATCCAAAAGACCTACTCCAGATGTGATAACATAGAACAATACAGCACAGAACCGGCCCTTCGGCCCACGATGTTGTGCCAAACATTTGTCCTAGCTTAAGCACCCATCCACGTACCTATCCAATCGCCGCTTAAAGGTCACCAAAGATTCTGACTCTACCACTCCCACAGGCAGCGCATTCCATGCCCCCACCACTCTGAGTAAAGAACCCACCCCTGACATCTCCCCTATACCTTCCACCCTTCACCTTAAATTTATGTCCTCTTGTAACACTCTGTTGTACCCGGGGAAAAAGTTTCTGACTGTCTACTCTATCTATTCCTCTGATCATCTTATAAACCTCTATCAAGTCACCCCTCATCCTTCGCCGTTCCAATGAGAAAAGGCCTAGCACTCTCAACCTATCCTCGTACGACCTATTCTCCATTCCAGGCAACATCCTGGTAAATCTTCTCTGCACCCTCTCGAAAGCTTCCACATCTTTCCTAAAGTGAGGCGACCAGAACTGCACACAGTACTCCAAATGTGGCCTAACCAAAGTCCTGTACAGTTGCAACATCACTTCACGACTCTTGAATTCAATCCCTCTGCTAATGAACGCTAATACACCATAGGCCTTCTTACAGGCTCTATCCACCTGAGTGGCAACTTTCAAAGACCTATGAACATAGACTCCAAGATCCCTCTGTTCCTCCACCTCACTAAGAACCCTACCGTTAACCCTGTATTCCGCATTCTTATTTGTCTTTCCAAAATGGACAACCTCACACTTGGCAGGGTTGAACTCCATCTGCCACTCCTCAGCCCAGCTCTGCATCATATCCAAGTCCCTTTGCAGCCGACAAGAGCCCTCCTCACTATCCACAACTCCACCAATCTTCGTATCATCTGCAAATTTACTGACCCACCCTTCGACTCCCTCATCCAAGTCATTAATAAAAATTACGAACAGCAGAGGACCCAGAACTGCTCCCTGCGGAACTCCACTTGTAACTGGGCTCCAGGCTGAATATTTACCATCTACCACCACTCTCTGACTTCGACCGGTTAGCCAGTTTTCTATCCAATTGGCCAAATTTCCCTCTATCCCATGCCTCCTGACTTTCCGCATAAGCCTACCATGGGGAACCTTATCAAATGCCTTACTAAAATCCATGTATACTACATCCACTGCTCTACCCTCATCCACATGCTTGGTCACCTCCTCAAAGAATTCAATCAGACTTGTAAGGCAAGACCTACCCTTCACAAATCCATGCTGGCTGTCCCTAATCAAGCAGTGCCTTTCCAGATACTCATAAATCCTATCCCTCTGTACCCTTTCCATTACTTTACCTACCACCGAAGTAAGACCAACTGGCCTGTAATTCCCGGGGTTATCCCTATTCTCTTTTTTGAACAGGGGCACAACATTCGCCACTCTCATCACTAACATCACTGAACAGGCTGATTAGAAAATACAAAATGTGCAGCTCATTTCATTGGAATGGTTATCTACAGATGCCCGTAAATACTTTGAGGACAGGTTCAAAACGCCAACAAAGCAGCAATTTAAATGCAATTCTAAAAGGACAAACCTAGTTTCAGTAGCTTAATCATTAAATTATCATCATTGTTGTAAAATTCCACATGTTTCACTAATATCCTTTAAATAAGGATATCATTCATCCTGAGCCAGGCTAGTCTGCTGCAGCTCCAAATCTACAGCAATGTGGTTGATTCTTATCTATCTTCCAAGATGGCCCAGCCACTCGTTTCAAGTACATTTAGGAATATGCAACAAACACTGACCTTGCCAGTTATACTCACATCCAGCAAAAGAAAGAAAGGAGAAAAATTATCATTCTGAGATCTTGAAGATATGATGAATTGCTGCCTTCCCCAGCATTCGAGGTCATGGGCACTGGAATTACATTGCTGAAACACTCCAGTCAGAGGGTGGCAGTTGGCAATGCTCTGCAACACTACTGGGGTGTGGAAGCCCCTGGCAATATATTTGCCGAAGGCTCTGAATTACAGAGGGTCCCAGGCCACAAGTGAGAGCTAGCAGGATGGGTGTCAGAAGAAACAAGGGGATGGCACTTAGCAGGGCCCCATCAGGAACAGCTAGACTTTCGTGCATCTAGGCTGTATTTATGATTAAAATTATACACTAACACGTTATACTTACGTCTGTTGCCTCGAACTGCATAAGCTAGCTTGATATCAGGACAGTACTTTCCCATTTGTTCAATAACCTGCCCAGTCTGCAAAGCCAGTTCATAGGTTGGAGAAAGGCATAAACACTGGAGGAGAAAAGGTCAACTAATGATTAAGAATCATTACAAAGTTTTTCAGCAATCACATTTAAATAGTAATAGTCTCAGTTATAAACTGCATATCCTGCACTGTGTTCAAACTGGATGCAAAGATTAATAGGTCCATGACAACAGAGGCACATTTCATTGATTTATGTAATAGGACAGGACAGTATTCCCACCAGCCCGAAGTGTACATTACTGCTGCTATTCTTTTGCACTAAGAGCAATTCCCATTACCAATCTCCATTTGGAAATATATAGCTAAATGTAAACTGGTCACTCTCACGGGTCAATCATACCATGTTTACACATAACCACAATCAGTGGGCTAGAATTTAATGGAGTCAAGATTATAGTGGTACTGGAAAAGCACAGCAGGTCAGGCAGCATCCGAGGAACAGGCAAATCAACGTTTCGAGCAAAAGCCCTTAAATCAGGAATCCTGACGAAGTGCTTTTGCCCAAAAGCTTGATTTTTCTACTCCTCGGATGCTGCCTGACCTGCTGTTCTTTTCCAGCACCACTCTAATCTTTACTCTGATCTCCAGAATCCTCACTTTCACCTAGAATTTAATGGAGGTGAGCAAGTTTTGAGAAGATTTGTAGGAGTTGATGAGTGTCTCACCTACCAGCCATGGAGCTAAGAGGCCTGTATCACGTTTTTGCAAGGTCCAAATTAATTGCCAATCAAGGTACTTTACTAGATAGTAGTAAGTCTACCCCAGGATTAAATGGGGTCAAAGCATGGAAATCCCATTCTTTGAGCACTTCTAGTCAAAGACTATGCATTACTTGGCAGTGGCACTGAGGGGTGATGTGGAAATGCACTTGCCCGAGACACAGGTACCTTGGTCATAGGTAGTAGGACAGGTGTGTGGAGTAGCATCAGTAGCAAGGACAGCATTTGGATCTCAAACCAGTCATCCCCACCTCCAATTCAACATTTGAACAACAACCACCCAAAAGTCCAGCATCAGCCTCGCAAATCAACCCGTTCAAGGATGTTATGACACCTTGAGCAGGTGGGATTTGAACCCAGACCTCCTAGCTCAGAAGTAGAACACTAGCAATGCAGAGTTCCCAAAGTTTGCCTTTTGGGCTTCCAAAAAGCAACTGTCCCATATGTCATGAGGTGAATACCATCAGCAACAGGATGATACCATTAACTATCCACTTAGGGGCCTCAATTGGTAGCGGATTGGGCTTAATCAAAGCAGATGTAGAAATGCGACAGGACCCCCACTCAGTCCTCTCCGGAGACAAACGTTTAATTCCACTCGATGTAAGATAGAACACTTCAGCTGTATCTAGTTGTGAAACAACTCGGCCAGGTTCATCATAGCAGTTAGTAAAACAACTGTAAATTACTCTTACCCATAAAAACATCAATACAATTTAGAAAACTGATGAGCGAAATTGTTTGATACTGGTAACTGGGAAATCAATTTTAATAGGTGGGAAAATTGAATAGCCACAAAATACTTTAGTGACCCAGGAAAAATCATGGAACATACTCAATAAGAGCGGATTTTCTTTACAAAAGAAAAAACTGAATTACATTTAAAATTCTTGGTTATTTTGAAATGATTAAATCTTGTAATCTAATTCCAGAGTTTTCCACAATTGGATTATTTTGCAAAATTGGACCACTTTACCTGTGGGTGCCTTTGGGAGAGATCTACACGACTGAGCATGGCCAGAACAAAGGCAGCTGTCTTACCAGTACCTGACTGAGACTGTGCAATCAAATTCTGAGGGCTGGAAAGAAATCCAAATACAGAATGTCACGTAGAAAAAACACACTGGGAAAAGTATATGGCACATCTGGCCACTAATATCAAGTGCGACAAACATACGGTTCTGCAAGCATCATGGGTAACGCGGTCTCCTGGATCTTTGAAGGCCTGTTAAATCCCATTCCATAGACTCCTTGCAGAAGATCTTTTTTCCTAGAAATTAGGAGAAATAATTCCAGCTTATTTAGGAAATCCACTACTTCGCCTCACTTAAATTAATTAGTTGATAAATGGATGCTCAGATGATCCTACCAATTATCCTCCTTTCATATGGAAAAAAAGCAACAGTTTGCACTTTCTCAAATTCCAATTAGTATTTATCCAATAAATGCTTTTGCATACTTTCAATGCTAACTTTCATATCACATGTTTTACTTCTAATTTGTAGTTTTTAAAATGAATACGACTTCAAGCATGTACAACTACTTATGCCAAGTAAAAATATCTGAAAATCCATTCAATAGCATCAGATTGAAGGTACATAACTTTAGCAAAAACACAAAGCTAATTAATTCAGTATTTAGCTAACTAAGTCTCAATCACGATATACAAATTGCTTTCTGCCTTGGGTTAATAGTGCGCCAAATGTTACATACCGAAAGGTAATGGATGTAGGTTTGCTCGCTAAGCTTGGAGATTCATTTCCAGACGTTTCATTACTTTGCTAGGAAACATCTTCAGTGGACCTCATGACCCTCTCTCACTAGTACCCTCACATACGGATAAGGAAGGACACCACTGGGACAACACATCCATCCAAGGGCAAGCCAAACAAAGGCACGCATGAGAATTCCTAGAAGCATGGCATTCCAACCGGAACTTTTTCAACAAACACATCGAGTTAGACCCCAACTACCATCCCCTGAGAAAGGAACAGGAAGTGACTTCACCATAGGAAATTACATCACCAACCCAAAGAAACCCAAACATATAAATAGAAAGTAGGAATTTTCAGCACTGCTTCACACGAGTACCACTGAAGATGTTACCTCGTAAGGTAACAAAATGTCTGGAAATGAACCTCCAAGCTCAATGAGCAAACCTACATCCAAAGCCTCAACATGAGCTACAAATCTTCTCAAAACTCGCTAAGACCTAAAGGTAAAGATTGCTTTATTAAGAAACTGGAGCTTATGTCCAACCTGTATGTAATAAAGGTGTTCAAAGTTATGAAATACTTTCACAACATAAACAAGGAAAAATTCCTAGTGGCTGAGTTGGTAATTTGACAGCATCATTTTAAGACCATAAGACATAGGAGCAGAAATCAGGTGATTCAGCCCATTGAATGGTGGAGCAGACTTAATCATGGCTAACAAGTTTCTCAAACTCATTCTCCCACTTTCTCCCTGTTATCCTTGATACTCAAGAACCTATCTATCTATATACTTAATGACCTAGCCTCCACCGCCTTCTGTGGCAATGAATTCTATAGATTCACTCCTCTCTGGCTGAAGACGTTTCTCCTTATCTCTATTCTAAAAGGTCTTCCCTTTACTCTAAAGCTGTGCCTTTGGGTCCTAGTCTCTCCTACGATTGGGAACATCTTCCCAATATCCTCCCTGTCCAGGCCATTCAGTATTCTTAATGTTTCAATTAGATCCTCCCTCATCCTTCTAAACTCCATTAAACATAAACCCAGAGTCCTCAAACGTTGCTCATATGTGAAGCTTTTCATTCCTGGAACCATTCTCATGAACCTCCTCTGAACGCTCCAGGCGCAGTACATCCTTCCTGAGATATGGGGTCCAAAACTGTACACAATACTCCAAATGTGGTCTGACCAGAGCTTTATAAAGCATCAGACATACAAACCTGCTTTTATATTCAAGTCCTCTCAATCTGCCTTCCTAATTACTGACTCAACCTGCAAGTTTACCTTGAGAGAATCCTGGACAAGAACGCTCAAGTCTCTCTGCACTTCAGACTTCTGATTTTTCACCCATTTACAGAATAGTCCATGCTTCTATTCTTGCCACAAAAGTGCCTGACCTCACATACTTTGGAAGGTCAAATTTGAATGCTGAAGACAGGATTAAAGATTAGATTCTTGGCAGTGTGGAGGAACAGTAGTATCTTGGGGTCCACGTACATAGATCCCTCAAAGTTGCCACCCAAGTTGATAGGGTTGTTAAGAAGGGTTATGGTGTTTTGGCTTTCATTAACTGGGTGCAGGAGTTTAGGAGACCTGAGGTTTTGCTGCAGCTCTATAAAACCCTGATTAGGCCACACTTGGAATAGTGTCCAGTTCTGGTAACCTCGGTATACAAAGGATGTAGATGCTTTAGAGAGGGTGCAGAGGAGATTTACCAGAATGCTGCCTGGATTGGAGGGCTTGTATTATGAAGAGAGATTGAGTGAGCTCAGGCATTTCACACTGGATAGGAGGAGGAAGAGAAATGATTTGATAAGAGGTGTACAAGTCAATGAGAGGCAGAGAGTGTAAATAGCCAGAGACTATCACAAGGAGTCATAACTTTAAGGTGATTAGAGGGGGGTATGGGGTGGGGGTGGGGGAAAGAGAGAGAGCGAAACCGAGAGGGGGGAGGGGCGGGAGAGGGGGGAGGGGCGGGAGAGGGGGGAGGGGCGGGAGAGGGGGGAGGGGCGGGAGAGGGGGGAGGGGCGGGAGAGGGGGCGGGAGAGGGGGCGGGAGAGGGGGCGGGAGAGGGGGCGGGAGAGGGGGCGGGAGAGGGGGCGGGAGAGGGGGCGGGAGAGGGGGCGGGAGAGGGGGCGGGAGAGGGGGCGGGAGAGGGGGCGGGAGAGGGGGCGGGAGAGGGGGCGGGAGAGGGGGCGGGAGAGGGGGCGGGAGAGGGGGCGGGAGAGGGGGTGGGAGAGGGGGTGGGAGAGGGGGTGGGAGAGGGGGTGGGAGAGGGGGTGGGAGAGGGGGCGGGAGAGGGGGCGGGAGAGGGGGCGGGAGAGGGGGCGGGAGAGGGGGCGGGAGAGGGGGCGGGAGAGGGGGCGGGAGAGGGGGCGGGAGAGGGGGCGGGAGAGGGGGCGGGAGAGGGGGCGGGAGAGGGGGCGGGAGAGGGGGCGGGAGAGGGGGCGGGAGAGGGGGCGGGAGAGGGGGCGGGAGAGGGGGCGGGAGAGGGGGCGGGAGAGGGGGCGGGAGAGGGGGCGGGAGAGGGGGCGGGAGAGGGGGCGGGAGAGGGGGCGGGAGAGGGGGCGGGAGAGGGGGCGGGAGAGGGGGGGGAGAGGGGGGGGGGAGAGGGGGGGGGAGAGGGGCGGGAGAGGGGCGGGAGAGGGGCGGGAGAGGGGCGGGAGAGGGGCGGGAGAGGGGCGAGAGAGGGGCGGGAGAGGGGCGGGAGAGGGGCGGGAGAGGGGCGAGAAAGAGAGAGGAGCGAGAAGAGAAAGAGAAAGGAGCGAAAAGAGAAAGAGAGAAGAGAAAGAGAAAGGAGCGAAAAGAGAAAGAGAGAGACGAGAAAGGGAGAAGAGAAAGAGAGAGATGTGAAGAGAGGAGAGGAGAGAAGAGAAAAGAGTGGGAGAGAAGAGAGAGAGAAGGATGTCAGAAGTTGGTTCCTTCCGCAGAGTATGGTGGGTGCATACATTGTGTTGCCAGCGGTGGTAGAGTCTGAGACATTAGGAAAGAAAGTGAGGACTGCAGATGCTGTGAGACATTAGGGACATTTAAGCAACTGCTGGACAAGCACAACCTAATAACAACAAATGAGAGAGAGAAGCACCTTGCAAAGCAGGAGCAAAAAGCGCTTGGGAAACTAAGTAATTGCATTGAGGTAGTTGTTGGGATCACTTTTAGCCAAGGCTGCGAGCAGGGGCCACTTTTAAGTGAGGCTGGGAATGGGGGCTGCTTTTATAGGACCAGCTGCATGCAATTCAGGCCCTCGAACCTGTTCCACCATTCAATATTGAGGATATTGATGAATTCTGCTAATTATGTTTATGTGTGAGCCCAAATACTTATACACATCACAGATAGAGAAGATATTGTTACACATATCTGCAATAACAATGAAAGGCTGTTCCAAGTAAGTAATACAAATGTTCAGTTCTACAGCCATTGTTTTCGAAATCAATAAAAAAAAATTCATAGAATACACAGCACAGAAACAGATCAGTTAAATTATATCCCCCTACTAGGGAGTATGATTCACTCCAACTTCTTCCTTTCCTTCTTCACCTTAGTCCCTCCCTCTTCCCCTCCCAGCTTGTTCTGCATCTATGTTATTCAGCTCAAAGTGGAGTATTCCACATCATCACTACTCATATGGGCAAATTTAGTTACTCCTGAATTTCCTTTTTAACTTCTTCCAGGTCTACCTTATATCACTAACCTTTAATTTTTAGTTTTGAAACTGCATTTTCTTTGCTCAAAACTGGAATTGTGTGGCTTTATTCTCTAAGTACTTAGGAACTCAAATGTTCTCTACTCGATAGAAAACGTATTGGTCTCTAGCCAGATGTAGCAATAACCTGGCAGCCTTTCAGAGCTCACAACATATGAATAAAAGTAGCACTACAAAACAAAAACACTCCAAGTGATTCAGAGCAATACGCTGAACAATGTGGACAAAACAAAGGTATTTGATAAAGTGATCACCTAATGAGAGACATATGGTCACAAGAAAATAAAAGCTGGGAACTTTGGGAAAAAAAGTCAAAACAACAGCAGTTTTAAAAGGGGAAAAACAAAGGAAGCACATGGTGGGGGAGGGGGAGGGGGAGGGGGAGGGGGAAATAAAGAAACTGACACCACAGTGAGCCTGCACAGTTACTGCCTTTGCTGTTTGAATTCATGCACCGCTGGACATTGGAGTGTGTCTGGGAATATTAACAAACAGTGAAATTCACAACTGATCTTGGAGGAACTGTTTGGGCAAAATCACAGCACAGAAACAGATAAGTGAATTGTTTTAAGTGTGGCCTACAGAAAGTCTGTAGTAGTGATTACAGTGGGTTCTTTCTTGATTATGTTTTTTGAGATATGTCTCAATTAAACTTGAAATACAAGTCATAACTATTAATTTAACCTGGGGCAGTGTTTTATAGAGGAATAAGACGCTGTTATTTTCTGGGTCTGTAGATTGTGAAGGAGCAAAACTGGCCTTTAGTAGAGTGATATGCGCTTCTTCTCAGATGTGGGAGTTTAAAGAGAGTTTAAGGGTTACTGCAGATTAGATCTGCAATAAATGCTGATGGTTGCGAATTCTATCAGATCGAATGGATCGGTTGGAGAGACAGTTGGAAGCAATGAGGAATTTGCAACAGCAATGGTATGTGATGGACGGCAGTTATACGAAGGGGGGAGAAGTCTCAGACACAGTCACATAGATGGATTAATTCCAACAAAGGTAAGAGAGGTAGGCAGGAATCTTCTGTGGCTATCCCCATTTCAAACAAGTATGCTGTTTTGGAAAGTGTAGGGTGTGATTGATTCACAGGGGAACGTAGCACGAACAGCCAAGTTTCTGGTATTGAGACTGGCTCTAATGCAACGAGGGGTACTTCTAGTTCCAAGAGATCAACTGTGTTAGAGGTACAGACAGACATTTCTGTGGCCATCAGCGAAAAACCAGAATGGTGTGTTGTTTCCCTGGTGCCAGGATCAAGGATGTCTCAGAGAGGGTGTTCTCATGGGGGAGAAGGGCAAGCAAGAGGTCGTTGTCCACACTGGAACCAATTACATAGGAAGGGAAAAGGTTGAGATTCTGAAGGGAGATTAAAGAGAGTTAGGCAGGAATTAGAAAAAGGAGGTCCTTGAGAGTCGTAATATCTGGATTATGGGTGGCACATTGGCTAGCACTGCTGCCTCACAGCGCCAGAGACCCAACCTCAGGTGATTGACAGTGTGGAGTTTGCACATTCTCCCCATGTCCGCATGGGTTTCCTCCCACAATCCAAAAATGTGCAGGTTAGGTGAATTGGCCATGCTAAATTGCCGGTAGTGTTAGGTGCAGGGGTAAACATAGGGGAATGGGTCTGGGTGGGTGTGCTTCGCGGGTCGGTGTGGACTTGTTGGACCGAAGGGCCTGTTTCCACACTGTAAGTAATCTAAAAAAAAAAGTAATCTACTCCCGCTGCCACAGCTAGTGAGGGCAGGAATAGGAGGATAGAGCAGATGAATGCATGGCTGAGGAGCTAGTGTATGGGAGAAGGATTCACATTTTTGGACCACTGGAATCTCTTTTGGGGTAGAAGTGACTGTTCAAGAAGGACGGATTGCACCTAAATTGCAAGGGGACTAATATACTGGCAGGGAGATTTGCTAGAGCTGCTCGGGCGAATTTAAACTAGTAAGGTCGGGGTGTGAGACCCATGGAGATAGTGGGGAAAGAGATCAATCTGAAACTGGTACAGTTGAGAACAGAAGAGAGTCAAACAGTCAGGGCAGGCAGGGACAAGGTAGGACTAATAAATTAAATTGCACTTATTTTAATGCAAGGGGCTTAACAGGGAAGGCAGATGAACTTGGCACTGGGATATCATAGTAATTATAGAAACATGGCTCAGGGATGGGCAAGACTGGCAGCTTAATGTTACAGGATACAAATGCTACAGGAAGGATAGAAAGGGAGGCGAGAGAGGAGGCGCAGTGGCATTTTTGATAAGGGGTAGCATTACAGCTGTACTGAGGGAGGATATTCCCGTAAATACATCTAGGGAAGTTATCTGGGTGGAACGGAGAAATAAGAAAGGGATGATCACCTTATTGGGATTGTATTATAGACCCCCTAATAGTCAGAGGGAAATTGAGAAAGAAACTTGTAAGGAAATCTCAGCTATCTGTAAGAATAATAGGGTGGTTATGGTAGGGGATTTTAACTTTCCAAATATAGACTGAGACTGCCATAGTGTTAAGGGTTTAAATGGAGAGGAATTTGTTAAGTGTGTACAAGAATTTTTTCTGATTCAGTACGTGGATGTACCTACGAGAGAAGGTGCAAAACTTGACCTACTCTTGGGAAATAAGGCAGGACAAGTGACTGAGGTGTCAGTGGGGGAGCACTTTGGGACCAACAACCATAATTCTATTAGATTTAAAATAGTGATGGAAAAGGATAGACCAGATCAAAAAAATTGAAGTTCTAAATTGGAGAATGGCCAATTTTGACAGTATTAGGCAAGAACTTTCAAAAGCTGATTGGGGGCAGGTAAAGGGATGGCTGGAAAATGGGAAGCCTTCAACAATGAGATAACGAGAATCCAGAGAAAGTATATTCTTGTTAGGGTGAAAGGAAAGGCTGGTAGGTATAGGGAATGCTGGATGACTAAAAAAATTAAGGGTTTGGTTAAGAAAAAGAAGGAAGCATATGTCAGGTATAGACAAGATAGATCGAGTCAACCCTTAGAAGAGTATAAGGGCAGGAGTATACTTGAGGGAAATCAGGAGGGCAAAAAGGGGACATGAGATAGCTTGGCAAATAGAAGTAAGGAGAATCCAAAGCGTTTTTACAAATACATTAAAGTCAAAAGGGTAACGAGGGAGAGAATAGGGCCCCTTAAAGATCAGCAAGACGGCCTTTGTGTGGAGCCGCAGAAAATGCGGGAGATACAAAATGAGTATTTTGCATCAGTATTTATTGTGGAAAAGGATATAGAAGATAGGTGACATCTTGCAAAATGTCCAGATGACAAAGGAGGAAGTGCTGGAAGTCTTGAAACAGTTAAAGGTGGATAAATCCCCAGGACCTGATCAGGTGTATCCGAGAGCTCTGTGGGAAGCTAGAAAAGTGATCGCTGGGCCTCTTGCTGAGATATTTGTATCATCGATAGTCACAGGTGAGGTACCGGAAGACTGGAGGTTGGCTAACGTAGTGTCACTGCTTAAGAAGGGTGGTAAGGACAAGCCAGGGAACTATAGACCAGTGAGCCTGGCCTCGGTGGTGGGCAAGTTGTTGGAGGGAATCCTGAGGGACAGGATGTACATGTATTTGGAAAGGCAAGGGCTGATTAGGGATAGTCAACATGGCTTAATGTGTGGGATATCATGTCTCACAAACTTGACTGAGTTTGACGTGATTGATGAGGGCAGAGCAGTAGATGTGATCCAATGTGGACTTCAGTAAGGCGTTCGACAAGGTTCCCCATGGGAGACTGATTAGCAAGGTTAGATCTCATGGAATGCAGGGAGAACTAGCCATTTGGATAAAGAACTGGCTCAAAGGTAGAAGACAGAGGGTGGTGGTGGTGGGTTGTTTTTCAGACTGGAGGCCTGTGACCAGTGGAGTGCCATAAGGATTGGTACTGGGTCCACTACTTTTCCTCATTTGTACACAAGATTTGGATGCAAGCAGAAGAGGTATCGTTAGTAAGTTTGCAGATGACACCAAAATTGGAAGTGTAATGGATGGAAAAGAAGGTTCCCTTAGTTTACAACAGGATCTTGATCAGATGGGCTAATGGGCTGTGAAGTGACAGATGGAGTTTAATTCAGATAAATGCAAGGTGCTGCATTTTGGGAAAGCAAATCTTAGCAGGACTTATACACTTAATGGTAAGGCCCTAGGGAGTGTTGCTGAATAGAGAGACCTTGGAGTGCAGGTTCATAGCTCCTTGGAGTCACAGGTAGATAGGATAGTGAAAGCGGCGTTGGTATGCTTTCCTTTATTGGTCAGAGTATTGAGTACAAGAGCTGGGAGGTCATGTTGCGGCTGTACAGGATATTGGTTAGGCCACTTTTGGAATATTGTGTGCTATTCTGAACATCTTTCCGATAGGAAGGAGACATGAAACTTGAAAGGGTTCAGAAAAGATTTACAAGGATGTTGCTGGGGTTGAAGGATCTGAGCTATAGGGAAAGGCTGAACAGGCTGGGGCTGTTTTCCCTGGAGCGTCGGAGGCTGAGGGGTGACCTTATAGAGGTGCACAAAATCATAAAGGGCATGGATAACGTAAATAGGCAAAGTCTTTACCCTGCGGTCGGGGAGTCCAGAACTAGAGGGCATAGGTTGAAGGTGAGAGAGGAAAGATATAAAAGAGACCTAAGGGGCAACTTTTTCACACAGAGGATGGTACGGGTATGAAATGAGCTGCCAGAGGAAGTGGTGGAGACGAGCACAATTGCAACTTTTAAGACAATGTCATTTATGTAAATGACAAAAAGTAGAGGGCCCAGCACCGATCCTTATGGCACTCCACTGGTCACAGGCCTCCAGTCTGAAAAACAACCCTCCACCATCACACGCTGTCTTCTACCTTTGAGCCAGTTCTGTATCCAAATAGCTAGTTCTCCCTGTATTCCACGAGATCTAACCTTGCTAATCAGTCTCCCATGGGGAACCTTGTCGAATGCCTTACTGAAGTCCATATCGATCACATCAACTGCTCTGCCCACATCAATTCTCTTTGTTACTTCTTCAAAAAACTCAATCAAGTTTGTGAGACATGATTTCCCATGCACAAAGCCATGTTGACTATCCCTAATCAGTCCTTGCCGTTCCAAATACATGTACATCCTGTCCCTCAGGATTCCCTACAACAATTTGCCCACCACCAAGGTCAGACTCACTGGTCTATAGTTCCCTGGCTTGTCCTTACCACCCTTCTTAAACAGTGGCACCACGTTTGCCAACCTCCAGTCTTCCGGCACCACACCCGTGACTATCGATGATACAAATATCGCAGCAAGGGGCCCAGCAATCACTTCTCTAGCTTCCCACAGAGTTCTTGGGTACACCTGATCAGGTCCTGGGGATTTATCCACCTGAATGCGTTTCAAGATATCCAGCACTTACTCCTCTGTAATCTGGACATTTTGCAAGATGTCACCATCTATTTTCCTACAGTCTATATCTTCCATATCCTTTTCCACAGTAAATACGGAGGCAAAATACTCATTTAGTATCTCCCGCATTTTCTGCGGCTCCACACAAAGGCCGCCTCGCTGATCTTTGAGAGGCCCTATTCTCTCCCTAGTTACCCTTTTGTCCTTAATGTATTTGTAAAAACGCTTTGGATTCTCCTTAATTCTACTTGCCAAAGCTATCTCATGTCCCCTTTTTGCTCTCCTGATTTCCCTCTTAAGTATACTCCTACTTCGTTTACACTCTTCTCAGGATTCACTCGATCTATCCTGTCTATACCTTACATATGCTTTCTTCTTTTTCTTAACCAAAACCTCCATTCCTTTAGTCATCCAGCATTCTCTATATCTACCAGCCTTTCCTTTCACCCTTGAATGAAGGACAAGGGACAATCTGATAATAAGACACAACATTATAACAGGCATAGATTGGATAGAAAGTATTTTTCCCAGGATAGTAATGTTGATTATGAGGGGATATCGGTTTAAGGTTAAAGTGGGCAATTTTAAAGGATACATGAAAGGCAAGTTTTTTTCTTTCTGCTAAAATAAGAAAATTTTGAGTGCTCGGAATGCACTGCCAGAGGAAAGGCATCATGCGTTAGCACAGCTTTCATGGGCTAATGAGCCTGTTCCTGTGCTTTAGAGTCAGAATCATAGAGATGTACAGCACAGAAACAGACCCTTCAGTCCAACTCGTCCATTCCGACCAGATATCCCAACCTAACTTAGTCCCATATCCCTCTAAACCCCTCTTATTCATATACCCATCCTAATGCCTTTTAAATGCTGTAATTGTACCAGCCTCCACCACTTCCTCTGGTAGCTCATTCCACGTATGTACCAACCTCTGCGTGAAAAGGTTGCTCCTTAGGTCTCTTTTAGATCTTTCCCCCTCACCCTTAACCCATGCCCTCTAGCTCTGGACTCCCCCACCCCAGGGAAAAGACTTGTCTATTTAGCCTATCCATGCCCCTCATGATTTTGTAAACCTCTCTAAGGTCATACCTCAGCTTCTGATGCTCCAGAGAAAATAGCCCCAGCTTATTCACCCTCTCCCTGTAGCTCAAATCCACCAATCCTGGTAACATTCTTGGAAATCTTTTCTGAACCCTTTCCAGTTTCACAACATCCTTCCAATAGGAAGGAGACCAGAATTTCACACAATATTCTAAAAGTGGCCTAACCAATGTCCTGTACAGCCACAATACAACCTCCCAACTCCTATACTCAATGCTCTGACCAATAAAGGAAAGTATGCCAAATGCCGCCATGATAGAACATAGAACAATACAGCGCAGAACAGGCCTGTGGCCCTCCATGTTGCTCCTAACTATGAACTCATCTAAGCACTTCCCCCCTACACTATCCCATCATCATCCACGTGCTTATCCAAAGATTGTTTAAATCTCCCTAATGTGGTTGAGTTAACTACATTGGCAGGCAGGGCATTCCATGCCTTTACCACTCTGCGTAAAGAACCTGCCTCTGACATCGGTCTTAAATCTATTACCCCTCAATTTGTAGTTATGCCCCCTCGTACAAGGTGAAGTCGTCATCCTAGGAAAAATACTTTCATTGTCTAACCTATCTAATCCTCTGATCATCTTGTATGCCTCTATCAAATCCCCTCTTAGCCTTCTTCTCTTCAATGAGAACAGACCCAAGTCCCTCAGCCTTTCTTCATAAAACCTTTCCTCCAGACCAAGCAACATCCTGGTAAATCTCCTCTGCACCTTTTCCAATGCTTCCACACCCTTCCCGAAATATGGCGACCAGAACTGTACACAATATTCCAAGTGTGGCCACAGTAGGGTTTTGCATTGTTGCAGCATGACAAGGCGACTCCGGAACTCAATCTCTCTCCCAATGAAACCTAACACACCATATGCCTTCTTAACAGCACTAAAAGTGGCAACTTTTAGGGATCTATGTACATGGACTCCAAAATCCCTCTGCACATCCACACTACCAAGAATCTTTCCATTGGCCCAGTACTCTGCCTTCCTGTTATTCTTCCCAAAGTGAATCACCTCACATTTAGCTGCACTGAACTCCATTTAGAACATAGAACATAGAAGAATACAGCGCAGTACAGGCCCTTGGGCCCTCGATGTTGCGCCGATCCAAGCCCACCTAAACTACACTAACCCACTATCCTCCATATACCTATCCAATGCCCTCTTAAATGCCCATAAAGAGGGAGAGTCCACCACTGTTACTGGCAGGGCATTCCATGAACTAACGACTCGCTGAGTGAAGAACCTACCCCTAACATCAGTCCTATATCTACCCCCCCTTAATTTAAAGCTATGCCCCCTTGTAATACCCGACTCAATACGCGGGAAAAGGTTCATACTGTCGACCCTATCTAACCCCCTAATCATCTTGTACACCTCAATCAAGTCACCCCTAAACCTTCTTTTCTCTAGTGAAAACAGCCCCAAGTGCCTCAGTCTTTCCTCATACGATTTTCCTACCATACCAGGCAACATCCTGGTAAACCTCCTCTGCACCCGTTCCAATGCCTCCACATCCTTCCTATAGTATGGCGACCAAAACTGCACACAATATTCCAGATGCGGCCGTACCAGAGTCTTATACAACTGCATCATGACCTCAGGACTCCGGAACTCAATTCCTCTACCAATAAAAGCCAGTACGCCATATGCCTTCCTCACCGCACTATTTACCTGGGTGGCAACTTTCAGAGATCTGTGTACATGGACACCAAGATCCCTCTGCTCATCCACACTACCAAGTATCCGACCATTAGCCCAGTACCCCATCTTTTTGTTATTCTTCCCAAAGTGAATCACCTCGCACTTAGCTACATTGAATTCCATCTGCCACCTTTCTGCCCAGCTCTGCAGCTTCTCTATATCCTGCTGTAACCTGCCACATCCTTCCTCACTGTCAACAACTCCTCCGACTTTCGTATCATCCGCAAACTTGCTCACCCAACCTTCTAACCCCTCTTCCAGGTCATTTATAAAAATGACAAACAGCAATGGTCCCAAAACAGATCCTTGCGGAACACCGCTAGTGACGGCACTCCATGAAGAAACTTTGCCATCAACTACTACCCTCTGTCTTCTTCCATCCAGCCAATTCCTAATCCAAACCTCCAACTCACCCTCAATGCCATATCTCCGTATTTTCTGCAGTAGCCTACCATGGGGAACCTTATCAAACGCCTTACTAAAATCCATATATACCACATCTACCGCTTTCCCCTCATCAACCTCCTTCGTCACCTTTTCAAAGAATTTTTTTTTTTTTAATTTTTTTTTATAACAATTTATTTTCCTAACTCTTAACAGTGAATACTAAACAAAAACTATTAACAAAGCTGAGCCCCCTTCTTCTAAACTAATCACTATCTAACCCCAACTTTATAAAATGCAGCTCTAGTAACACAATCATTAAAAATTAACTTAATCTCTCAAAGTCCATTCAGTCTTTTATGCTGTCTTTCTTCCTTCCAGTCTTCCAAATCTGCTGCTTCCTTCCATCCTTCCAAATCTGCTGTTTCCTTCTGTCCTTCCAATTCTGCAGTTTCCTTCTGTCCTTCCAATTCTGCAGTTTCCTTCTGTCCTTCCAATTCTGCAGTTTCCTTCTGTCCTTCCAATTCTGCAGTCTTCTCCCTGGGCTGTCTTCTATGAATTTTTTTTAACTGCAAGTGTCTTTGTATAAAATTCCTTGGTCCTTTAATAGATGGTGCCGTTTGAGAGATTTCTTTTGAGAATCCTTTCAGGTGATATGTGCTTTCACATATTTGCCACCCCTCAGCCCAATTCTGCAGTTTATCCAAGTCCCCCTGCAACCTGCAACATTCCTCCAAACTGTCCACTACTCCACTGACTTTAGTGTCATCTCCAAACTTACTAGTCCATCCACCTATGCCTGCGTCTAAGTCATTTATAAAAATGACAAACAGCAGTGGTCCCAAAACAGATCCTTGTGGCATACCACTAGTAACTGGACTCCAGGCTGAATATTTTCCATCAACCAGCACTCGCTGCCTTCTCTCAGAAAGCCAGTTTCTAATCCAAAATCACCCTCATTCCCTTGCCTCTGCATTTTCTCCAACAGCCTACCATGTGGAATCTTATCAAAGGTTTTACTGAAGTCCATGTATACCACGTCAACTGCCCTATCCTCATCCACATGCTTGGTCACTTTCCCAAAAAACTCAATAAGATTTGTGAGACATGACCTGCCCTTGACAAAACCATGTTGACTATCTGAAATCAAATTGTTGCCTGCTAGATGATTACAAATCCTATTGCTTATAATCCTTTCCAAACTTTTCCTACAACAGACGTAAGGCTCACTGGTCATCTCTACTGCCCTTCTTGAACAAGGACACAGCATTTGCAATCTTCCGGTCTTCTGGTACTAAACCTGTAGACAACGATGACTCAAAGATTCTCCTTTTCCCAGAGTGAAAACCGTTGAGAAATATTCGTTTAGCACCTCTCCAATCTCTACAGGGCCCACACACAACTTCCCACTGTCTTTGACTGGCTCTATTCCTACCCTTGTCATCCTTTTATTCCTCACTTACCTATAGAAAGCTTTAGGGTTCTCTTTTATTCTACCTGCTAAAGACTGCTCATGTCCCCTCCTTGCTCTTAACTCTTTAAATCCTTCCTAGCTAACCTGTAACTCTCCATCGCCTCGTCTGAACCATCTCGTCTCAATGTTACGTAAGGCTCCTTCTTCTGCTTGACTAGAGATGCAATTTCTGTAGTACATCACTGTCCCCCTACCTTATCACTTCCTCCCTTCCTGACAGGGACATACCAATGAAGGACACGCAGCAGCACGGTGGCACAGTGGTTAGCACTGCTGCCTCACAGAACCAGAGACCCGAGTTCAATTCCCGCCTCAGGTAACTGTGCGTGGAGCTTGCACATTCTCCCAGTGTCTGCTTGGGTTTCATCCGGGTTCTCCGGTTTCCTCCCAGTCCAAAGATGTGCAGGTCAGGTGAATTGGCCATGCTAAATTGCCCGTAGTGTTAGATGAGGGAGTAAATGTAGGGGAATGGGTCTAGGTGGGTTGCTCTTCAGAGGTCGGTGTGGACTTGTTGGGCCGAAGGGCCTGTTTCCACACTAAGTAAGTAATCTAATCTAAATTGTAAATATCTGTTCCTTAAACCAGCTCCACATTTTAAAGTGTCCCCATCTGCTGCATTTTGCAACTGAATTATGGTCACTCTCTCCAAGGTGCTCACCTACCACTAAATCAAAAACCTGGTCTGGTTCATTAACAAGCACCAGATCCAGTATGGCCTCCCCTCTTGTTGGCTCTTTGACATACTGTGTCAGAAAACCCTCCTGCACACACTGGACAAAAACTGATCCATCCAACATACTAGAGTTATAGCATTTCCAGTCAATGTTGAGGAAGTTAAAATCCCCCATAATGATCACCCTGTTCCTTTCACTCCCACTTAGAATCATTTTGCCAATCCTCTCCTCCACCTCCCTGGAACTCTATCGAGGCCTATAAAAAGACTCCCAGCAGTGTGACTTCTCCTCTTCTGTTTCTAACCTCAGCCCATACTACCTCAGTAGACAAGTCCTCATCAAACGTTCTTGCAACTACCATTGTACTATCCTTGACTAACAAGGCCACACCACCCCCTCCTTTTACCACCTCCCCTGTTCTTAATGAAAGATCTAAACCCTGGAACCTGCAACATCCATTCCTCACCCTGCTCTATCCACGTCTCCAAAATGGCCACGCCATTGAAGTCCCAGGTACCTATCCATGCTGCAAGTTCACCTACCTTATTTCGGATACTTCTGGCATTTAAGTAGACAGACCAAATCAGCTTGCTGTCTGCCAGGACATTCCTGTGACTGTGAAATCCAGTCCATGCCCTCCCTACTCTCATCCTCCTGTGCACTGGAACTACACCTCAGGTTCCCATCCCCCAGCTGTGCTGGTTTAAACCCACCCGAATAGCGCCAACAAACTTCCCACCCAGGATATTAGTACCCCTCTGGTTCAAGTGAAGACCATCCCGTTTGTAGAGGTCCCACCTTCCCCAGCATGAGCCCCAATTATCCAAGTACCTGAAACCCTCCCTCCTGCACCATCCCTGCAGCCAGGTGTTTAGCTGATATCTCTCCCTATTCCTTGCCTCGCTATCACATGACACGGGTTACAGGCCAAAGATTCCTATCTACCTGCAACTCTACTTTCAAGGAACTATGAATGTGAACTCCAAGGTCTCTTTGCTCAGCAACACACCCCAGGACCTTACTGTTAAGTGTACAATCCCTCTAAGATTTGCTTTTCCAAAATGCAGCACCTCGCATTTCTTGAAATTAAGCTCCATCTTCCACTCCTCAGGCCATTGGCCAATCTGATCAAGATCTCATTGTACTGAGGGAACCTTCTTCACTGTCCACTACACCTCCAATTTTGGTGCCAACTGAAAACTTACTAACTATACTTCCTATGTTCACAGCCAAATCATTTATATAAATGACAAGTAGCAGACCCAGCATTGATCCTTGTGGCACACGACTAGTCACAGGATTCCAGTCTGAAAAGCAATCCACTACTACCACTCTGTCTTCTCCCTTTGAGCCAGTCCTGTAACCAAGTGGTTACTCCTCCCTGAATTCCATGAACCTTATCAACCAGTCTCCCATGAGGAACTTTGTCAAATGCCTTAGTGAAGTCCATACAGGTCACATCCACCACTCTGCCCTCATCAATCCTCTTTGCTACTTCTTCAAAAAGCTCAATCGAGTTCATGAGACATGATTTCCCCCACACATAGCCACAGTGACTATCCCAAATCAGTCCTTGCCCTTCCAAATACATGTACATCCTATCCCTCTGGATTCCCTCCAATAACTTGCCCACCATCAATGTCAGGCTCTGGATTAGTGGTGCTGGAAGAGCACAGCAGTTCAGGCAGCATCCGAGGAGCAGTAAAATTGACGTTTCGGGCAAAAGCCCTTCATCAGGAATAAAGGAAGAGAGCCTGAAGGGTGGAGAGATAAGCTAGAGGAGGGTGGGGGTGGGGAGAAAGTAGCATAGAGTACAATAGACGAGTGGGGGAGGGGATGAAGGTGATAGGTCAGGGAGGAGAGTGGAGTGGATAGGTGGAAAAGAAGATAGGCAGATAGGACAAGTCATGGGGACAGTGCTGAGCTGGAAGTTTGGAACTAGGGTAAGGTGGGGGAAGGGGAAATGAGGAAACTGTTGAAGTCCACATTGATGCCCTGGGGTTGAAGTGCTCCACAAATGTGGCTGTGGTAGCGAGTTTGTTTCAGGACATTATTGAAGAGCTCACTAGTCTATAGTTCCCTGGCTTTTCCTGACCACATTTCTTCAATAGTTGCACTTTAGCCAACCTCCAGTCTTCCAGTGCCTCACCTGCAACTATTGATATCCAAACATCTCAGCAAGGGTGTTAGCAACCACTTCCCTAGCTTCCAAGAGTTCTCAGGTACACCCATCAGCTCCTGGGGATTTATCCACCTTTGTGTGTTTCGACATCCAGCACCGCCTCCTCTGTAATATGGACATTTTTCAAGATGTCACCAACTATTTCCCTTCATTCTATATCTTCTATGTCCTTCTCCACAGTAAACACTGATGCAAAATACTCGTTTAGTATCTTGCACATCTCCTGCGTCTCCACACATAGGCTGCCTTGCTTGTCTTTGAGGGGCTGCATTCTCTCCCTAGTTACCCTTTTGTCTTTAATATATTTGTAAAAGCCCTATGGATTCTCCTTAACCGTATTTGTCAAAGCTATCTCATGTCCCCCTTTTGCTCTCCTGATTTCCCTCTTAAGGATACTCCTAAAGATTCATTTATACTCTAAGGATTCACTCCATCTCTCCCACCTATACCTGACATATGCTGCTTCTTAACCAAACCTTCAATTTTTCTAGTCATCCAGCATTCCCTACACCTACCAGCCTTTCCCTTCACCCTAACGGGAATATACTGTCTCTAGATTCTCGTTATTTCATTTTTGAAGGCTTCCTATTTTCCAGCCATCCCTTTACCTGAGAGCATCTGCCACCAATCAGCTTTTGAAAGTTCTTGCCGAATACATTCAAAATTAGCTTTTCTACAATTTAGAACTTCAACTTTTAAATGCGGTCTATCCTTTTCCATCACTATTTTAAAACTAATAGAATTATGGTTGCTGGTCCCAGTCTATGTTTGGAACGTTAAAATCTGCTACCATAACCACCCTATTAGTTGAACAGATAACTGAAATCTCGTTACAAATTTCTCAATTTCCTGCTGATTATTGGGGGTCTATAATACAATCCCAATAAGGTGATCATCTCTTTCTTATTTCTCAGTGCCATGCAAATAACTTCCCTGGATATATTCCCAGGAATACCCTCCCGAGGTACAGCAGTAATGCTGTCCCTTACCAAAAACACCACTCCCCCCCCTCCTCTCTTGCTCTTCTTCCTGTAGCATTTGAATCCTGGAACATTAAGCTGCCAGTCCTGTCCATGCCCGAGTCATGTTTCTGTAAGTGCTGTTATCCCAGTTCCATGTTCCTAACCATGCTGAGTTCATCTGCCTTCCCTGTTAGGCCTTTTACACAGAAGTACGTACAGTTTAATTTATCAGTCCTACCTTGTTTTCTGCTTTGTTCCTTCCTGCCCTGACTGTTTGACTGGCTCCCTTTTCCCAAATGTACCAGTCCCAGATTGATCTCTTTCCTCACTAACAATGACAGACATTTAAGAAAACAGCTGGAAATTCTCAGAAATTTTTGTAGTGATTCAGTCACAGATGTCCAACTCGCCCGTGCTGACCAGATTCCTAACCTAATCTAATCCCATTTGCCAGTATTTGGCCTATATCCTTCTAAACCCTTCCTAATTACAGATCCATCCAGATACCTTTTAAATGTTGTAATTGTACTAGCCTCTGGCAGCTCATTCTATACACGCACCAGCCTCTGAGCGAAAAAGTTGCCCCTTAGATCCTTTTAAATTTTTCCCCTCACCCTAAACCTACGCCCTCATGCTCTGGACTCTCCCTACCCAGGGAAAAGACCTCATCTATTACCCTATTCATGCACCTCATGATTTTGTAAACCTTGATAAGGTCACCCCTTAGCCTCTGACACGCCACAGAAAAAAAGCCCCAGCGTATTCAACCTCTCCCTATAGCTCAAATCCTCCAACCCTGACAACATTCTTATAAATCTTTCCTTTCAAGTTTCACAACATCCTTCCTATACGAAGAACAGAATTGCACACAATTTTCCAACAGTGGCCTAACCAATGTCCCATTCAGCTGCAACATAACCTCCAAACTCCTATACCCAATGAGCTTTCCAATAAAGGAAAGCATACCAAACACCTTCATTATCCTATCTACCTGTGACTCCATTTTCAAGGAATTATGAAACTGCACTCCAAGGTCTCTTTATTCACCAATGCTCCTCAGGACCTTACCATTAAGTGAACAAGTCCTGCTCTTGTCGTCCCATTCACCCCTTAATTGAAGCAAAACTCAGAATAGTTTTACCTCCCAAGGAGGGAGAGGGGGAGACGGAGAGATGGAGAGAGCACGCAATCGCCCATGTGCACAGAGACATGAGTTCATGGTCTTTTCTGGAACAGCAGTTTCTCAACACACCATATAGTCATTTTACAGGGAGGAGCATCCAGATAAGGTAACATACTTATTAAGTGGGTGACCGTTACAATCAACCAGCATCAATAGCAGAGACCGAACCCTTTACTGTTACACAATGAATGTTCTTAACCTTATTAACTGGATTCATACAATAGATACTTTTCCTCATTAGCTGACCTTGCATACTGAATGCTTCCAATATTGTTAAATGGCTCTACATAATGACTGCCTTTCCATCTCGTTAACCTATTATCCTTGCCTCCAGCACTCCACTGTTGACTAAGTTCTTATTTGATGAGTCATGCTCAGCTGAATCTCGTTTCACAAAACTCCGAACTTAACTCTTTCACTGCCTGCTTATACCCTACACATATTTTCATTTTGATCTGTCTTTCCAAAATGCAGCACCTCATATTTATGTAAATTAAACTCCACCTGCCAATTCTGAGCCCATTGGCCCATCTGATCAAGATTCTATTGTACTCAGAGGTAACCTTCTTTGCTATCCACTACACCTCCAATTTTGGTGGCATCTAAAAATTATACCTTTTATGTTCATGTCCAAATCTTTTATATAAATGAGGGAGTAGTATTCTAAAGGGGGGGATAAACCAACTGTGATTAACTTAAGGATTGTTTTTTCTTTCAATTTGAAACTATGTGGCAGAAATGAGCGGTAAGGCAGGATTTTGGGAAAAGTTTAAAGCCAAAAGAGGATTAAAAAAGGAAAGAAATAATCTAAGGTAAACTAGTGAGTAACATTATAAACACAGTTTTAAAAGCTTCTTTAAATACAGGGGGTCTTTATAATTTATGAACATCTGACTTACAAAACTCATTTTGGAATGTAATCCCACACAGGAGTATATTAATTTTAAAGATTCAAAATACAAAAGGTTCCTTGTACTTACAAATGGCTATATTACGCTGACCTACATGTTCTGACTTGGGTACAAGTTAACCTTTGAACTGACTGAAGAATGGAACCCGTTCACACAACCTGGGGGCTGTCTGTAAATAATAAAGCGGCCAAAGCGAACTTAGGCCCCCAACAGAACAAGGCTGGAGAAATATTAATGACAGGGGATGTGAATAAATACTTTCCATCAGTTTTCATGGTAGAGGACATTAATATCATACCAAAAATATTAAATAATCACAGGGCTCAAAAGACAGGTGGTAATAAACATAATAAATATCACTAAAGAAAAAGTATGGGGGAAACTAATGCAGCTTAAGGCTAAAAAGTCCCTGAACCTGATGGGCTGCATCCAAGAACTGTTAACAAAGTAGCCCCAGTGATAGTGGATACACTGAATTGAAAAACTGCCAATATTATGCAACAAAAATAGAAACTGCTGGGAAAGCACAGCAAGTCTGGCAGCATCCGTGGAGAAAAATCATAATTAACATTTCGGGTTGAGTGACCCTTCAAGTCCAAACATGTGCCCTTATTAAAAAAGGAGACAAAAATACTTAACTATGGGCCAGTGACCTTAACAACTGTCACTGGGAAAATATGGAGTCTTTTATAAAAAGGTCATAAAGACAGAGGATTTAAAATACATAAAACAAAGTAATCAGCATGGCTTCATGAAGGGAAAATCATGCCTTAAAATTTTATCACGATTCTTTGAGTTAACACCCAGGATAGATAAAAAGGAAGCAGCTGATACAATCTACTTCGCTTTCCAAAGGTTTTTCAATAAGGTATTGCCTATAAGGCTACTTAAGATTAAAGGTCATGGTGTGGGTGGCAGTATATTAGCAAGGATAGAGGATTGGCTAACAGGAATACAGAACTGGGATATGGGAGTATTCTCAGCACAGTAACCTGCAATTACTCAAGGACCACAACGATGTGTTGAGGGTATAATTATTTACAACATATTGATGAATTGGATGATGGAATTGAATGTACTATTGCCAAGTTTGTGAATGACAAAAAAAAGGCAAGTAATGAAGATAATACAATGAATTTGCAGAGGGACACAGACAGCTTCAGAGTGTGGGCAAAAACTTGGCATATGGAATATAATGTAAGGAAATGTAATGTAACTTTAGCAGAAGGAATAGGAGAGCTGAAGGAAATATAAATGGAGAAAGGCTGCCGAAACCTGCAGCATGAATGGACTGAGATCCATATGCAAAAATCACAAAGCTGCCATTCAAGTTCAGTGGGCTATAGGAAAGGCAAATGTACTGTTGATCTTTATACTCAAAGGAAAGAGAGTATAAAAATAGGAAGATCCTGGTAAAACTATACAAGATACTGGTCAAACCATACCTAGAATACTGCGAACAGTTTTGATCGCTTTAGCTGATGAAAGATATCATGGCATTAGAGGTTGTCTGGAGAAGGTTCATTAGGTTGATTTCAGGAATAAAAACTGACTAATGAGGTGAGCTTGAGTAGTTTGGTCATGGAGTCTAGAAGAATGAGGGGAAACTTTATTGTGACACAAGATTCTTAGAGTGCTTATCAGAGAAGATACTGAGGGGTTGCTTCCCTATGTGGGAGAGTCTAGGAGGAGAGAGCATACTCTCAGAGGATAGTCAATCAATCTATGGAATTCTTTAGTGCAGAGAGCTTTTGAGGCTAGTTTATTAAGTACATTCAAGGGTGAGACAGACATTTTTAATCAGCAAGGGAATCAAATGTTGTGGGGATAAGGTAGGTAAAGTTCAGGATTATAAAATCAGCCTTTATATCAATGAATGACAGATCAGGTTACACGGGTTGAACGGCCTACTTCATTTCCTACGTCAAATCTTTCCAACGTTGAGGAGACAGAACACAGTATGAATACACTATACTGATTGGAGAAACAGAAATTTATGTAGTTATCATGACTGATCTGTAATAATACAATCATGTGTGTATACCAAGAAATAGGGGCATTTAGAAATAGTTACAGAAGTGCTGATTCACAAATTAGGTAATGATTAATGCTTTGGAAAGACAGCCCAGAATTCAAGGACTCGGTCTTCATAAAAGAAAAAGCTCAGCAAATATTTTCTAATTTGTCTAGAAAATATCATGGCAGTAAAGAACTAACAATGCTAACAAACTTCCATAAAAAACAGATGCAAACATAACAAAATAAAGATCTGCAAACGCTGGAAACTTGAGACAAAATCTGAAAAGCCTGAAAAAAACTCAACGGTGGCACAGTGGTTAGCACTGCTGCCTCACAGCGCCAGAGACCCAGGTTCAATTCCCGACTCAGGCAACTGACTGTGTGGAGTTTGCACGTTCTCCCCGTGTCTGCGTGGGTTTCCTCCGGGTGCTCCGGTTTCCTCCCACTGTCCAAAGATGTGCAGGTCAGGTGAATTGGCCATGCTCAATTGCCCGTAGTGTTAGGTAAGGGGTAAATGTAGGGGTAGGGGTAGGGGTAGGGGTGGGTTGCGCTTCGGTGGGGTGGTGTGGACTTGTTGGGCCGAAGGGCCTGTTTCCACACTGTAAGAAATCTAATCTAATGTGGCCAGATTTGCTGAGTTCCTCAGCAAGTCCGGTTTATGTTGCAAATATAATGACACATTTCAGACAAGAGTGACCTGATGATAACTCCAGAGGTTCTCCTTCAAAACTGCTTTCCTTTAACAATATTGATTAAAAAGGAAAAGCAATCAGTAAAACACTTCAATACTAATCCAGCCTTTTCATTCACTCTACACCAATCTGCCGGCGCCTTTTCACTGATGCAACCGAACTTAAATTGAAGTGATCTCTTTCAAACAATTTGATGGCGCCATGGTTGGCTCCGCTACAGAGGGAGGAAGAAATAGGCATAGAAATGCCATAGTCTTAGGGGATTCAACTGTAAGGGTAATATATAGACTCTTCTGTGGTGCAAACAAGAGTCCAGGATGGTGTGTTGCATCCCTGGTGCTCGGGTCCTTGATATCTCTGAGCTGTTGCAGGACTTCTGGAAGAGGAGGGTGAACAGCCAGTGGCTGTGGTACACATTGGTACTAATGATATAGGTTTCTAAAAAAAAGAGATGAGACCCTAAAAGCAGAACGAACAGAACTAGGAAAAAGTGTTGAAATGCAGGGCCTCAAAAGGTAGTTATCTCAGGATAATTACCAGTGTCAAGAACCAGAGTAGAAACAGCAGGATATATAGGATAAACTTGTGGCTGACAATATGGCATGAGGGGGAGGGTTTCAGATTCATGGGAGATTGGGATCAGGTCTGGGAAAGGTGGGATCTGTACAAACTGCATGGGTTACACCCGGACAGGACTGGGACTGATGCCCTTTTTTGGGGGGGGTATTTAGTAAAGTGGTTGAGGAGTGTTTAAACTAGTGAGGCAAGGAGATGAGAACCAGAGGAGTAGGATAGTAGATGCAGAAATTGAGGGAGAAGTAGAAACCAAGGCAAATAATACTAAGAACGAGAACAGGTAAGGAAATGCCTCTGAAAAGAGGTCTGAAATGCATATGTTTCAACACAAACATCATAACAGGCAAGCTGGATCAACTTACAGCTTTCGTGAGTACGTGGTACTATGACATTATTACAATTATGAGACTTGGTTAAAGAGGGATAGGACTGGCAGGTTAACACCCCAGGATTTAAATGTTTCAGGTGTGATAGAAAAGGAGGTAAAAGGGATAGGGGAGTTGCAATACTATTAAAAGGAGTGACTATCTCATGGCTGATTTGAGGGAGGATACATTAGAGGACTTGTGCAGCGAGAACTCAGGAATAGGAAACATGAAATCACAATGCTGGGTATACTATAGGCCTCCCAACAGCCAGTGGGAGATATAGGAGAGAATACGTAGATAGATTTTGCAAAGATGTAAAAACAGCAAGATTGTTGTGGTGGATGTTTTTAAACTTCCACTATATTGACTGGGACTCACTGTGCTAGGGGATTGGATGGAGCAGAATTTCTAAGGAGCATTCAGGAGGGATTCTTAACAGTATGTAAACAGTCCTCCCAAGGAAGGGGTTATACTGGACTTGGTTTTGAGAAATGAGCCCAGCCAGGTGAGTGGAGTTGTGGCATTTCAGAGGTAGTGACCACATAACTGAGTTTTAAGATACTCATGGATAGGGATAACAGCAGTCCTTGGGTTAAGGTGTTTAATTGGTGGAAGGCATACTACAATTATATTTGAAACTGGAGAACTTTGATTGGAGGCTGCAGTTTCAGGGCAAATCTACATCGGACATGAGTGAGTATTTCAAACAACTGCTAATAAGAGTTCAGAAGTGGCACATTCCTGCGGGAATGAAGAATAGGTATGGCAAGTTAAGTGAACTTTAGACGACCAGGGATGTTGTGATGCAGAAGTCGATGTTTCAGGTGTAACCCTTCTTCAGGACTGGGGTATGGTGTGTGGGAGAGCTGCAGAAAAAGGGGCAGTTGGGCACAGGGTGGTGAAGTGGGGATAGGTGAAGACAGGTAGAGAGTAAGAGCTGGAAGAGAAGCAGGTGAGCGTCCTTCAATCGGAGGAATTAATCCTGTTGGTGGCAGCGAGCAATGGAAGGGAGGGGGATGGGCTGGGAAGGGAGTCGGGGATTGAGAGGGAGGTTATTTGAAATTGGAGGAGAACTCAAATGTTGAGTCCTCCAGGCTGTAGGATGCCCAGGAAGATAAGATGTTGTTCTTACAGTAGGAGCTGTGGTTTGTTTTGGCAATGGAGGAGGCCAAGGATAGTCATGGCAGAAAGGGACAATGAGAAGGGGAATTAAAATGGGTAGTGACCAAGAGGTCCGGTCAGCCCCCGCGGACCCAGCTGCAACGCTCAGTGAGCCGTTCTGTACAGAAGATTATATCAGGAGCACCTGATGCAGTAAACTAGGTTGGAAGAGAGGCAGGTGAATCTCTGTCTCACATGGAAGAATGATTTGGAGGCAAGTGGGGTGGTGTACTGGCAGGTTTTGCATCTTTTCCGGTTGCAGGGGGAGGTACCTGGGGGTTCGGTGGCAAGGGTAGCATGAACAAAAGACTGTCGGAGAGAAGTGTCCTTGCAGAAGGCAGAGGGGAGTGGGGAGGGGAAGATGTTCTTGGTGGTGGGGTCTATTTTGAGTTGGCAGAAGTGTTTGAGGATGGCGTGTTGAATGCGGAGACTGGTGGGGTCGTAGGTGAAAACAAGGGAGACTCGCTTTATTGCACTTGGGGAGGGAGGGGGGGGTTTAGAGCGGTGGAACGGGGAATGGAGGTGGTGTGGCAGAGAACTGTCTGGATGACGACAGGAGGGATATCCACCCGTTTTGAACAATGTGCTTTCCCACCCGCCGTCATCCAGACGGCTCTCCACTGCATCACTTCCATTCCCCGTTCCACCACTCTAAACCCCGCAAATACAATAAAGACGGAGTCCCCCTTGCCCTCACTTACCAACCCACCAGCCTCCGCATCCAACGCATCATCCCCAAACACTTCAGCCAACTTAAAATAGACCCCACCAGCAAGAACATTTCCCCCTCCCCACCTCTCTCTGCCTTCTGCAAGGACCGTTCCCTCAGATAGTCCTTGGTTCATGCCACCCCTGCATCGAACCCCCAGGTACCTTACCCTGCAATCAGAAACATGCAAAACCTGCCAGTAAGTCATGCTCTCACATCCATCCAGGGCACCAAACAGGTGAGAAGGACGCTCACCTGCCTCTCTTCCAACCTAGTTTCCTTTAGCAGGTACTCACGATGTAGAGAAGACCACACCGGGGTGACCGAGCGTAATCTTAAGGGACGGCTCACCGAGTATCACAGCCGGGTCCACAGTGGCTGACCAGAACTCCCAGCCACTGCCCATTTCAATTTCCCCAACCATTCCCTTTCTGACATGACCATCCTTGGCTTCCTCCATTGTTAAAACACACCACAACTCCTATTCCGCCTGGGCACCCTGCAGCCCAGAGGACTCAACACTGAGTTCTCCAATTTCAAATTACCTCTCTCCCTGAATCTCTTCCACTGTTCCCTGCCACCAACCAGATTCATTCCTCCCAGTTACCAAACAGGTCATACCCTCTACTTGTCCTCACCTATACCTACTTCATCACCCTGCGCCTACCCCTCCCCTGTATCTGCAACTCCCCCACAGCCACCCCCCAGTCCTGAAGAATGGTTATACCCTAAACGTCAACTTCTGCACTTCCTGATGCTGCCTGGCCTGCTGCATTCTTCCATCCTCCTGCCTAACTACTTTGGATTCCAGCATCTTCAGTTTATTTTGTCTCTGCTGATCAATCATGGCTGATGCGTTTCTCAACCCCATTGTCTCGCAATCCTTGATTCCCATACTAATCAAGAACTTATCTCATTTAAATACACTCAATGACTCTGCCTCTACAGCCCTCTATGGTAATGAACTCCATAGATTAATTACTGCTTCTGGAGTAATTCCTCCTCCTCTGAGTTCTAAGAGAGTCATCCCTTCACTTGGAGATTGTGCTCTCGGGTCCTAGTCCCTATTACTGGAAACATCTCTATGTCCACTCCATCCAGGTCCCTCAGTATTCTGCAAGTTTCTATCAGATACCCCCTCATCCTTTCAATATCCATCAAGTATGGACCCATACAACAAGCCCTTCATCCCAGAGATCATTCATGTAGCCTTCCTCTGACAAAGATATTTTCGATGCTATGCGCTGATCATTGTTTTGAAGGTTTGATGGAATCTTTCTGAAGCTCACATCAGTGGATGGCAGGCTGCAGACCACTCAACTTCTTGTATAGTTTAGACAGAAAGTTGGAACCTTCAACCAATTGGATCACCATCAGTAATTGATAAAGTGAAGAACTGGATTAACTTTTCTTCCACTACACTTGCAGTGATTGTTCTCAGAAGGGGAGAGCCTAAGAATTGAATAGGCATGTCTATGAAGTTCTCACTTCCAGTAAAGATTCCCACACAATCCACCAGAACCCTACTAAATGAACACAGAACATTACAGCACAGATACCACTCCAGACATATCTACAAAACTTGAAATATAAATCACAATCCTTCAAACCTTAAATCGTCCAAGCAAAACTAAAAGCATTTTTGTAACAGTATATAGGATGTTTTTGGTAACTTGAATTAGATATAGATATTTATATCTGGAATGGACTGTACTGGCATAACAGAAACCTAAACAGTAATACAAGAGAAAACAATGCTTACAAATGTAGTTCTTCAAATGACTTCACAGAGTATAGAGGGGAATTTGGATCTCTCTGGAGTACTTCAACTTGATGTGTCGATTGAACCAGATTACTGCGGATTAGCTTATTCAACAGAGACTGGGCAGCCTTATCCTCTGCAGAAATAAAAACATGTCAATCACTACATAGTCAACTCGGAGCACAATTACTATAAAAGTTAATGTTTTCTCACATCAGAAAAGAAATTGAAAGCTTAAGCACAGTTTTCTAAACACTATGGGAAGCACAATTACTATGGAGTGGTTTACTTGGCCAGTTAAGTGTCAACCATGTTACTCTGAGACAGGAGTCACATGAAGACTAGACCGGTTAAAGATAACTGATTGGTTCCCCAACAGATATGACTGAAGCAGATGAATCATTACTAATGAGACCAGCATTTATTCCAGATTTATTAACTAACTGAATTCCTCAACCTGATATGCAGGGATTTCAACTCATCATCAGGGCACCAGTCCAAGCCTCTGGATTGCTTCTCCAGTAATATTACCACTGCTACTGTCTGGGAACACTGTTATAAACCTGCCTATTCCTGTGATGAGTTGAATACACACCAAAATCAGTTGCACATAATTTTTCTAATCCATCTTAGCGTTTATACACAAAGAAAATTGACTAAATCATTGTTATTGCAGTACAACACGAGCTAACTCAACCTCGATTTTGACAAGTGTCAGGAAAGTGCAGAATGCTACTGGAGGTGTGTGAAATAAAAGAAGAGATAATGAAGTTTCCCAAAATTAGAATCACAAAATCCCCGTAACGTAGGAAGCAAGCCATGTGGCCAGAGTTCGCACAGACCCTCTAAGTAGCATCCCACCCAAACCCTTAACTTATCTCCATAACCCTGCACTTCCAATGGCTAATCCACCTAGCGACTCAACATGTAAGCCTGTCTTGGTTTGTCCCAGAAATCATGCTCTTTGGCAGTCTGGAATAATAAAACCTCTTACAGTTTAGTTTAATTTTAGTCTTCCCCTTTATTTACCAATAACACCACTATTACAACATAACACTGATACCTATACGCCAGGCTAACTAGGTTCTAATAACCCAGAAGAGTAGGATATCAGCTCTTCAAGAGCCCTAGCAGGCTACTGTGCTGTTCTGACATAAAATGGCTTCCTTTAGACAAAAGGTTTACAGAAACACTACGTTCTTAATTAGACAGATAACAGTGAAAGATAATTCGTAAAGAAGTTAATTGACAGGTCTGTGCATGCTTGACTGATCACTCCTACAGGCCGTGAGCCAGTCATCAGGTGGGAAAAACAAATCCAGCCGAATTAGGTGTCTACTGGCAAGATAAGTTCCTATCATAAAGAGGTACCAGTCGGAATTAACTGGAAGAGTTCATATGATAACCTTGCACAGCTTGCATGTCTGATACCTTTTTTTTTTACAAAATGACTTCTTAGCAAGGAGGCAAACTTTTGACCATAAAATGGCTTCCCGACAGATGGTATTAGAATCTCTTCAATGCTAGGTTTAGAATAATTTTAAGCGAGAAACAGACTCCCACTTTTTATCTTAAGTACAGAATCATTCTGTACCTGAGGCTGAGATGTTACTGTAAGGTTGTATTTAAACTGATCCATTAGTCTCGAATTAAACATGCTTTCTTTTCAGAGTTGCAATTCCAATTCAAATAAGACAAGATCTGATTAGTTAGAATTGACAGTGGGGCAGTCATGGTCTGTAAGAACAGCAAGTTAAAGCTTCATCAATATTACTTTTCACAGAGTTTGCATTTCATAACCAGTAATGGCGACTCAAAACCATCATAAAGTCTCAAAATACGATTAAATTCAATCCATAGCAAGCAAGCACAAAGAGTAAATTTTCTACTGGCTTCCGCAGTCTCAGCACTAAAATGGTCTCTCTCTCTCGTCATTTTGAACTCTCAAGTCAGCAACTTTTAACAGAAAAATGTCTGTCCCTTGGCTTCTGCCTAGCTTGCAAGGGTAATAACAATTAGTGAGTTTTAAGAAGATTTGTAGCTCAGGCTTAGGTTTGCTCACTGAGCTGAAAGGTTCATTTTCAGACATTTTGTCACCATACTAGGTAACATCTTCAGTGAGCCTCCGGATGAAGCACTCACTACTGCAACAAACCATGAATGGACAGACAATACAAAAAGTCATAGATTTAGACAGCAACAAACCCAGAAAATGAAAAAGCCTGACCTGCAGAAAAAAACTATACAAACTTACACAAAATAACAAACACTGACAACAGAGAAGCATGGATTTAAAAAAATCTGACCGACCCTTAACAGCCACTGAAAGAGCTGTCTGAGTAAGAGGATTAAATTACAACTTCCAGGATGCGGACAAGAAAGATTTCTTAGCAGCGTTAGAAACCACACTGAAAGACACCCAACTCTCAGAAGAAACCCAGCAAACCATCAGACAGACAGTCAGACCAACATTTAGCAGGAAAAAGGAAGAAAGCACACAATACACAAGAAAGGAAAGCTCTAGAAAGACTAAAAAAAATAAAAACACTGTGATCCTACCTGCAGACAAAGGATGCTTGATAGTCATTTTAAATCAAAGACTACATTGAGAAAGCGAATGCACTACATAGAAGAATACAGCGCAGTACAGGCCCTTCGGCCCTCGATGTTGCGCCGATCCAAGCCCACCTAACCTACACTAGCCCACTATCCTCCATATGCCTATCCAATGCCTGCTTAAATGCCCATAATGAGGGAGAGTCCACCACTGCTACTGGCAGGGCATTCCATGAACTCACGACTCGCTGAGTAAAGAACCTACCCCTAACATCTGTCCTATACCTACCCCCCCTCAATTTAAAGCTATGCCCCCTTGTAATAGCTGACTCCATACGTGGAAAAAGATTCTCACTGTCGACCCTATCTAAACCCCTAATCATCTTATACACCTCTATCAAGTCACCCCTAAACCTTCTTTTCTCCAATGAAAACAACCCCAAGTGCCTCAGCCTTTCCTCATACGATCTTTCTACCATACCAGGCAACATCCTGGTAAGCCTCCTCTGCACCCGTTCCAGTGCCTCCACATCCTTCCTATAGTATGGCGACCAAAACTGCACACAATACTCCAGATGTGGCCGCACCAGAGTCTTATACAACTGCAACATGACCTCAGTACTCCGGAACTCAATTCCTCTACCAATAAAAGCCAGAATGCCTTCTTCACCGCACTATTTACCTGGGTGGCAACTTTCAAAGATTTGTGTACATGGACACCAAGATCCCTCTGCTCATCCACACTACCAAGTATCCGACCGTTAGCCCAGTACCCCATCTTTTTATTACTCTTACCAAAGTGAATCACCTCACACTTAGCTACATTGAACTCCAAACTTGCAGAAACTAACAAGTAGCAATAGACCTGACCCCACAACGAGAACTGAATCGCAGCCCTACTCAAAAAAAACTTCAGAAATCTGGAGAAATAAATAGGACCAATGTCCAAAAAATGATACCAGACGGATCCAACACACCACACTTCTACGGATTACCAAAAATCCATAAACCGGGAGCCCCCACCCTCACTTTGACCCATCGTCTGGCTACCTGGAACATCAACTTACAAATTGGCCAAGGAGCTACACCAAAGACTAAAACACTTAGTAGAAGACTTACGCCACTCCATCCACTCCACCCAAGAATTTCTGAAGACCAAAGACACCAAGATAGAAGAGGATGAAATCATGGTCTCCTTTGACGTAACAACCCTGTCCACATCCATCAACATCAACCTGGCCAAAGAAACATTGACTACACTATTAGAAGAACCAAAGACACATACACCAAACACCACCAACTTCATCAGCAAGGACAGTATCGTTAAGCTAATGGACCTATGCTTTACCACCCACTTCACCTTTCACAACAAAACCTACAAACAAACCAACGGAACACCCATGGGATCTCTGATATCAGGGTTTTTAAGCAGAGGCAGTAATGAAGAGACTCTAACAAACAACTCTGCCAACCCTCCAGGCCAAACTTTGGGTCCGCTACGTGGATATTTGTCATCACGAAATGAAATAAATTAGAGGAAACTTTCAAGACCATTAATACTATCCTTACTGGCATAAAATTCACTAAAGAGGAGGAAAACAACAACAAACTACCATTCCTAGATGTCGCAGTAGCACAAACAGCCAATGGGGAACTTCAAATCAGCATCTACAAGAAAACACCACATACGGACCAAATATTGAACTACAGAAGCAATCATCCCAACATCCACAAATGAAGCTGCATTACAAAATTATTTCAACGAGCCACCACACACTGCAGACGAACTATGCAGAGCAGAGAAAAATCACCTATACAGTATATGCAAAAAGAGGGTACACAATGATCAGTCCTATTTCTCAGTAACAAACCCAATCAAGCAGACAAAACACATCCCAGAAACCCTAGCCACTCTCCCCTACATCAAAGGCATCTCGGAAATGACTGCCAAACTACTCAGACCCCTTGGCATCATGGTAGCCCACAAACCCACCAACACACTAAAACAGTAGCTAATGAATGTGAAAAACCCTATATAGACAACAAGCAAAACTATGTCATTTACAAAATTCCTTGCAAGGACTGCAACAAACACTACATTGGACAAATAGGCAGAAAACTAGCCACCAGGATATATGAACGTCAATTAGCCACAAAAAGACATGACCCACTCTCACTAGTATCCTTATACGGATGAGGAAGAACACCACTTCGACTGGGATAATACATCCATCCTAGGACAAACCAAACAGAGACATGCACAAGAATTCAGAGAAGCATGGCATTCCAACTGGAACTCTAACAACAAACACATTGACTTGGATCTCTTTTACCACCCACTGAGGAAAAAAAAAACAGGAAATGACATCACCATAGGGAATAACGTCACCACAGGAAATGACATCACCAACCCAAGGAAAACCAAACATATAAATAGAAAGCGGGCTACACCACCAGTGCTTCAGCTGGAGGCTCACTGAAGATGTTACCTAGTATGGTGATGACAGGTCTGAAAAATTAACCTTCCAGCTCAGCGAGTAAACCTTCATACAGGTAATAAGAATCCATTATAATTGATAGGACCTGACCATTAATTACAAGGCTTTTAATGATACAGAGTTTCGTGTTGGGGTCAGAATTAAACAGCTGTGAATGTTATCGCTGTGTCCTGTTTACATAGATTCATTGATGTTAAGGCAAAACTTCTTAACTGCCTTAGAGCATCTGTTATAGAACATAGAACAGTACAGCACAGAACAGGCCCTTCAGCCCACGATGTTGTGCCGACCACTGATCCTCATGTATGCACCCTCAAATTTCTGTGACCATATGTATGTCGAGGAGTCTCTTAAATGTCCCCAATGACCCTGCCTCCACAACTGCTGCTGGCAACGCATTCCATGCTCTCACAACTCTCTGTGTAAAGAACCCGCCTCTGACATCCCCTCTATACTTTCCTCCAACCAGCTGAAAACTATGACCCCTCGTGTTAGTTATTTCTGCCCTGGGAAATAGTCTCTGGCTATTGACTCTATCTATGCCTCTCATTATCTTGTATACCTCAATTAGGTGCCCTCTTCTCCTTCTTTTCTCCAATGAAAAAAGTCCGAGCTCAGTCAACCTCTCCTTATAAGATAAGCCCTCCAGTCCAGGCAGCATCCTGGTAAACCTCCTCTGAACCCGCTCCAAAGCATCCATATCCAGATCTATGTACCTGCACCCCAAGATCCCTCTGTTCCTCCACACTACCAAGAATCCTATCCTTAATCCTGTACTCTGCTTTCAAATTCAACCTTCCAAAATGCATCACCTCTCATCACTTGATGAGAACAGATGTTTTTATCTTCTGCATAATTTGGGTTATCCCTTTTTGTGGCCTGACCCTCCCTGCCTGTTGGCTTATTTTCTGGTGTGCAGCAAATGTGTTCTATAATTCAGTATTACATTTTAGTCTAAATGTATAAGGACAAGTTCTAAGGCTACAGACTTTATCAATCAAGGACAATTTAGCATGGCCAATCCACCTAACCTGCACATCTCTGGAAAGTGGGAGGAAACCAGAGCACCCAACGGAAGCCCACTGGGAACATATGCAAACTCCACACAGGCAGTTGCCCAAGCTTGGAATCAAACCTGGGTTCCTGGCACTGAGAGGCAGCAGTGCTAGCCAACGAGCAACTGTATTACCCAAAATTGTCCTACAGACAACAAACATTCCCTCATTTTGTGGAAAAGGACAAAAGCATAATATCTTTATTGACTCTCATAAGAATATTACAAAAAAACTGAACAGGACAAGGTTGCGATGTAATTTACTGATACTCAAGACTCACCCATCTGCTGAGATACTGGAAAACATCAGCACATGTGGAACTGTACCCGAATAAGAGCTATCTTCTGCAGTAGCACATAAAATAGAGAGAGAAAAATGCAGAATATGCATCATGTGGCTATGGTGTTAAGGGTCTCTGGACCCAAAACATTAACTCTGTTTTCTCACCATAGATGCTTACATTGAGTTTCTCCCAAAATTGTGTTTTTGTTTAAGATGCACCATGTGCTTGCTTTGTCAATTAGCTCTGTTGGTTGAATGGCTGGTTTGCAATACACAGTGACACCAAGAACGCAGGTTGAATTCCAGCACCAGCTGAGGTTATTATGAAGGTCCTGCCTCCTCAGTCTTGCCTGAGACGATGTGACCATCAGATTAAACTGACCACTAATCATCTCTCTCCAATGAGAGCACAAGGCTATGGTCCTCTGGGACTAATGGCATCTTTACCTTTTGTTACAATATTTATCCATGTCTTTTACACTTGCATTACTGCCTCATAAGTGATCACATACAGTTCTTACACAAATAAAGCGTATTAAGCTATACCAAAATAAGGTCAAGTACAATGTTTGCTTGCTACTCCATGGAATTAAGTACGTGACACCAAAGATGAAATTTCAGGTTTGCAGACCAATTAACAAAGTTTTTAAAACATTTCCTTATGAAGATGAATTCCCATTGATAAATATGTAAAGTGCAAGATAGCTATTCAGAAAAGTCTAGAAATTGACCTGACACAGAAGTCTGTTCAGACGTGGGTGGCACAGTGGTTAGCACAGATGCCTCACAGCGCCAGAGACCCGGGTTTAATTCCCGCCTCAGGCGACTGACTGTGTGGAGTTTGCACATTCTCCCAGTGTCTGCGTGGATTTCCTCCGGGTGCTCCGGTTTCCTCCCACAGTCCAAAGATGTGCAGGTCAGGTGAATTGGCCATGCTAAAAATTGCCCATAGTGTTAGATGCAGGGGTAAATGTAGGGGAATGGGTATGGGTGGGTGCACTTCAGCGGGTCGGTGTGGACTTGTTGGGCCAAAGGGCCTGTTTCCACACTGTAATCTAATCTAATCAAAATAAACTCCTGAATCATTGCGACGTTTAATACCAATGATGTCAATAATGCATGCAACATCTATTTCTGAGAGAAAGGAAGGGAGAGAAATGATGATTAGAGTATGCTAAGAAAGAACAAGAGTATGAAAACTTTTAAAAAATGCAACATGAAGAAGGCTGGAAATTACATAAAAAGACAGAAGTAAAGCCTCTTCATTTGAATGTATGCAACATTTGGAACAATGCACAAATCAACAGCGCAAGTAGAAATTAACATGCATAAACTGGCATCCATTAGAAATGTAGCTACAAGGCGACAAAGGACACACTACATTTAGGAAGGATACAAAGCTCGAAAAAAATGGTGGAACGCAGCACTGTTAATTAAGCAAGACAAAGGCAGACATTCGGGACTGCCAAAATGCACTTAAGGTGCGAAATCAATAGTAACTCCAGAAAATAAAAGCTCACATGTAAGAGATAAGAAACTAACATGGCCAATTGGAATCAGATATGGTGTGCATGAACGTGTTATGTTCAGGCTAGCAGAATACGACAAATGGTATGTCAGTTTTGGGATCTCAAATTTGCAATTTATATAAATGTGTTGGATGAAGAGAAGGTGTAAGTGATAAATTTACTGATAAAAGATAGGGAGGAATGCAAATTGTGAAGCAAAGATAGGTAAACGTGTGGGTAAAAATTTGGTAGGTGGTAAATGTTTCCATGAGACCACCTCTCATTCTTCTAAACCCTAGTGAGTAGAGTCCAAATTTGTCCAGCCTTTACTCATAAGGCAATCCCTTCATACGAAGGATAATTCTAGTGAACTTTCTCTGAACTGCCTTGAATTAAACAACATCTTTCCTTAAGTAAGGGGTCCATAACTGGAGTGACTATAGAACTGAATTACAAAGAGATAGGAATGGCGTGATGCATGATTCAAAGTTCTTGCACCGGTATAGATTAGATTCCCTACAGTATAGAAACAAGCCCTTTAGCCCAACAAGTCCACACCGACCTTGCAAAGGATAACCCACCCAGACACATTCCCCTACCCTATATTTACTCCTGACTAACACACCTTACACTATGGGCAACTTAGCATGGCCAATTCACCTAACCTGCACATCTTTAGATTGTGGGAGGAAACCGGAGCATCCGGAGGAAACCCACGCAGACACAGGGAGAATGTGCAAACTCCACACAGACCCAAGGCGGGAATCTAACCCGGCTCCCTGGTGCTGACAGACAGCAGTGCTAACCACTGAGCCACTGTATAGCGAGTGATTAAGAACTGTAATTTTTATTTGCAAGGGGACTGGAATATAAAAACTGATGTTTTGCAACAGTTGAAAAAAATATTGGCAAGCACCCATCTAGCCCATTGAGCTGGATGCTGAACAACAAACATTGTGACGCAGAGAGAGAGGAAGCAATCATACCTCTTCGCACTGGATAATCTGATTTGGGCAGTGTTCAGGGGCAGCAAATTGTGACTGCAAATGCAGAAGTCTCAGCCTTTGCAACTTTCCAACAGAGATTTGTGGTGGATAGGCTTAAGGAAAGATCTGAGATGAGGGATCATAAGACATAGACATAGGAGTGGAAGTAAGGCCATTCGGCCCACCGTATGACACCATCATACAGGAAGGCTTTTCAAAGTTGGGATGTAATAAGGAATTCAGTGGGACAGTATACAGATGGGGATTGACACATGTCTGTAGCAAATATCAGGCATCCAGATAAATATGTTGTCTGCCCTTTGCTATATCTTTTAGGACCTGACCAACTCAATCAGTAACGCTACTGTCGAGTCACACTTAACAACAATGAAATCCCTCTCCCAGAGTAAATTTTGCGCCCATGCCAGCCTCTGTTTTCTTCAAGTGTTGCTCAACAAGGAGTATTGATACTGAATGAGGATGGTACTAGGTTAAAAACAGGTTGTTTCCTTGCCTATAGTTTAACTCATTGAGTCCAGATTCTGCACCTTGACATTCAATGGTGTTACTATCACCGAATCTAACAATCAACAACATCCTTGGGGTTTACTATTGACAAGAAATTCAACTTGACTAGCCATATAATTAGTGACTTCAAGAGCAGGTTAGAGGCTCAGAACTCTGTGGCAAGTAACTCACCTCAATTCCCCAAAACCTTTTGCACCATCTACAAGGCACAAGTCACCAGTGTGATGGAATACCCCCACACTTAGCTGGACAAATACTCCAACAACACAAAGTTTGACACCATCCATGATAAAGCAATCCACATGACTGCCATTTGCACCCAGCCCCCTTCAACCACGGCCAATCAGCAGCAGTGTGTATTGCCTACAAGATGCACTGCACAAATTCACCACCTTCCAAACACACGGTTACTCCATCTAGCAAGACAAGGGCTGAAGATATATGGGAACATCATGACCTGCAAATTGCCATCCAAGACACTCACCAACCTGACTTGGAAATATATTGCTGTTCCTTCATGGTCACTGGACCATAATCCTAGAATTCCCTCCCTCAGGGCGTCATGGGGTAGCCAATTCAAGGAGGCAGCTCACCACTACCTTCTCAAGGGCAACTAAGGATGGGCATTATATGCTGGCCACCTGGCAACACCCAGATTGTACCAGTGAGAAAAAGAGGAATGTAATTATAAACGTCCAACACACTGACATTTCCCTTAGTTATTAATAACTGCTTTACATTGTCCTGCATTGTGTACCAACCCATATACAAAATCTACTTGCAAATAGACTCAGAACACAGCTAGTTCACAATCTGTGAACTGTCTGTACTGTACATAGTACTGTAGATCTGGTCTCACCAATGCCCTGTCCACCTAAGCACAACTTCCGCATTCAATCCCACTTACAATAAAATCAGAACATTCTATTAGCTTTCCTGATTACTAGCTGTACCTCCTATGCTGTCAAAATAGACAATTTCACACTTCCTTGCATTGTACTCCACTTGCCAGATCTTTGGTCAACTCACTCAACCTATATATATCCTTTTGCAGTTTTATGTCCTCTTCATAACTCATTTTTCCATCCAATCTTTGAGTCATCAGCAAATTTAGCAACAATATCTTTGATCCCTTCATCCAAAGCATTTGTATACATTGTAAAGAGACGAGGACCCAGTTCCAACTCCTTGGGCATTTGTAATATCCCGTCAGCCTGAAAAATGCTCACTTATTTCTACTCTCTGCTTGAAGGAACTTGTATAAATTAGTTGAACATGATTTCCTTTTGATAAAATCACATTGACTCTGCTTGATTATCTTGAACTTATCCAAGTGCCTTGTTATAACATCTTTAAATCAAAGCTTCTAATGTTTGTCCTATGATAGATATTTAGCTAACTGGCCTGTAGTTTCCTGCTTTGTCTCCCTTTTTGAATAAAAAAGTTACAAGAATTATTTTCCAATCTAAACAGAACCTTCCTTAAACTTAAGTTTTGGAAAATTAAAATACACTATTGCAGAAAAAACACTGATGAAATTCATTTACTCAGTACTACTTCATTGGTATCTGGACTTGAGGCCCTCCCACTTTTTCAAGTCCTGATTTCACAGTATTTCCAGCATGCTTCTTATATCCTCGCTATGGAAGACCGATGCAAAATTTCCATTCAATTCATCTGCCATCTCTCTATTCTCAACAGTAATTCTGCAGATTATTTTCTGTAGGATCAACACTTGCTTTGTTAACTCTTAAATATGTGCGCCAAGTCAAACTCAGGCTTATAGCAGATACCAAGGGCTTAACATGCCTGAACATAGAGAACATAGAACAGTACAGCACAGAACAGGCCCTTCAACCCATGATGTTGTGCCGACCATTGATCCTCATGTATGCACCCTCAAATTTCTGTGACCATTTGCATGTCCAGCAGTCTCTTAAATGTCCCCAAAGACCTTGTTTCCACAACTGCTGCTGGCAACACATTCCATGCTCTCAACTGTGTGTGTAAAGAACCCCCCTCTGACATCCCCTCTATACTTTCCTCCAACCAGCTTAAAACTATGACCCCTCGTGTTAGCCATTTCTGCCCTGGGAAATAGTCTGGATCCATGAAACAGTATAAAAAGGTGTGCAACTGTGTGTCGTACTCGCTTCACAAATTCATAGAAGCTCTTTGTTTTATATTTCTTACCAATTTATTTTCATAATCTATTACTCCCTCTACTAGCTTTTGAGTCATCTGCTGCTGGTTCTCAAAATTCCTAATCATCTGTCATATCACTAGTTTCCAACATTTTGTTTCCCTTCCTTTTTCAATTGGCTACCCTTGACTGCCTTTAACAGACCCTTCAGTCCAACTTGTCCATGCCAAACAAGTCTCCCAAACTAAACTGGCCCCATTTGGTCACATTTGGTTCATATTCCTATAAATCTTTACACTTCATTTACCTATCCAAATGCCTTTTAAATGTTGCAACTGTAGCTGCATTCACACTTCCTCTGGCAGTTCCAAATATGAACCACCCTATGTATGAAAAAGTTGCCCCTCAGTTATCTTTTAAATCTTTCTCCTCTCAGCTTAAAAATAAGTCCCTTGGTTTTGAACTCCCCTATTCTAGGGAAAAGACCTTTGCAATTTACCTTATCTAAGTCCCTCATGATTTTATAAACCTCAATAAGGTCATTCCACAACGTCCACTGCTCCACTGAAAGAAGTCCCAGCCTATTCAGCCTCTCGTTACAATTCAAACCCTCCAGTCCAAGCAACATCCTCAAATCTTTTCTGAACCTCTCCAATTTAATAACATCCTTTTGAAAGTTCTTGCCTAACACCTTCAAAATTGGCCTTCCTCCAATTTAGAAATTCAACTTTTAAATCCAGTCTATCCTTTTTCATCACTATTCTAAAATTAATAGCCCCCAAATGTTCGCCCACTGACACCTCAGTCACCTAGCCTGCCTTATTTCCTAACAGTAGGTCAGGTTTTGCACCCTCTCTACTCAGTACATTCACACACTGACTCAAACTTTTCTTGTTCGCACTTAAATTCCTCTCTACCTAAGCCCTTAAAACTATGGCAGTCCCTAATTAAAAATACCACTCCCACTACTGCAGGAGGACCGGAGGTATAAATGTACACAACAAAGCAAAGAACAAGGCAGGACTGATAAATTAAACTGCATTTATTTCAATCTAAGAGGCCAACATGTAAGGCAGACGAACTCAGGGCATGGTTGGGAGCACAGGACTGGGATATCATAACAATTACTGAGACAAGGCTCAGGGATGGACAGGACTGGCAGCTTAGTGTCCCAGGATGTATACTATAGTCGAAAACTAAACAATCCCACTGTCCTGTGACCGAACACTTCAACTCCACCTCTCACTCCAAGGACATGCAAGTCCTGGGTCCCCTCCACTGCCAAACTCTAGCCATCCAATACCTGGAGGAAGAACGCTTCATCTTCCGCCTTGGGACCCTCAAGCCACAAGGGATCAATGCCGATTTCACCAGTTTCCTCATTTCCCCTCCCCCCAATTTATCCCAGATCCAACCTTCCAACTCTGCACTGCCCGATCTGTCCATCTTCCTTCCCACTTATCTGCTCCACCCTCCTCTTCAACCTATCACCATCACACACACACCCCACCCTCACCCCCAATCTACCTCCCCCAATTTGTTTCCCTTCTCATTTGACCCTCTTTGAATGAGGGTCACCCCCTCATTCCTGATGAAGAGCTCGTGTTTGAAATGTCGACTCTCCTGCTCCCCAGATTCTGCCTGACTGGCCGTGCTTTTCCAGCACAAATTTCAATTCTGATCTCCTTAATCTGCAGTCCTCACTTTTTCCTGTAGATGCTCTAGGAAGGATAGAAAAGGCTGAGAGAGGAAGGGGAGTGGCGCTTTGATTAGGGATAATATTATGGCTGTACTTGGGGAGATTTTCCTGGGAATACATCCAGGGAAGGTATTTGGGTGGAACGGAGAAATAAGAAAGGGATGATCACCTTATTGGGATTGTACTACAGACCTCCCAGTAGTCAGCAGGTAATTGAGAAACAAATTTATAAGGAGATCTCAGTTATCTGTAAAAATAAGAGTGGTTATACTAAGGGATTTTAACTTTCCAAAGACACAATGTTATGGGCTTGGATGGAGAGGAATTTGTTAACTGTGCACAAGAAAATTGAGATTCAGTATGTGGATGTACACACTAGAGATAGTACAAAACTTGACCCATTCTTCAGAAATGAGAGGGCAGGTGACTGAGGTGTCAGTGGGGGTGCACTTGGGGCCAGTGACCACATTAGTTTTAAAATATGGTGATGGAAAAGATAGACGGGATATAAAAGTTAAAGATTAAATTGGAGGAAGGCCAATTTTGAAAGTATTAGGGAAGACCTTTCAAAATTTGATTGGGGGTAGAAGTTTACTGGTAAAGGGGCAGTTGAAAAATGGGAAGCCTTTAAAAAGTGAGATAACATAAATCCAGAGATGGTATGTTCCTGTTGGGTGATAGGTATAGGGAATATTGTATGACTAGAGAAATTGAGGTTTTGGTCAAGAATAAGAAGGAACCATATGTCAAGTATAGACAGCAGAGATCATATGAAGCCCTAGAAGAGTATAAAGGAGAGGACAGGATTTACACTTATCTGGAAAGGCAGGAACTCATTTGGGATAGTCAACACAGCTTTGCACGTGGGAAACAGTGTCTCACTAACTTGATTGAGTTTTTGAAGTAGTAACAAACAGGATTGATGAGAGCAGAACAGCAGAAGTGATCCATAAGAATCCTCATGGTAGACTGGTGAGCAAGGTTAGATCACACGGAAGACAGACAGAACTAGCCATTTGGATACAGAACTGGCTCAATGGTAGAAAACAGAGGATGGTGGTGGAGAGTTATTCTTCAGACTGGAGGCCTGTGACCGGTGGAGTGCCACAAGGATCGGTGCTGGGTCCACTGCTTGTCAATCATATAAACGAATTGGATATGAACATAGTTAGTAAGTTGGCAGATGACACCAAAATTGGAGGTATAGTGGACAGTGAAGTTTACCTCAGAGTACAACGGGATTTTGATCAAATGGGTCAAATGGGCTGAGGAATGGCAGATGGAGTTTAGATAAATGTGAGGTGCTGCATTTTGGAAAGGCAAATCAGAACAGGACTGATACACTTAATGGTAAGGTCCTAGGGAGTGTTGCTAAACAAAGAGACTTTGGATCGCAGGTTCATAGCTCCTTGAAAGTGGAGTTGCAGGTAGACAGGATAGCGAAGATGGCACTTGGTAGGCTTTCCTTTATTGTTCAGAGCAATGAGTATTGGAGTTGGGAGGTCATGTTGTGGCTATACAGGATAGTGGTTAGGCCACCTTTGGAATATTGTGTGCAAATATGTTTTTATTCCTATTGGAAGGATGTCGTGAAACTCGAAAGGGTTCAGAAAAGATTTACAAGGATGTTGCCAGGATTGGGTAGGGTTTGAGTTACAGAGGCTGAATAAACTGGAGTTATTTTCCCTGGTGTGTCAGAAGCTAATGGGTGACCTTATAGAGGTTTATAAAATCCGGAGGGGTTATGGATCGGGTAAATAAACAAGATCTTTCCCTTGGGTTGGGTGAGTCCAGAACTAGAGGGGATAGGTTTAGGGAGAGGGGGTAAAAATTTAAAAAGGAACCTAAGGGGCAACTTTTTCACGAAAGGGTGGTGCATATATGGAATGAGCTGCCAGAGGAAGTGGAGGAGACTGGTACAATTACAAAATTTAAAAGGCAACCACATGGGTACAGAACAGGAAGGGGTTAGAGGGATATGCACCAAGCACCAAGGATATGTGGCCAGCATGGATGAGCTGCACCAAAGGCCTGTTTTCGTACTTGATGACTCTAAAATAAAGCATGATATTATATTGTTCTCCTACACGAGGTACTGCAACAATTGAGTCAGTAAAGTTCACTCGACATCCTAAAGATCAAGCCACAGTCTTACGTAGCATGTCCTTTATTGACTTCCAAATTGTAGAAAACATAGGAGAGCAAAATACAGCAATAAATTATCAGCTTAATCCCAGGAGTCATCACACAAATTATTCTTCTAGATATCAGCCATTAAACATATATGCTGCAAGATGAAGGCATGCTTAAGGGTGCAAGACAAATGTCTGCAATTAAAATATCTTGAATAAAAGCAACAGAATGCAATTGGTCAGGCTAAACAGCTGAAGGCTTCTCAGATGTTGTGGTAATGACTTTGAAAACAAGTTTGCCCTTAGAAACAAGAAATTTTTTTGTTTGAAAAAGGTGCTAAAAACGATTTCAGATTAAGAAATAAAAATTGATTAAATTCAACTGAATTGTATTAAAAAAACTTCCAAAGTCGAAACATGAAAGACCAAATGCAAATTAAATAAGGAAAACATAATAGGAAATTGAGAAAACTTCAATGCAACATAACCTTGATAAGGCTATTAAGGTTGTAATCCCTGGATTACCTTCAGTGCCATATGCTGAGCACAGGAATACAAAGACAGGTCAGATGAACACAGATTGCTAAAAGGTCAGCCCAAGAGATAGGGGCTTTGGGTTTCTGGATCACTGGGACATTTGGGGTAGGCTGGACCTATATAAGCTCGATGGATGGCACCTGAACTTTGCCGAGAGTTTTACTTGTGCTGTCAGGGAGGTTTTAAACTAATTTGGAAGGGGATGGGCAAAGAGAAAATTCAGGAGCAAGGTCCATTCAGACATAGGAGGGTTACTAGGACAGTTCAGGCAGTGAAGAAGACATAGGCAAGATAAAGCATACAGAAGGTCTGCAAAGCTAAAAGTGTGCATATTTTAATACAAGGAGCTGACTGGCAAGGCAGATGAAGCTAAGACCTTAAAAGCATCGATCAACACTTGAGAATGGATTGGTAGAAGCACAGACAAGGAGGGGTGGGAGAGAAGCACGAGAAGAAATCCAAGAGTGGCTATTGCATTACTGACAAATTAATGATGGAGGATGCCCTAGAAGGCTGTACATATGAGAGCATTTGGATAGAGCTGAGAAATAAAAGGGGTGATCACCTTGCTGGGATTATACTATGGGTCTCCCAGCAGCCAGACGGGAGACAGAAGCAGATATGTAGGCAAAACACAAAGGTACAAGAGAAATAGGGTTATAGCTGCAGGGAGTTTTGACTTTGCTAACATTAACTGTGATCGCCTTAGTCTGAAAGGATTAGACATAGTGGAATTTCTAAAGTGCATCCAGGAAGCTTTTTTTGTGCCAGTGTGTGTGTGTATATATATAGTTCTACAAGAGATAGGTCATTGCTAGACCTAATCCAAGGGAATATACTGTCAAGCAGTTAAGTGTCAGTGAGTCAGCATTTTGGGGATAGTGACCATAACTGTAAGTTTCAAAGTCATTATGAAATGGGAGAAGGACAACACAAAAGTGTGTAAAATTGGGTGAAGAGCCAATTTCAGTAAGATTAGACAGCATCTGGAAAACAGACCGGGCGCAGCTACTTGCAGGGAAATCTACATTTGAATAGTGGGAGGTTTTAACGGTAGTATGGTGAGAATTCAAGGCCAGTATGTTCCTCTAAGAGGCAAGGGCAAGTCCAGGGAACCCTGCCTGTCAAGGGATATCAAGTTGATAAAGAAAAAGAAGGAAGCATATGTCAGGTACAGTGCATTAAAAACAGGGAAGCCTGTCAAAAGTATAGAATTCATGATGGGGTTGGTTTAAAAAAAAATAAAGTCAAAGAGGAGCCACCAATACTTCTGGTAGACAGAATGAAGTAACTCAAAGACATTTTGAGTATATTAAGAGGATTAGCAGGGAGAGTAGAGCCTGTTAGAGATTAAGGGGGGGAATTTGTGCAAGGAACCAGAGGACATGAGAAATATTCTTTTTAGACATTACCCATCTATAGTCACAAAGAAGGAAAACACTACCCAGAGATTTCAGTTGGGATGTGAGGTTCTAAAACAATGTTAAGTTATAGAAGGAGGTGGTGTCAGATGTTTTATCGGAATAAAAGTGCAAAAATCTCCAGGGCCTGATGAGATGTTCCCAGGCTAGGGAAGGGAACTGAAGAGACTGCTGAGTCCTAGCAGAGATATTTAACATTTCACTGGCCACATGTGACATGCCAGATACTGGAGGATAGCTTATGTAGTTCCTTTGTTCAAGAAAGGCAACAGGGATAGGCCAATTAATCACAGAGCAGTACGCCTGCCATCAGTGTTAGGGAAATTATTGGAAAAATGTTGAGGGACAAGATTAATCAACATTTAGAAAGGTGGGTATTGATCAGGATGAAGATCGAGTCAAGTTGGCTTTACTTTGTTTAAGTTAGTAGAGAGAGCAGCTGGAGACTGTAGTCCATATTGGTTGGCATAGTTAGAAAGAGAGATAAGGTCTTGCACAGGGAATTAGGTAGTAACTTGAAAAGAAAGACCTTTAGAGTTGTAATCACAGAATTACTTCCTGGGTCACATGACAGTGCAGCTCAGAATAGAAGATGGTTTAGTTAAATACATAGCTAAAGAATGGACAGGAGGGAGGATTTCAGGTATGTGGATCATTAGGATGCCTTCCAGGAAAGGGAATACCCGTAAAAAAAAGACAGGCTGCACTTTAACTGGAGGGGCACCAACATCCTGGCAGGGAGGTTTGCTAGTGTCACTGAGGAAGGTTCAAACTAGTGTGGTAGGGGGGCATGAACAACAGCAGTCAGTCAGCAAGTGAAATGTCTGAAGAGGAGTCAGGGACTTTTATAACAATTCATTCATGGGATGAGGACATCACTGGCTAGACCTGCATCTATTCTCAATATGGGCAGTTAAAACTCAACCACATTGCATTGCGGGGCCTGGAGTCACAGGTAGGCCTGACCAGTTAAGGATGGCAGTTTCCCTCCCTACAGGGCATTAGTCCAAATGGAGTTTTCCTGACAATCTACAATGAATTCATAGTCATAATTAGACTCTTAATTCCAGATTTTTGATTGTATTTAAATTCCATCACCTACCATGGCAGAAATTAAAATTGGGCCTCTGGATTAACAGTCCAGTGATATTATCACTGGGCCATCTTCCTCTAAGGCCAGTGAAAGGCAGTGACCACACTGCAGCAAGCATTGGTTGCTGGAAGATCTCCGGATCAGAATTGATTATCTGGAATCTGAGCTTCAAACACTGCGGCACATCTGGGAGGGGGAAAGAGTTACCTGGACTCTGTTTCAGGAGGCAGTCACACCCAGTAGGTTAACTAATCCAAATTCAGTTAGTGATCAGGGACAACAGGGTATGACTCTACATGAGGCAGGTAGGGGAATTCTGAGTTCAGGAGTGGAGGAACCTTCACCCTTGACCTTGTCCAATACATGAGATTCTTGCTCCCTGTACGGATGAGGGGAAAGGGCTGTGGAAAGGATAAGCCAGCTGACCACGGCACCATGGTGCAGAAGGTCATTCAAGAGAGGGGAGCAAAAAGACAAGTAGTTGTTATAAGGGATTGTATAATTAGGGAGATAGATAGTATCCTTTGCGAGCTGGATCAGGAGTCCCACATGGTGTGTTGCCTCCCAGTGCCAGGGTGCAGGATATCTCTGACCGGCTTGAAAGGATATTGGAGCCAGAGGGAGAAGATTCAGTTGTTGTGGTTCACGTTGGGACTAACATAGGCACGGCTAGGAAGGAGGACCTGTGTAGTGATTCTTCGAGGAGAAAGTGAGGACTGCAGATGCTGGAGATCAGAGCTGAAATTGTGTTGCTGGAAAAGCGCAGGTCAGGTAGCATCCAAGGAGCAGGAGAATCGATGTTTTAGGCCTGAGCCCTCCTTCAGGAATGAGGAAAGTGTGTCCAACGGGCTAAGATAAAAGGTAGGGAGGGGGGACTTGGGGGAGGGACGTTGGAAATGCAATAGGTGGAAGGAGGTTAAGGTGAGGGTGATAGGCCAGAGTGGGGGTGGGGGTGGGGACGGGGACGGAGAGGTCAGGAAGAAGATTGCAGGTTAGGAAGGTGGTGCTCCGGCGCACTACCTTCCTAACCTGCAATCTTCTTCCTGACCTCTCCGTCCCCACCCCCACTCCGGCACGGCTGACTGAACTGGTCCTCACCCTGAACAACTTCTCTTTCCAATCTTCCCACTTCCTCCAAACCAAAGGAGTAGCCATGGGCACCCGCATGGGCCCCAGCTATGCCTGCCTCTTTGCAGGATATGTGGAACAGTCCATCTTCCACAGCTATACTGGCACCACCCCCCACCCCTTCCTCCACTACATCGATGACTGTATCGGCGCTGCCTCGTGCTCCCACGAGGAGGTTGAACAGTTCATCCACACCTTCCACCCCGACCTCAAATTTACCTGGACCGTCTCAGACTCCTCCCTCCCCTTCCGAGACCTCTCCATTTCTATGTTGAAACTTTATTGCTGGAACAGCACAGCAGGTCAGGCAGCATCCAGGGAACAGGAGATTCGACATTTCGGGCACAGGCCCATTCCTGAAGAAGGGCCTGTGCCCGAAACGTCGAATCTCCTGTTCCCTGGATGCTGCCTGACCTGCTGTGCTGTTCCAGCAATAAAGTTTCAACTTTGATCTCCAGCATCTGCAGACCTCACTTTCTCCTCTCCATTTCTATCTCAGGCGACCGAATCAACACGGACATTTACTATAAACCGACCGACTCCCACAGCTATCTAGACTACACCTCCTCCCACCCTGCCCCCTGTAAAAATGCAATCCCATATTCCCAATTCCTTTGTCTCCGCTGCATCTGCTCCCAGGAGGACCAGTTCCAAGACCGTACAACCCAGATGGCCTCCTTCTTCAAAGACCGCAATTTCCCCCCAGACGTGATCGACAATGCTCTCCACCGCATCTCCTCCACTTCCCGCTCCTCCACCCTTGAACCCCGCCCCTCCAATCACCACCAGGACAGAACCCCACTGGTCCTCACCTACCACCCCACCAACCTCCACATACATCGAGCCATCCATCGTAATTTCCCCCACCTCCAAACGGACCCCACCACCAGGGATATATTTCCCTCCCCGATCAGCATTCCGAAAAGACCACTCCCTCCTGGACTCCCTCGTCAGGTCCACACCCCCCACCAACCCAACCTCCACTCCCGGCACCTTCCCCTGCAACTGCAAGAAATGCAAAACTTGCACCCACACCTCTCCCCTTACTTCCCTCCAAGGCACCAAGGGATCTTTCCATATCCGCCACAAATTCACCTGCACCTCCACACACATCATTTATTGCATCCGCTGCACCCGATGTGGCCTCCTCCATATTGGGGAGACAGGCCGCCTACTTGCAGAACGTTTCAGAGAACACCTCTGGGACACCCGGACTAAACAACCTAACCACCCCGTGGCTCAACACTTCAACTCCCCCTCCCACTCCACCAAGGACATGCAGGTCCTTGGACTCCTCCATCGCCAGACCATAGCAACACGACGGCTGGAAGAAGAGCTCCTCATCTTCCGCCTAGGAACCCTCCAACCACAAGGGATGAACTCAGATTTCTTCAGTTTCCTCATTTCCCCCTCCCCCCGTGTCTCAGTCCCAACCCTCGAACTCAGCACCACCTTCCTAACCTGCAATCTTCTTCCTGACCTCTCCGCCCCCACCCCCACTCCGGCCTATCACCCTCACCTTAACCTCCTTCCACCTATCGCATTTTCAACGCCCCTCCCCCCTACCTTTTATCTTAGCCTGCTGGACACACTTTCCTCATTTCTGAAGGGCTCATGCCCGAAACGTCGATTCTCCTGCTCCTTGGATGCTACCTGACCTGCTGCACTTTTCCAGCAACACATTTTCAGCCTTGTGTAGGGATTATCAAGTACTAGGAATGCAACTGAAGAACAGGTCCTTGAGGGTCATAATCTCTGGATTACTGCCCAAGCCACATGCTAATTGGCATAGGGATAAGAAAATTAGGGAAGTAAACATGTGGCTAAGATATTGGTGTGGGAAGGGGGGATTCCATTCCATGGGGCATTGGCACCAGTTTTGGAACCGGGGGCATCTGTACTGTTAGGATGGTCTCCACCTGAACCGATCTGGATCCAGTGTTCTAGCGAAATGGATAAATAGGGTGGTCACTAGGACTTTAAATTTCTGAGTCGGGAGAAGGGAAAGCAACATGGAGTATGGAGTCAAGTAGAAGGATAAGCAGCAGGTTAGCAGGTGTGCAGGGTTCAAGTTCAAGACAGATTAGGAATGAAGCAAAAAGGATGGATGACTTAGGACCTATCACTACAGATGCTGGAAATCATGAGGATAAGAAAATTAGCATTAAGGCACTTTACCAGAATGGTCGTAATATTCATAACAAAGTAGTAAATTAACAGGCATAAATCATTGTGAATGATTATGATGTAGTAAGCACCATATGTGGTTGCAGAAGCTTCAGGACTGGCAGTTAAATATCCAAGGATTTACAACTTATCGAAAAGACAGGGAGGTGGGCAGAGGGGCGGGGTTGCCTTGTTAGTTAAGAATGAAATTAAATGTACGGCACTGAATGACATAGGGCCAGAGGATGTGAAGTCTGTGTGGGTGGAGCTGAGAAACCAAAGGCAAAAAAAAATCATAATGGGAGTTAATTACAGACCTCCTAACAGTGGTCAGGACCAGGGGCACAAGATGTACCAGGAAATAGTTAGGACATGTCATAAAGGCAAGGTCACAGTGATCATGGGGGACTCCAATATGCAAATGGTCTGGGTGAATGATGTGGCCAGTGGATCCAAAGAAAGGGAATTCGTGGAATGCTTACAGGGTAGCTTTTTGGAACAGCTTGTGATGGAGCCCACAAGGGAGCAGGCTATTCTGGCCTTAGTGCTACATAATGAACTAGACTTCATAAAAGATCTTAAAGTAAGGGAACACTTAGGAGGCAACGATCATAATATGATAAAATTCAGTCTGCAATTTTGAAAGAGAAGGCAAAATCGGATGTAATGGTGTTACAGTTAAATAAAAGATAATTACAGGGTCATGAGAGTAGAACTGACGAAAATCTACTAGAAGCAGAGCAAGGAAGGTAGTAGGGCAACAATGACATAAGTTTCTGGGTGTAATTGAGGACACAGTATAGAGGTTCATCCTAAAGAAAAGAAAAATTATCTGGGGGCGGGGAAATTAGACAGCCATGGCTGACAATGGAAGTGAAGAAATGTATCATAGAAAAAAAGAGCGCCTATAAAGTGGTCATGAGCACTGGGAAATCGGAAGATTGGGAAGACTACAAAAACAAAGAGAATAACAGAGAGAAATAAGGAAAGAGAGGATCAAACATGAAAGTGGGCTAGCCAATAATATTAGAAATTATAGTAAAAGTTTCTTTCAATACATAAGAAACAAACGAGAGGCAAAAGTAGACATTGGGCTGCTCCAATTTGATGCAGGAAGGCTAGTGCTGGGAGTTAAGGAAATACTTTGTGTCAGTCTTCACAGTGGAAAACAAGTAATAACCCAACAATTAAGGAGAGTCAAGGGACAGAGTTGAGTATGGTAGCCATAACAAAAGAGAAAGTGCTAGAAAAGCTAAAAAGGTCTAAAAATTGATAAATCTCCTGGCCCCGATGGGCTACATCCTTGGGTTCTGGGGGAGGTAGTTGAGGAAATAGTGGAGGTGTTAGTTGTGATCTTTCCCTGACTCCAGTGACTTTTGAAAGTCCCAGATGTTTGGGAAATCGTTGCTGTAACCCCCTTGTTCAAGAAAGGATCAAGACAAAAGATGGAAAATTATAGGTCGATTAGCCTAACCTCTGTTGTTGGTAAAATTCTAGAATCTATCAGTAAGGATGAGATTTCTAAATTCTTGGAAGTGCAGGATCGGATTAGAACAAGTCAGCATGAATTTACTAAGGGAAGGTTTGATTAGATTAGATTCCCTACAGTGCGGAAACAGGCCCTTCGGCCCAACAAGGCCACACCAACCATCCGAAGAGTAACCCACACAGACCCAAACCCCTACTTATGCACCTATCACTATGGGCAATTTAGCATGGCCAATTCACCTGACCTGCACATCTTTGGACTGTGAGAGGAAACCCACGCAGACAGTCGCCAGAGGCTGGAATTGAACCAGGGTCCGTGGTGCTGCGAGGCAGCAGTGCTAACCCCTGAGCCACTATGCCGCCCAGGTTGTGCTTGACAAACCTGTTACAATTCTTTGAAGAGGTAACTAGTAGATTAGGCCAGGGAAACCCAGTGGATGTTATCTGTCTAGACTTCCAAAAGGCCTTTGATAAGGTCCCTCGCAGGAGGCTGCTGAGTAAGGTGAGGGCTTATGGTGTTCGAAGTGAGCTACTGCCATGGACTGAGGATTGACTGTCTGACAGAAGGCAGAGTGTTGGGATAAAAGATTCTTTTATTGGAATGGTAGCTGGTGACAAGTGGTGTCCAGCAGGGTTCAGTGTTGGGGCCACAGCTGTTCACTTTATATATTAATGATCTGGATGAAGGAACTGGGGGCATTCTGGTGAAATTTGCCGATGATATGAAATTAGGCAGGTAGTACTGAGGTGGTGGGCAGAATACAGAAAGATTTAGATAGTGGTCCAGGAAATGGCTGATGAAATTCAATGTGAGCAAATGTGAGGTGTTGCACTTTGGAAAAAATACAGACATGGACTATTTTCTAAACAGTGAGAAAATTCATAAGGCTAAAGTACAAAAGGATCTGGGAGTGCTAGTCCAGGATTCTCTAAAGGTTAACTTGCAGGTTGAGTCAGTGATTAAGAAAACAAATGTAACGTTGTCATTTATCTCAAGAGGGTAAGAATGTAAAATCAGCGATGTGCTTCTGAGACTTTATAAAGCTCTAGTTAGGCCCCATTTAGAATATTGTGTCCAGTTTTGGGCCCCACACCTAAGGAAGGACAAACTGGCACTGGAGCATCTCCAGCGGAGATTCACACAAATGATCCTGGAACGGTAGACCTAACATCCAAAGAATGCCTGAGGATCCTGGGCTTGTCTTCTTTAGTGTTTAGAAGGTTGAGGGGAGATCTAATAGGAACTTACAAGATAACGCATGGCTTAGAAAGCACGGATGCTGGGAAGTTGTTTCTGTTAGGCAGGGAGACTACGACCCGTGAGCACAGTCTTAGAATTAGAGGGGGTCAATTTAGAACGGAAACGAGACATTTCTTCAGCCAGAAAGTGGTGGGCCTGTGGAATTCACTGCCATGGAATGCAGTGGAGGCCGAGACGTTAAATGTCTTCAAGGCAGAGAGTGACAAATTCTTGATCTCGCAAGGAATTGAGCGCTATGGGGAGAGTGCGGGTAAGTGGAGTTGAAATGCCAATCAGCCATAATTAAATGGTAGAGTGGACCTTACTTCCACTCCTATGTCTTATGGTCTTATACTAAGAGGAAGAACAGGGACAGGTTACTGATCACAGCAGGACTGAGGACTGAAATGCATTGGTTTTAATGCAATGTCAGGTACGGCAGATGAATTTGAGCTTGGATGAATAAATATAACTATGATGCCGCCACTATTACAGAGACTTGGTTGAGAGGGTGACAAGACTGGCAGCATAATGTTCCAGGTTTTAAATGTTTATGCATGATACAATGGGATGTAACAGAGGTGGGGGAGCAATATCACCCATAAGGGAAAATATCACAGCTGTAATGAGGGAGGACACTGTGGAGGGTTCATCTAGTGAAGCCAAATGTGTCGAGCTCAGGGATAGGAAGAATGCAATTACTTTGATGGGATTGCACTACAGGCCTCCCAACTGTCAGCACCTGATAGAGGAACAGACAGGTTGCCAGATTATGGAAAAAAAGTGAAGCAGGGTTGTTATAATAGGTGATTTTAACTCCCCCTATATTGAGTGGCACTCCTTTAGTCACAGGATTTGGATGGGGGATGGAATTTGTTTGTGTCCCCAGGACAGTTTTTAAGAAACAATATATTAAGTAATCCAGCTTGGGAAGGAGCCATACTAGACATGGTATTGGGAAATGAGCTCAGCCAAGCGATCCAAGTTTCAGTGGGGAAGCATACTGAGAAGTGACTTAATTCTGTAAGTTTTAGTTCCTCATGGATAAGGATAAAGAATGGTACTCGTGTAAAAGTACTAAAGTGGGGAAGGCTAACTCTACAATATCAGGCAGGAACTGGGGGTACTGTTTGAGGGTAACTCCATATCTGGCATGTGGGAATTTTTTAAAGGCCAGTTCAGGACTAGCACACTTCTGTGAAAATAAAGGATGAGCATAGCAAGATTTGGGAACCTTGGATGACAAAAGAAATTGAGAACTTAATAAAGAAAAAGGAAGCATAAAAGTTTTGGGAAACTAAAGGCAGAGATGATACGAAGATAGCAGGAAAGAACTTGAACAAGGAATAAAGAGGGTGATTATGGGGCCATGAAATGACTTTGGCAATTTGGAGTAAGGGAAATCCCACTGTGTATTATACAAGGAGCAGAGGGTAGTTCTGGAAAATACAGATCCACTCAAGGACAAATGAGGGAATGTGTGTGTGGAGCTGGAGGTAATGGCCGAGGTCCTTCAATACTTTGCATCAGTATTCCCAAAGAAGAAGGGCAGCATGATGGTTAGCACTGTGCCTCTCAATGCCAGGGACCCAGGTTCAATTCCAGACTCTGGTGACGTGGACTTTACACAATTCTCCCTGGTGGGTTTCCTCCAGGTGCTCCGGTTACCTCCCACAGTCCAAAGTAGTTCAGGTTACGTGGATTGGCCATGCTAAATTTCCTATAGTATCCAGGGATGAGTAGGTTAGGTGCATTAGCCATGGGAAATGCAGGGCTACAGGGAAAGGATAGGGGGTGAGTCTGGTAGGATGCTCTTCACAGAGTCAGTGTGGACTTGTTTAGCCAAATGACCTGTTTCCACACTGTAGAGATTCTACAGATTCTATGCAGAAGGAAACAATGGGTAGAGTCTCTCGGGAGGTTCTTGATGATATTCAAGGGCATGTCAATATTAAAAAAAAAGCTGGTGGTGTTGGCTATTTTAAAAAGCATTAAAAGTAGACAAGTCCCAAAGACCTGATCAGATCTCTCCCAGAATGCAGAGGGTGGCAGATGAGGAAATTGCAGGGTCTTGTATGAAATCTGTGTCCTCTAATCACAGCAGAGGTCCCAGAGGACCTGAGAATAGCCAACCTTGTTCCTTTGTTTAAGAGGGCAATAGGCATAATTCAAAGTTGGGAGAAGATTTGTAGCTAGGGTGTTCGTTGTTGTGGTTCTGTTCGCCGAGCTGGGAATTTTTAGATTAGATTAGATTACATTACAGTGTGGAAACAGGCCCTTCGGCCCAACAAGTCCACACCGACCCGCCGAAGCGCAACTCACCCATACCCCTACATTTACCCCTTACCTAACACTACGGGCAATTTAGCATGGCCAATTCACCTGACCTGCACATCTTTGGACTGTGGGAGGAAACCGGAGCACCCGGAGGAAACCCACGCAGACACGGGGAGAACGTGCAAACTCCACACAGTCAGTCGCCTGAGGCGGGAATTGAACCCAGGTCTCTGGTGCTGTGAGGCAGCAGTGCTAACCACTGTGCCAGATGTTTCGTCCCCTGTCTAGGTGACATCCTCAGTGCTTGGGGGCCTCCTGTGAAGCGCTTCTGTGACATTTCCTCCAGCATTTATAGTGATTTGTACCTGCTGCTTCCGGTTGTCAGTTCCAGCTGTCCGCTGCAGTGGCCGGTATATTGGGTCCACGTCGATGTGCTTATTGATTGAATCTGTGGATGAATGCCATGCCTCTAGGAATTCCCTGGCTGTTCTGTGTTTGGCTTGTCCTATAATAGTAGTGTTGTCCCAGTCGAATTCATATTGCTTGTAGAGGCATGGCACTCATCCACAGATTCAATCAACTTGGACCCAAAATACCAGCCACTGCAGCAGACAGCTGGAACTGACAACCGGAAGTGGCAGGTACAAATCACTATAAATGCTGGAGGAAACATCACAGAAGTGCTTCACAGGAGGCTCCCAAGCACTGAGGAGGTCACCTAGACAGGGGACGAAACACAAATTCCCAGCTCGGCAAACAGAACCACAACAGTAGGCATAATCTGGGAAGTTCCAGGCTGGCGAGTCTTGCGTCAGTGGTAAGGAAATTACCGGAGGAGATTCCTTGGGAAAACATGGATTAAGTTAGCAGTAGGCAGCATGGCTTTGTATGGAGAAGGCTGTATCTCAAACTTGATTGAGGTTTTCGATGAAGTGAAAAAAGAGAATTGAAGGCAGGGCAGTGGCTCTGTCTACATGAACTTTACCAAGGCCCCTCTTAAGAATAGAATAGAATAGAAGAATACAGCGCAGTACAGGCCCTTTGGCCCTCGATGTTGCGCCGATCCAAGCCCACCTAACCTATACTAACCCACTATCCTCCATATACCTATCCAATGCCCGCTTAAATGCCCATAAAGAGGGAGAGTCCACCACTGCTACTGGCAGGCTGATACAAAAAGGTAAGTCACATGGGACCCGTGCTGAGCTGGTAAGGTGGGTAGAGAAGTGAAACCAAACAGGGATAGATAGGCTGGAGACTTGGGTAGAGAAATAGCAGATGGAGTTTAATCCGGACAAATATGAGAGTGCATTTTGGAAGGTCTAATGTAGAATGGAAGTATACAGTAAACGGCAAAACCCTTAGCTGCATCAACATATGGAGGGATCTTGGTCCAGGTCCACAGTTCCCAGAAAGAGGCAATGGAAGTGGATAAGGTGGCATATAGCATGCTTGCCTTCATCAGTCTGGGCGTGGCATATAAAAATTGGCAAGTCACGTTGCAACTGTAGAACTTTAGCAAGGCCACATTTGGGATATGGTGTGCAGTTTTAGAAGGATATGGAGGCTTTTGAGGGTTTAGAAACTGTTACCAGGATGTTGCCTGGTTTGGAGGGTATCAGGAGAGATTGGACAAACTTGGTTTGCCTTCATTTGAACATCAGTAGATGAGGGGCAATCTGATAAAAGTTTACAAAATAAGAGGTGTGGATATAATGGATAGTCAGAGTCCTTTTCCCAGGGTAGGAATGTAAATTATTCATGGACATAGGTTTAAGAGAGAAGGGGGTAAGTTTAAAGGAGATTTGAAGGGAATTTAAAAAAAATACACAAGTTGGTAAATGCCTGGAATGCGCTGCCAGATGGAGGTAGAGTATACAATAGCAAGAAGCATCTTGACGATATGAACAGGCAGTGAACAAAGGGATATGGACCACAGAGACAAAGTTTTCAGGTGAGAAAAGCATTACATGACAGTACAGTCTTGGTGGGCCAAATGGCCCACTCACATGTTATCGAGTCAGATGTACAGCACAGAAACAGACCCTTCATTCCAACTCATCCATGCCGACCAGATATCCCAACCTAATCTAGTCCCATTTGCCAGCACTTCGCCCATATCCCTCTAAACCGTTCCTATTCACATACCCATCCAGATTGTTCCAATTGTACCAGCCTCCACCACTTGCTCCGGCAGCTCATTCCATACACACATCACCTTCTGCGTGAAAAAGTTGTCCCTTTTATCTTTCCCCTCTCATCCTAAACGTATGACCTCCAGTTATCATGAGTTCTTCGTTCTTTAATCAGTATCTAGCCGGTTAATCTATTCTACCTGTCCTAGTAGTGCCTGATGGAAACAGTGTCGAGGTAGCTTCACTTTCAGTTTAAGAGCAGAGGGAGATTTACTCTATAATTTACCCTGTACTGTGATTGTCTTGGGAGCATCTGATGGGGATAGTGTCTAGGCATCTTTACTTGCAGCTTAAAAGAATAGCAGAAACATTACTGTTTCTAAGCCCACACTGTCTCATTCCTGAGGAGTGTTCGATTGAGACAATGCCAAAGGAGCTTTACTTTTAAAAGAATAGGACAGTCAGAACAGTTTTTTTTGGAGGGAGATCCAGTCTAATTGAGTTTTTCAAAAAGGTGACTAAATATATTGAAGATGATACTGCAGTTAATGTGGTTTGCATGGACTTCAGTACAGTCTTTGACAAGGTCCTACACGGAAGATTGATCCAAAAGGTAAGAGCCCATTAGATACAAAGCAAGTTGGCAGGTTGAATACAAAATTGGCTGACAAATAGGAGGCAAAAGGTGATGCTGGAGAGCTGCTTTAGTGAGTGGAAGCCTGTAACCAGCAGTGTACCACAGGGATCAGTGCTGAGACTCTTGCTGTTTGTTATGTACATTGATGACGTGGATGAGAATGTAAAAGGTATATTACAAAATTTGCAGATGAATCAAAAATTGATGATGCTGACAGTGAGGAGGAGGATGGTCTCAGATTACAATCCAACATTGATCAGTTGGCAAACTGAGCAGAAAACGGCAGATGGAATTTAATCTTGTTAAGTGAGGTGAAGCAGTTTGGAAAGTCTAATAAGGGAAGAATATACACAATGGTAGGTCCCTATGGAGTACTGAGGAACAAAGGTGTACAAATCCAGAGATCCTTGACTGTGCCAATGCAGGTAGATGGGATGGTGATGATGTTGTACAGGATGGTTACCTTCATTAGCTGGAGCATAGAACGAATGAGCAAAGTAGTACTGTGGAATGCTAAGTGTGCAGTTCTGGTCACCACACTATCAGAAGGGTGTGTTTGCACTGGACAGCATGTAAAGGTGATCTATCAGGATGTTGCCTGGGATGAAAAGTCTCAGTTACGAGAGACTACTGCTCCAAGCATCTCAAACCCAGAGGAGGCTAAGCAGGGGATCTGATAGAGGTATACAAAATGATGAGGGGCACAGGCAGCATAGATAGTGAGAATATGTTCCCTATGGCTAAGACTAAAAGGCACAAATTTAAAGTGAGGAATAAGTGGTTTACAGAAGATTTAAAGAAGAGTTTTTTTCACCCAGAGGGTGGTAGAAATATGGAATTCACTGCCTGAGTGTGATGGATGAGGCAGGTATTCTTGCAACATTTAATCAGCATCTGGATGAGCACTTAAAATGCCAGGACACGGATAGGCTCTGAATCAAGTGCAGGTTAAACAGGATTAGCATAGTTTGCTATTTTTTGGTCAGCATAGACATGGTGGATCGAAGGACCTACTTCTATGCTGAATGACTACAGTTATGAATCATGATTGAAATTCTCTTCTGATTATGATCCAAACTTCCAATGAGGGACAACATTGAGACTTTGCACAAAAGAAATCTGAAGGGGAAAAAAAGACATTGTTGCTTTCACATTCTTTCCACTTAGTGGAACTATCAATCTCAGCAGAAAGGTTAGCTGTGTGACCCAGGTATTTAGTTTTGCATCTTAAATGTTTTAACATCCAAATGGTTCAAAATGTGTTTTGGCCATACAAAAAGAAAGCTAGTACTGCTCAACTACTCCAGGTTTATATTAAAAAAACTTTAGCTTTAAAACTTAAATTAAGGATATACCTTTATCATCATCGTCTTGCTTGACTTCCAAATTATCACCACTTTTGTCGAGTTTAGCGGTTTTGTCCAGTTTGTCAGATGGATCGTGCTTTACCGTTGCTGAAATGGAATTAATTAAAGTGAAGGCAGATGCTTTTGTACTGACTCAAATAATTTATATGCTGTACATGATGATCCAAGTAACTCAGTAATATGTTACTGAGAAACAGAAAGACAAACAAAAACAAAACGAAAGAACTGCGGACGCTGGAAATCAAACAAAGACAAATTGCTTATCAAACTCAGCAGGTCTGGCAGCATCTGTGGAGAGAAAATCAAATTACGTTTTGGGTTCAGTGACCCTTCTTCAAAACTTATGGTAGCTAGGGAAAGGTTGGTATTTATGCAGAATATGGGGTGGGAGGACAGGGGAAGGAGTAAACAATAGTTGGACGTAGAGCCCGAAGAGACAAAAAACAGTTGGACAAACTGCTGGATAAAGATCAGCCTGGGAGAATGAATAGTAACTAATGGGGACTATCAGTAGCTGACAGTGGGTTGTGCATGTTAGCAGCCTAAGTGTGGGGGATGGGTTAAGGACTTTGTGGAAGGTGCTCAAGCCCTAAAATTGTTGAACTCTATATGGAGTCCAGAGGCTGTAAAGTTCACAAATAGGAAATGAGATGCTGTTCTTCCAGCTTGCGCTGAGCTTTGCTGGAGAACTGCAGCAAGCCTGACAGCCTCTGCAGCCTTCTGTCAAACTGTTTTTCTCTGTCATTGGGCTCTATTTCCACCTACTGTTTACTCCTTCCCCTAACCCCATTTTCTATAAATACCAACCTTTTTCAAACTACCGTCAGTTCTTAAGAAGGGTCACTCTGAACCCAAACATTAACTTGACCTACTCTCCACAGATGCCACCAAACCTGTTGAGTTTTTCCAGCTGTTTCTGTTTCTAAAAAAAAAGGCGGCCATTAGACCTCAAGCACATTTCGCTATTCATTTTGATCATTGTTAATCCTCTATCTCAACACTAAGCCCAACCACTCCATATAGCCCAGGATACCTTGAGCTTTAGGAACCTATTTCTTCGATATATTCAATGACTCTGCCTTCACAGCTTTGTGATACAGAATTTCACAGATTCACCGCCTTGCAAGAAGAACTTTATCCATCGCAATCTAAAATATTGTGTCACATACTCTAAGTAATCTTGCTTTGTGACTCCCAACCAGGTGAAATATCTGGATTCAGTCAGTCAGAATTCTACATGTTTCAATGAGAACCCCTCTCATTCTTCTGAATTCCAGTCAGTACAGTACAAGTTGACCCACTCTCCTCATACAAAACATCTACCTCTCCAGTCTGGTGAACTTTCACTCCACTCCCATGGAAAGTATACCTCTTCTTAAGATAGATGAAAATTGCATGTAATACTCCAGCTGTGGTCACACCAAGGCCCTGTATAGCTGTAGTAAGACTTCCTTCCTCCTGTCCTCAAATCCTCCTGCAATGAAGGACAGCCCACTATTTACTTTATCAGCTTCTTGCTGCACCTGCCTGCCTACTTTCAGTGACTGATGTACCTTTCCCCAATCATTATGCCATTCTGTTTTCTACAGAGCTAGACAACTTCACATGTAACCACATTATGCTGCACTTGCTAAATATTTACCCCTTTATTCACCTTGTCAAAAGCACCCAGAAGTTTCTTTACATCCTCCTTACCCACTCACTCCCTAGTTTGTGTCATCAATCTTTAACATAAATATACTTCGCTCCCTCATTCAATCTTTGAGGAGAAAGTGAGGTCTGCAGATGCTGGAGATCAGAGCTGAAAATGTGTTGCTGGAAAAGCGCAGCAGGTCAGGCAGCATCCAGGGAACAGGAGAATCGACGTTTCGGGCATAAGCCCTTCTTCAGGAATGAGGAAAGTTTGTCCAGCAGGCTAAGATAAAAGGTAGGGAGGAGGGACTTGGGGGAGGGGTGTCAGAAATGCAATAGGTGGAAAGAGGTCAAGGTGAGGGTGATAGGTCAGACTGGGGTGGGGGCGGAGAGGTCAGGAAGAAGATTGCAGGTTAGGAAGGCAGTGCTGAGTTCGATGGATTTGACTGAGACAAGGTGGGGGGAGGGGAAATGAGGAAACTGGTGAAATCCGAGTTCATCCCTTGTGGTTGGAGGGTTCCTAGGCGGAAGATGAGGCGCTCTTCCTCCAACCGTCGTGTTGTTGTGGTCTGGCGATGGAGGGTAACCAGTACCCTTCCACTGACACCCTCCTTCGACTGACTGAACTGGTCCTCACCCTGAACAACTTCTTTCCAATCCTCCCACTTCCTCCAAACGAAAGGAGTAGCCATGGGCACCCGCATGGGCCCCAGCTATGCCTGCCTCTTCGTAGGATATGTGAAACAGTCCATCTTCCGCAACTACACTGGCCCCACCCCCCACCTTTTCCTCCGCTACATTGATGACTGTATCGGTGCCGCCTCGTGCTCCCACGAGGAGGTTGAACAGTTCATCCACTTCACCAACACCTTCCACCCCGACCTCAAATTCACCTGGACAGTCTCAGATTCCTCCCTCCCCTTCCTAGACCTTTCTATTTCTATCTCAGGCGACCGAATCAACACGGACATCTATTACAAACCGACCGACTCCCACAGCTACCCGGACTACACCTCCTCCCACCCTGCCCCCTGTAAAAACGCCATCCCATTCTCCCAATTCCTTCGTCTCCGCCGCATCCGCTCCCAGGAGGACCAGTTCCAAAAACGTACAACCCAGATGGCCTCCTTCTTCAAGGACCGCAATTTCCCCCCAGACATGGTCGACGATGCCCTCCACCGCATCTCTTCCACTTCCCGCTCCTCCGCCCTGCCCCTCCAACCGCCACCAGGACAGAACCCCACTGGTCCTCACCTACCACCCCACCAATCTCCATGTACAGCGCATCATCCGCCGTCATTTCCGCCACCTCCAAACGGACCCCACCACCAAGGATATATTTCCCACCCCTCCCCTATCAGCATTCCGTAAAGACCACTCCCTCCTGGACTCCCTCGTCAGATCCACACCCCCCACCAACCCAACCTCCACTTCCGGCACCTTCCCCTGCAACTGCTGGAGGTGCAAGACTTACGCCCACACCTCCCCCCTCACCTCCCTCCAAGGCCCCAAAGGAAACTTTCATATCCGCCACAGATTCACCTGCACCTCCACACACATCATCTATTGCATCCTCTGCACCCGATGTGGCCTCCTCTATATTGGGGAGACAGGCCGCCTACTTGCGGAGCGTTTCAGAGAACACCTCTGGGACACCCGGACCAACCAACCCAACCACCCTGTGGCTCAACACTTCATCTCCCCCTGCCACTCCACCAAGGATATGCAGGTCGTTGGACTCCTCCATCGCCAGACCACAACAACACGACGGTTGGAGGAAGAAGGGCTTATGCCCGAAACGTCGATTCTCCTGTTCCCTGGATGCTGCCTGACCTGCTGCGCTTTTCCAGCAACACATTTTCAGCTCCCTCATTCAATAATTGATATATATTGTGAATCCTCAGGTATCTCACCTGTCATTGCCTTCCATTCAGAAAATGACTTATTTTTGTATTTTCCAGTCAACCTGTTCAGAAATGTTACTACACACCTCTGGAACAGAGACTTGAAACAGGCCTCCTGGCTCAAAGTTAGAGATATTGTGCACCACAAGAATGTTCTAATCCTACTATTCCCTATCTACTAATCAAATGAATCACCAATCTCCTGTCCTTTGATTGTGCATAACTTCTCAGTTTTTTTACCACAAAAAAAATTGAATATCCAAATAGATCATATGCACTGGTTCTCCAATTACTCTCAAAAAAACCTGAGTAGGTTGCTCAACACAATTTCCCTTTTATAAATCCATGATAACTGTATTATGGTTGGTTTTTTTGTGACCTGTTATCACATCCTTTAAAAACACATTCCAGCATTTTTCATACTTCTGATAATAGATCAAACAGTCCACAGTTCCCTGTTTACTACATTTCATTTTTTTAAAAAAAACATACTCTAGTTACACTTGCCACCCTCCAATCTGTTGGAATTGTTCCACAATCTACAGAATTTGGGAAGTTAACAATCAACTCATCCACTAATTCCATAACCACCTTCTGTATAAGAGGAATACATTGTCAGGCTCTGACAATTCATCATCTTTCAATTCTATTTATTTATTGAGCATTATCTTTTCATTAATATTAATTTCTTTATATTCCTCCTTTCCAAAAGACTTCTGCTTGACCATTTCTGGGAAGTCAATTTGTATCTTCAGTGAAGACAGAAGAAAAATAATTCTTTAATTGCTTTGCCATTCCTTTGTTCTCCATTATCAATTCCCGCCCTTTCAGACTGTAAAGGGCTTATATATTGTTTACAGACATCCTTTTCTTTTTACATATTTATATAAGTTCAGACTTATAAACAGACTTCTCATATTCGAGTTGATCTTTCACTACATGTTCGCTGTCACTGTTCTATTAACTGATGTAATAATGCAAGGTATGACGTGTCTGGTTAACATGCAAAATAGTACTTCCCACTGTATTTCTGTACATGTGACAATAATAAATCGATAAGCTCTTGCATTCCTTGCCAATTGACTCTATTTTCCCCTTAAGTAACCTCTTGCCCTTCCTTTGCAATGACAGTTAACAAATGTGACAAATAATTTGTAAAGCCCGCAGCTGTAGTCTGATAAACACTACATTAAAAAAGTTATATTCTTCTCACTGTTAATTCATCTTGAAGAAACGTGCAATTCACTGCTATACTAGCATTTCCCCTTTTGTATAGCTAGCCCTTTTCCAGTTGACAGTTCTATTTTTTTATCCATAGCTCAGGGAGAAAGTGAGGTCTGCAGATGCTGGAGATCAAAGTTGAAACTTTATTGCTGGAACAGCACAGCAGGTCAGGCAGCATCCAGGGAACAGGAGATTCGACGTTTCGGGCACAGGCCTGAAGAAGGGCCTGTGCCCGAAACGTCGAATCTCCTGTTCCCTGGATGCTGCCTGACCTGCTGTGCTGTTCCAGCAATAAAGTTTCAACTTATCCATAGCTCATCCAAGTTACAACCAAGCTGTATATACAGTACCCTCCATCTGCTTCAAGCTCTTCAGCATCCACTTCAACTTTCTCAACAAATTCTTTTCAATCTTTCTATTGCCTTTTTGTCTCTTAGCACTCATTAACTGCTATGTACAATTTCCTACCCTCTAAATGATAACTTCTCTGCCCAAACTTCTCTCCACCTAATAGTTAAATCCTTATATAACTATTTGATTTCTGCATACAGCAGGTCAATTTCCATCTTTCCAACAGACAAAGGAGTGTAACAATCTTTACCATTGAAATTGCATAAGCAGCTGTCAGCCATTCTGGACAAACGTGAAAAAGTTAGATTATCAATTCTCATTTTGTTTTTTGCATTAATAATCCATCATTATGGCAAAAAGATAGTGGCAGTATTAATTCATAGGCTTCAGGGACATGGGTTCAAATCCTTCCTCAGCAACTAGCTGAAGTTAAATTCAATTAATAAATCTGGAAAACAGTGTCAGTAATGTGGCTATGAAATTATCATTGGTTTTTGTAAAAGCACTTCAGGAAAGGACATCTATTCTACCCAAGCAGGCCTACACGTAATCCAGGCCAACAGCAGTGTGGTTAACTCTTAACTGCCTTAAATGGTCTAGCAAATCAGTCAATAAAGGATACTTAGAGATGCACAACAAATGCTGGCCTGGCCAGTGAAGCCGCAGCCAATGAAAGAATAAAGAAACAAACTGTGCTTGGGAACCAGAGACACCAGATTTCTGGGTTATTTTAGTTGGAAAACTTGCATGATAAATCAACTGCTACACCTTGATATATGCTTTTAATAATTTTACTTTCAATTTCCAATAGTGGGAATGTTAAAAATGCATCAAAAGCAAACAACGTGCAACCAGACTTTAAAAGATTTCGAACAATATCTTATTGTTCAACAAGTTTAAGTTAATAGCCGCTTGCTAAATTTGACTGACCATGAGTGCATGTTTACACCATAAGAAAATTTCATACCTTCTTTAGGTTCAGCATTTGAAGTTTCTTCTTTCAGCTTTAGGTTGCTCAGCTGCAATAAGAAAAATACACTTTCTTTAAAGAACATTTGAATAATTTCCTCAGTCATATAAAGTGCAAACGACAACATCGTGGGCCAAAGTGCCTATTCTGGGCCGTGCCTTTCTTGTTCTATGAAAGAGTGAAATTCATGAAGTTACAAATTCAGCTAATAGACAAGATGGAGGGGAGTAAAATGTGAAGTACCACAATCAATGTTTGGACTCTTGCTTAAAGCAAAATACTGCAAATGGTGGAAAACAAACAAAAATCCAGAAAATGCTGGAGGAATTCAGCATAACTGGCAGCATTTGTTTAGAGACAAATGAAATGAATATTTTAATCCTGATATGACCAATTCTGAAGAATCATATCAGAGTGGAAACATTAACCCGGATTCTCTCTCCACTGATGCTGCCTGATCTGAGTTTTTCCAGCAATGTTTGTTTTTGGGTTCCTGTTATTTCTGATCCAAAGACAATAACAGTGAAATTTCATTTGTAAAAAGGTTACTTTCTTTTCCTCTTTCAAACACTTTGTCAAGATCTTTAAAACAAAAGTGCAGGCCATTCGGTCTGAGCCTACGCCGCTGATGAATAAAATCAGGTTAATCTGATTGAGGCCTCACTCCCACTTTCATTCGAGCCCCTTAATAACGGTCGGTCAAAACTAACTGAAGGAGGGTGCGAGTGCCCGGCTCCAATCACCCAGGAGCCAGCCTCTCTATTCTGGGCAGGGGAACACTCACCGACTCGGCTGCCGACTCCTGCAGATCCACCGCCAGCGCCCACGAGTCCGTCGCCATGATTATCCGCCAAGGTGAAGGTCGAAACGCGCAGACGCGGACTGCGGTCCGACCTTTAGCAGCTCCGGGCTGCCGCCTCTGTCCGCGATTTCCGTTCCGATTCTCAACGGAATATGATTCCATTAAAAAATTAACTGAATCTTAATAACATCCACACAAACCGAGACCGATCCCAACCAAACATATTAACAGTAAGGATGGGGTTCGCAAAAGGTGTTCGAATAGAATTGTTACTGGTCTAGAAATCCAAAGCATTTCCATGTCCTAGTGTAGCCCAGACAGACAACTGGTGAAATGTAAACTCAATTAATTATTACACCTGGAATTAAACGCTGCCCTCAGTGACCTTGTTAAGGACTGGGAGCATAGAACGTAAGATTCAGGAACAGAAGGAGGCCATTCAGCCCATCGAATCTGGTCCAACATCCAACGAGATCATGGCTGATCGTCAACTCTGCTATCCAGACTTATCCTTATAATACCGAGATTTCGCTTACTGATTAAAATTTTGTCCATCATAACTTGAATATACTTAACCCAGACTCAGCAGTAGTAAATAATTTCAGAGGTTCACTACACTTTGAGAGAGGAAAGAATTCCTCTATCTTAAACTTGATTTGGAGATGCCAGTGTTGGACTGGGGTGTACAAAGTTAAAAATCACACAACACCAGGTTATAGTCCATCAGGTTTAATTGGAAGCACTAGCTTTCGGAGTGACGCTCCTTCACCAGGTGATAGTGGAGAGCTCGATCGTAACACATCACACTGTAAATTTTTGCTATAAATTCTGTGTTACGATCGAGCCCTCCACTATCACCTGATGAAGGAGCGTCGCTCCAAAAGCTAGTGTGCTACCAATTAAACCTGTTGGACTATAACCTGGTGTTGTGTGATTTTTAACTCTATCTTAAACGAGTGACCCCTTTCTCTGAAATTATGCCCTCTGGTTCAAAATCTTCCACAAACAAGACATTGGTTTGGCCGCATTTAGAATGCTGTGTACAGTTCTGGGCGCCACATTATCAAAAGGTTGTGGACGCTTTGGAGAGGGTGCAGAGAAGGTTTACGAGGATGTTGACTGGTATGGAAGGTACTAGCTATGAGGAGAGGTTGAGTAGGTTAGATTTATTTTCATTAGAAAAAAGGAGATTGAGGGGGACCTGATTGAGGTTTTAAAAATCATAAAGGGTATAGACAGGGTGGATAAAGACAAGCTTTTTCCCAGGGTGAAGGATTCAATAACAAGAGGTCACACTTTAAAGGTGAGAGGTGGAAAGTTTAAGGGGGGTACACGCGGCAAGTACTTCACACGGAGGGTGATGGGCGTTTGGAATGTATTGCCAGCAGAGGTGGTAGAGGCAGGCATGGTAGATTCATTTAAAATGTGTCTGGACAGATGCGTGAGTAGGTGTGGAGCAGAGGGATACAGATGCTTAGGAAGTGGGCCGACAGGTTTAGACAGTACATTTGGATCAGCTCAGGCTTGGAGGGCTGAAGGGCCTGTTCCTGGGCTGTAAATTTTCTTTGTTTTTTGTTCTTAAACAGAAATGATTCAATCACATCTGCCCGGACCAGCCCTCCAAGATTCTTTTATGTCTCAAGAAGGTCACCTGTGATCCTTCTAAACTCTAGTGAGTACAGGCCCAACCCACAAAACCTTTCATCATAAGACAATCGCTGTCTACCCGGGATCAAACCAGTGAACCTTCTCTGAACTGTGACCAATGCCAGAATACCTTTCCTTAGATAAGAGGACCAAGACTGGTCACAATATTTCAGTTGTGGTATAACTAATGACTTATATAGTTCGAGCAGACCTTCCTTTTTTATACTCCATTCTCTTTGAAATAAAGGCAATCTTCCCTCTTACTTGCTGATCTTGGGTGCTAGCTATTTGTCATTCAGGAGGACACCCAAATCCTTCTGTGCTGCAGATTTCTATAGTCTTTCCCCAAGTAAATAACATTTAGCTCTTCAAAGATAGGCAGCACTGTAAATAGTGCAAATGTCATAAAACTATAAAGGATATTGATAAACTAGGTAAATGGGCAAAATTGCGGCAGATGGAGATCAATGTAGGCAAAACTGATAGATCAGGGTACATTCCACATGGCACAAAATTTAATACAGTTCAATGTAGGCAAAAATGATAGATCAGGGTACGTTCTACATGGCACAAAATTTAATATGGTGGTTGTCTAATGAGATTTGGAGTTCAGGTGCACAGACCTTTAAAATGCCACAAACAGGTACAGAAAATATCCAGGAAGGCTAATGGAATGCTGGTCTTTATATTTAAAGTACTGGAGTATAAGGACACAGAGGTTATGCTGCAGCAATCCAAAACCCTGCTTAAATCCCAGACCACAAGAAGGATATATTGGCCTTGGAGGGAGAACAATGTACATTTTCAAGAATAATGCCTGGACTTCAGTTTGTGACGAAGCTGCTCCTTTAACAAGGTTATGGTGTCCTTGGCTCTTTTTTCAGAGAGGTCTAAAAGACACAGATTCCGAAAATTCTAAGTTTAAAAACTCTTAAGGCTAATTTGATTATAGGTAACAGATACTGTCTCAGGCTAAAGGCTTTTAAGTTTTAAAAAAACTTGTACAATGAAAGAGGCATGGCCAGTTATCCTAGCTCAGCTTTTCTCTGGTTTGATTTGGTTTTTGGCAGTCTGGCTATTCGCTGAAAGCAGTCAGGCAGTCTTGAAGCTGCTGGACCCAAAGAAGCAGGTCCATACGGATCCTCCCTCTCCCTGACATCATTTCTGTAAGACCCTGTGTTTGATTTTACCTTTTGTGCCAAGGGGTGTTTATGGGGTTTGTTGCAAGTATTGGGAACAGCATCATTAACTTGGTATAATCTGTTGGGTATTGGATAGTTATTCTGTATTCTGTTTTGAGGGGGTCTGGCCTGGTCCATAACAAGTCACAATGAGTGATTGTACAAATTAAGCCTTATTATCTTTAGAATTTAGAAGGTTAAGGGGTGATCTGATCAAAGTCTTCTAGCAGTTCCAGATCAACAGGATAGGGAATAAAGGCTTGCCTTTATTGGTCAGTGCACTGAGTGTAGGGGTTGGGAGGTCATGTTGCAGCTGTTCAGGACATTGGTCCAACCAGTTTTGGAATATCACATGCAGTTCTGATCTCCGTGCCAAAGGAAGGATGTTGAGAGGGTTCTGAAAAGATTTACAAAAATGTTGCCAGTGTTGGAGGAATTGAGCTATAGGAAAAGGTTGAATTGGCTTGGGCTATTTTCCCTGAAGCATCGAAGGCTGAGGATTGACTTTATAAAGGTTTATAAAATCACGAGGGGCATGAACAGAGTGAATAGACGAGGTTTTTTCCCTCAGATGGGGTATCCAAAATTAGAGGACATAGTTTTAAGGTGTGAGGGGAAAGATTTAAAAGAGACCTAAGGAGCAATGTTTTTAGGGGAGATGATGGCCTTGTGGTATGATTGTTGTTTTGTTAATTCAGAGATCCAGGTAATCTTCTGGGAACCCAGGTTTAAATCCTGCCACAGCAGGTGGTAGAATTTAAATTCAGCAAATATCAGGAATTAAGAGTCTAATGATGACCATGAATCCATTGTCAATTGTCAGGAAAAAGCCCATCTAGTTCATTAATGTCCTTCTGGGAAGGAAACTGCTATCCTTACCTGGTCTGGCCTACATTGACTCCAGAACCACAGCAATGTGTTGACTCTCAACTATCTTCTGGGCAATTACACATGGGCAATAAATGCTAGCCGAGCCAATGACACCCTCAACGCTGGAATAAATTAACTAAAATTTCCACACAGAGGATGGTGTGAGTATGGAATGAACTGCCAAACGAAATGGTAGAGGTAGGTACAAGTACAACATTTAAAAGGCATCTGGATTGGTATATGAATAGGAAGGGTTTAGTGGAATATGGGCCAAATGCTGGCAAATGGGACTAGATTAATTTAAGATATCTGGTCAGCATGGACAAATTGGACCGAAGGGTCTGTTTCCATGCTGTACAGCTCTATCACTCTCTATGATTGTATTTTAAAGGAAAAGCTAGCATAGATAAAACTAACTTTTCCATGCGTTGGGGTTTCTAGAATTAGGGCAGCATAATCTGAGAATTAGGGTCAGACCGTTCAGGAGAGATACTAGGAAGAACTTCTACATGCAAAGGGGTAGAGATTGGAAACTCTCTTCAATAAATAGCAGTTGATATGCAGTTCTATAATTCTATGATCAGTTTTTAGTTTTAAAATCTGAGATGGATTTTTTATTAAGCAAATGTATTATGGGATATTGGCCTAAGGCAAATACATGGAGTTAGGCCACAGATCAGCCATGATCTCATTAAATGTGAGAACAGGCTTGAGGGGCTGAATGGCCTATTTCTGCTTCTATAATCTATTTGTCATGATTTGAGCCACACTTAACCTGTCTATAGCTCACTTCAGACTCTTTATGTCATCTTCACTATCTGCCTTCCCACCTATTTTTGCATCATCCAGAAATTTAGTAATAGTACATTTCCATCATTCAAGTCATTAATAGATATTATAAATATTCGTGGCCCCAGCATTCTTTCCATCATGAAAACTCTCCCTTTACCACAACACTCTGTCCTTTATTGGTTAGCCAATCTTCTATTCATGTTAATACACTCTCTCTAACACTGTGGGCTCTTAGCTTATTACATCATTTTATGTGCAATACCTTATCAAAGGCCTTTGGAAATCCAAGTATATTTACTGGTTCTCCTTTGTCTATCCTTCTTGTTGCCTCTTTAAAGAACCACCATATATTTGTCGGGTATGATTTCCCAATCATGAGACCACACAATTCTTCATGATTTTATTATGTATTTCAAGATTCATAGAAGACTTTCATAGAAACCATACAGTATGGAAACAGGCCATTTGGCCCAACAAGTCCATACCGACCTCTAAAGAGTAACCCACCCAGATCCATTCCCTATTACTCTACATTTCCCCTGACTGATGCACCTAATCTAACCATCCCTAAACACTATGGGACAAATTAGCATGGCCAATTCACCTAATCTGCACATCTTTGGACTGTGGGAGGAAACCGGAGCACCAAAAGGAAACACACACAGACACGGGGAGAATGTGCAAACTCCGCACAGACAGTTGCCCAAGGCTGGAATCAAACCTAGGACCCTGGTACTGTGAGGCAGCAATGCTAACCACTGACCCACCATGCCACCTCATGTATTTTCTTTGCTATTATGTAATTTATAATGAACTCTTAACATTTTTGCAATGACAGTTGCCAAGATAATTGGCCTACAGTTACTTATTGTTTTTCTCCTTTTCAAATAAGGATCTTGCATCAGTAGGTTTCCAATCTTCTATCTCTATAAGTACTTTGTTTATAACTCTGGGCTGCAACACATCAGGTCTAGGTGATGTATCAGCCTTTAGTCCCGTTAGTTTCCATAGGAACTTTTATCGAATGATAGTTATGGTGTTTATTTCCTTGGGCCCTTTGATTATTTCATATTTTTGGAATGCTATTGATGTCCTTTACTGTAAAGATATCTGCAAAGTATTTATTCACATTCCTGGTTCTCTATTTCCTGGTTCTTTATTTTTGTTTATTCAGCCTCATTCTGTAAGGAACCTATATTTTGTTTTGGTCTCTCTTTTCCTTTTTATATTTTTGAAGAATTTCTTCCTGTCTGTTTTTACATTACTTGCTAGCTTGCCCTCATAGTTTATTTTAGAAATTATAGAATCCCTACATTTTGGAAGTAGGCCATCTAGCCCATCTACACCCACCCCCTGTAACCCTACATATACCATGCCTAATCCACTTAACCAACACACTTTGGGCAATTTAGCATGCCAAATTCACCTAACATTGAACTGTGGAAGGGAAATGGAGCACCTGGAAGAAATCCATGGCAAACTCCACACAGGCAGTCGCCCAAGGGTGGAATTGAACCCACGTCCCTGACACTGTGAGGGAGCAGTACTAACCACTGAGCCACCGTGCCACCCTATTTTCTCCATCATAATTTTTTTTTGTACTTAAAACTTTCCCAATCATGTGGTTTACGACTGATCTATGCCAAATTGTATATTTTTTCTTTCATTTGGTACTATCCTTCTTTATTCAAACATTATTAGATTATCTCTTCATAGAATTCTTCCTCAGTAGGATATACTCTTCTGTGAGCCATGAACTATTTTCTTAAATGTCTGCCAATGATCTTTCAACATCTTTCTCTGTCTACACCAGCCAACTCAGCCCTCCTCCCTATGTAATTATCTTTAAGTTTAGTACAGTTGTTTCCAACCCAAATTTCTTGCTCTCAAATTGAATACTAAAACATACCATGTTTTGTCATCGTTTGCTTGAGAATCTTTTACACTGAAACCTACCGCATTTATCAGAATCAAAGTAGCCTGGTCTCTGATTGGATCATAACATAAATTATTACAGGATATTATTCCCCAATACATTCTATGAAATCTTCCTCATAGCTACCTTTGTCAATTTGATTTTCCTAATCCAATTGAAGATTAATGTCATCTATGATTAATGCACTACCTTTTTTTACATGCATTCATTAGCTCCTGATTTATTCTCTATCCTGCAGAGTAAGTATTGTTAGGAGGTCTACAGTCTACTCCAAACAATGTCTTCTTCCCCTCACTATTTCTTACATTCACCCATATAGATTCTACATTTTCTGATGCAAGACAATTTCTTACTATTTATTCTGTCTCATACTAACAATGTTACCCCACCATACTTTCCTTCCTGCCTATGCATTTGCAAGGTGATATATCCCTGAATATTTAGTTGTTATTTTTGACTACCTTGTAATAATGTATCTGTAATGGATATAATATCATAACCATTAACATGTATTTTTGTGCCTTTAATTCGTTTATAGATCCATTTAAGTGTAGAGCCATTTATTTAGCCTTTTTATCAATATATCTACCTTGATCCTATTTACTATTGTCTTCTTATTCTTTGACACTTTGTCCCTTCCTGAGCCAGGAGAAAGTGAGGTCTGCAGATGCTGGAGATCAGAGCTGAAAATGTGTTGCTGGAAAAGCGCAGCAGGTCAGGCAGCATCAAAGGAGCAGGAGAATCGACGTTTCGGGCATAAGAAGGGCTTATGCCCGAAATGTCGATTCTCCTGCTCCTTTGATGCTGCCTGACCTGCTGCGCTTTTCCAGCAACACATTTTTCAGCTCCCTTCCTGAGCCATCCGGGATATCATTATCAAAACATCTGCCCTGCAATGACACATATCCTTTTGCTTTATAAACTTACATATCCCCACTCCTAAGATAGCTCCCTTCCCTCCAAAATAGGTTTAAGTCATCTCTATAGCCCTAAGTTATTCAATCCATTCAGATACTGGTCCCAAAGTAGTTCAAGTGAAGCCCATCCCACCAGAATATATCCTTCTACTCCAGTACTGGTGCCAGCGTTCATGAACTGAAGTTCATTCCTCCGAAACTAATCTTTAAGCCAAATATGTAACTCCTTGATTATAAATACTCTGAGCCAGCATGTACAACCTGAGTAAGGAATCCTGAAACTATTAGCTTGGAGGTTCTGGTTTTTAGGAGAAAGTGAGGACTGCAGATGCTGGGGTTCAGAGCTTAAAAAATGTGTTTCCTGAAGAAGGGCTTATGCCCGAAAAGTCGATTCTCCTTCTCCTTTGATGCTGCCTGATCTGCTGCGCTTTTCCAGCAACACATTTTTAGGTTCTGGTATTTAGTTTAGCTTCTAACTATTCAAATTCTTTCAACATAACCTCTTTTCCAGTTCTATCAATGTCAATAGCACCAACACAAATGATACAATACCAAGTTATAGTCCAACAGGCTTATTTGGAAGTACAAGCTTTTGGAGCACTGCTCCTTCCACTGCTCATAGGACACAGAATTTATAGTAAAAAATCAAAGTGTCATACAACTGATGTGATATAGTGAACAAACCTAGATTGCTGTTAAGTCTTTAATTACTTAGAATGAGTTGCAGGTTTCACATCATTAATATGTAAACCCAGAACTTCTTTCAAGTCACATTCCCGAAATAACTTAAGGTTAGATAAAAAAAGGTGACATTTCAGCTCAGACAATGCATTGAAGGTGTGAGGTTAGAGTCTGTCTGTATTCCAACCTTGAGTCAGACTGATTCTATTTCCAAAGTAGGTCCTTATAAAATGTCACATGGACTGACTGCCTGAAGATTGTGTGCTTTTTGAACAAAATAGAATGTATCTGCAAATTCAAATTCACCCTATAGACTTATATGTGTGTGTATGTGCGCATGTGAGGGAGAGAGAGAGAATATGTGTGTGCACGCGGAGTATATGCCTGTGAAAGGATATGCGTCTGAGTGGTGTATATATCTGAGAGAGAGTGCGCGCGTATGAGAGAAATTAGATTCCCTACAGTATGGAAACAGGCCCTTCAGCCCAACAAGTCCACAGCGATCCTCCGAAGAGTAACCCACACAGACCCATTCCCCTACCCTATATTTACCCCGACTAATGCACCTAACAGTATGGGCAATTTAGCATGGCCAATTCACCTGATTTGCACATTTTTTTGGATTGTGGGAGGAAACTGGACCACACGGAGGAAACCCATGCAGACATGTGTCAAAGTCCAAAGATGTGCAGGTTAGGTGAATTGGCCATGCTAAAAGTCCCCGTAGTTTTAGGTGTAGGGGAATGGGTCTGGGTGGGTTGCTCTTCAGAGGGTCGGTGTGGACTTGTTGAGCCGAAGGGCCTGTTCCCACACTATAACTAATCTAATCTAATCTAAACTCCACACAGACAGTCACCAAGGTGGGAATCAAACCCGGATCCCTGGCGCTGAGGCAGCAGTGATAACCACTGAGATACTGTGCCACCTGTGTGAGTCTGTGTGAGTGTGGTCATGTGTAAAAGTGCATGTACATGTGTGTATAGTGTAGCAGGGACACCTGTAGTGTGACATGAATCTAAGATCTCAGCTAAGGCCATCCTCATGGGTACCGAACTTGGCTATCAGCCTCTGCTTGGCAACTCCGCATTGTTGCATATCCGGGGATCACATTCTCACACTCAAGCAGACCTTCTCTCATACATACGTTTTCTCTCAGATAGACAGAACACACACTCCAATACTCACACTCACGCACACACCCTCTCAAAGGCATATACTCCATCACACTCACACACACACATTCTCTCTCTCTCTCTCTCTCTCTCTCTCTCACTCTCTCTCTCTCTCCCTGTCCCTCTCTCTGATACATACATATATGTCTATGGGGTGAATTTGCATTGCAGATTTGTATTTTTGGATACATTCTATTTTGTTCAAAAGGCACACAATCTGCAGGCAGCCAGTTCATGTGACATTTTATAATTGAATTGAATTGAATTTATTGTCATGTGTACCGAGGCACAGTGAAAAGCTTTGTCTTGCAAGCAATACAGGCAGATCACAGAGTTAAGTAGCATAGATAAGTAAATAATAGGTAAACAGTGGCAAAAACAAAAACAAAGGTACAGGTGAATGTTAAGAGTTTGTGAGTCCATTCAGTATTCTAACAACAGTAGGGTAGAAACAGTTACGAAACCGGCTGGTGTGTGTGTTCAGATTTCTGTACCTTCTCCCCAATGGTAGAGGTTGTAGAAAAATATTGCCAGGGTGGGATGGATCTTTAAGAATGCTGGCAGCCTTTCCTTGACAGCAGGCCTGGTAGATGGATTCTATAGATGGGAGGTTGGTCTTTGTGACTGTCCGGGCCAATTTCACCACTCTCTGTAACCATCTCCGATCTTGAATGGTACAGTGCCATACCAGGTAGTGACACATTCAGACAGAATGTTCTCAATGGTGCATCTATAAAAGTTGGCAAGGGTATTCGCTGTCATGCCAAATTTCCTCAGCTGCGTGGGGAAGAAGAGACATTGTTGGGCCTTTGTAACCAGTGCGTCCACATGAAGAGTCCAAGAAAGCTTGTCATGGATGACCACTCCCAGGAGCTTAACACTCTCCACTTGTTCCACCTCTGTGCTGCAGGGGTGGTTATTTATAAAACCTACTTTCGAAATAGAATGATCTGACTCAAGGTTGGAATACAAACAGATTCTAATCTCACACCTTTAATGCATTGTCTGAGCTGAGATGTCACTTTTTTTTATAAAACCTTAAGTTATATCAGAAGAGTGACTTGAAAGACATTCTGGGATTTACAAATTAATGAATCAAAACCTGCAACCTCTTTTAAAAGATGAAAGCCTTAACAGCAATCTAGGCTTGTTCAATACATTGTATCAGTTGTGTGATACTTTGATCTTTTACAATAAATTCTGTGTCCTATGATCCTGCCCCACTAGCTACCTAATGGAGGAGCAATGCTCCTAAAGCTTGTACTTCCAAATAAACCTGTTGGACTATAATTTGGTGTTGTGTGATTTTTAACTTTATCCATCCCAGTCCAATACTGGCACCTCCACATCAATGTAAATGATGACAACTGGATCCTTCCTCTCCCTGTCCAACCTCCTCTCCAGCCCTGAGAAATGCCCTTAACCCCAGCAAGGGGCAGGTAACACAGACTTTGGGCTTCACATTCTGAGCAGGAGAGAACATTATTTGTCTCCATAATTAGAAAATAGAACATAGAACTGTACAGTACAAGAATGAACCCTTCAGCCCACAATGTTGTGCCAAACATGACAGCAAGTTAAATTCACCCCTTCTGCCTGCCCTTGGTCCATATCCATCCATTTCCTGCACACTCATGGGCTTATCTAAAAGTCTCTTAAGTGCCCCTATTGTATTGGCCTCTACCTCTACCCCTAGCAGCGTGTTTCACAATCCTACCACTCTCTGTGTAAAAAACTTGCCTCTCATATTTCCTTTGACCTTTCCCCTCTCACATTAAATGCTTGCCCCTAGTTTATGACTCTGGCTAAATGATTCTGATCGTCAACCCTAGCTATATCTCATAATTTTATTCTCAGCCTCTGCTGCCCCAGAGAAAATAGCCAGAGTTTTTCTAGACTCACCTTATAGTTCCCACCCTCCAATCCAGGCAGCATCCTGGTAAACCTCTTCTGCAATCTCTCCAAAGCCTCCACATCCTTCCTGTAATACGACGACCAGAGTTGAGCACAGTACTCTTAGTGTGGCCTAAATAAAGACTTAAAAAGCTGCAAGATGACATCCTGACTCTTGTACTCAATTTCCTGACCTTTAAACATAAGCGTGCCATTCCTTACCATCTTATCTACTTGTGTGGCCACTTTCAGAGAGCTGTGGACCTGAACTCCAAGATCCCTCTACATCAATGCTGTTCATGGTCCTGCCATTAACTATATACTTTGCCTTGACATTTGATTTCCCAAAGTGAAGCACCTCACACTTAGCCGGATTAAACTCCATCTGCCATTTCTCCACCCATACCTGTAACTGACCTATATCCTACTGTATCTTTTGACAACCTTCTACGCTATCCACAACTCCACTGAACTTTGTATTATGTGCAAACATACCGATCCATCCATCTACATTTACATCAAAGTCATTTATATATATCAAAAACAGCAGAGGTCCCGAGATGGATCCCTGTGGAACACCACTATTCATGGGCCTCCAGCCTGACCAACAACCTTCCACCATTACCCTCTGCCTTCTATGGGCAAGCTAATTCTGAATCCACCTGACCAAGTCACCAGGGCCTCCATGCATTTCAACTTTCTGGATGAGCATAGCCTTTAGTAAAATCCATGTAAACAGCATCCATTGCTCCACCCTCTTCAATCACCTTCTTCACTTCCTCAAAAAGTTCAATCAAGTTAATAAGATGTGATCTGTCCTGCACGAAGCCATGCTGACTTGTCCCTGAAGTGTTCATCTATCCCTCTCTCACCAACCCGCACCACCCCTGCCCCCCCTCTATCTGCAGCTCCCCTTACACTCACCACCAGTCCTGAAGAAGAGTTACACCTGAAACGTTGACTTCTCCACCTCCTGATGCTGCCTGGCTTGCTGTGTCCTTCCAGCCTCCTGCCTGTCTACTTTGGATTCCAGCATCTGCAGATTTTTTGCCTCTAACCACGACTGTGCCAAATTAGGCCATGTTTTTCTAAACGTGTGTAAATCCTATCCCTAACAATCCTCTCCAATAGCTTCCTAACCACCGATGTGAGAGTCACTGATCTGTAATTTCCTGGATTGTCCCTATTTCCCTTCTTGAACAGAGGAACAACATTAGCTACTTGCCAGTTCCCTGGGATCTCTCCAGTGGCTAGTGAGGATACAAAGATCTTGGAGAATCGACGCCTCTTCTTCTGCCTAGGAACCCTCCAACCACAAGGGATGAATGCAGATTTCTCCAGCTTCCTCATTTCCCCTCCCTCCCACCTTATCTCAGTCCCAACCCTCGGACTCAGCACCGCCTTCTTGACCTGCAATCTTCTTCCCGACCTCTCCGCCCTCAACCCCTCTCCGGCCTATCACCCTCACCTTAACCTCCTTCCACCTATCGCATCCCCAACGCCCCTCCCCCAAGTCCCTCCTCCCTACCTTTTATCTTAGCCTGCTTGGCACACCCTCCTCATTCCTGAAGAAGGGCTTATGCCCGAAATGTCGATTCTCCTGCTCCTTGGATGCTGTCTGACCTGCTGTGCTTTTCCAGCAACACATTTTTCAGCTCTGATCTCCAGCATCTGCAGTCCTCATTTTCTCCTACAAAGATCTTGGCCAAGGCCCCAGCAATCTCCTCACTTGCCTCTCACTAATCTGGGGTAGATCATTGGGTCCTGGGGAAGTATTCACCTTAATGCCCTTCAAGAGACCCAAACCACTTCTTTCTTGATCTCAAAATGCCTTAGCATATTAGTATGCTCCACACTACTCTCTCTGTCCTGCATATTCTTCTCTTGAGTGAATACCAACGCAAAGTACTCATTTAGGATTTCACCCACATCCTCTGCCTCCAAGCATAAGTTCCCTCCTTTATCTTTGAGTTGTCCTACCTTATCGCTAGTTATCCTCTTAGTTTAATATATGTATAGAATGTTTTTGGATTCTCTTTAATCCTACTTACCAAGGTCATTTCATGGACTCTTCTTGCTTCCTAATTCCCTGCTTGAATACTTAGAACATAGAACGTAGAACATAGAAGAATACAGCGCAGTACAGGCCCTTCGGCCCTCGATGTTGCGCCGATCCAAGACCACCTAACCTACACTAGCCCACTATCCTCCATATGCCTATCCAATGCCCGCTTAAATGCCCATAATGAGGGAGAGTCCACCACTGCTACTGGCAGGGCATTCCATGAACTCACGACTCGCTGAGTAAAGAACCTACCCCTAACATCTGTCCTATACCTACCCCCCCTTAATTTAAAGCTATGCCCCCTTGTAATAGCTGACTCCATACGTGGAAAAAGATTCTCACTGTCGACCCTATCTAAACCCCTAATCATCTTATACACCTCTATCAAGTCACCCCTAAACCTTCTTTTCTCCAATGAAAACAACCCCAAGTGCCTCAGCCTTTCCTCATACGATCTTTCTACCATACCAGGCAACATCCTGGTAAACCTCCTCTGCACCCGTTCCAGTGCCTCCACATCCTTCCTATAGTATGGCGACCAAAACTGCACATAATACTCCAGATGTGGCCGCACCAGAGTCTTATACAACTGCAACATGACCTCAGTACTCCGGAACTCAATTCCTCTACCAATAAAAGCCAGTACACCATATGCCTTCTTCACCGCACTATTTACCTGGGTGGCAACTTTCAAAGATTTGTGTACATGGACACCAAGATCCCTCTGCTCCTCCACACTACCAAGTATCCGACCGTTAGCCCAGAACCCCATCTTTTTATTACTCTTACCAAAGTGAATCACCTCACACTTAGCTACATTGAACTTCATTTGCCACCTTTCTGCCCAGTTCTGCAGCTTATCTATATCCCGCTGTAACCTGCCACATCCTTCCTCACTGTCTACAACTCCTCCGACTTTCGTATCATCCGCAAACTTGCTCACCCAACCTTCTAACCCCTCCTCCAGGTCATTTAGATTAGATTAGATTAGATTACCTACAGTGTGGAAACAGGCCCTTCGGCCCAACAAGTCCACACCGACCCGCCGAAGCGCAACCCACCCATACCCCTACACTTAGCCCTTCACCTAACACTACGGGCAATTTAGCATGGCCAATTCACCTAACCTGCACATCTTTGGACTGTGGGAGGAAACCGGAGCACCCGGAGGAAACCCACGCAGTCGCCTGAGGCAGGATTTGAACCCAGGACTCAGGTGCTGTGAGGCAGCAGTGCTAACCACTGTGCCACCGTGCTGCCCGGTAAAAATGACAAACAGCAATGGTCCCAAAACACATCCTTGCGGAACACCGCTAGTGACGGCACTCCAAGATGAACCTTTGCCATCAACTACTACCCTCTGTCTTCTTCCAGCCAGTCAACTCCTAATCCAAACCTCCAACTCACCCTCAATGCCATACCTCCGTATTTTTTGCAGTAGTCTACCATGGGGAACCTTATCAAACGCCTTACTAAAATCCATATACACCACATCTACTGCTTTCCCCTCGTCCACCTCCTTAGTCACTTTCTCAAAGAATTCAATAAGGTTTGTGAGGCATGACCTGCCCTTCACAAAACCATGCTGACTATCCTTGATCACATTATTCCTATCCAGATGTTCATAAATCCTATCCCTTACAATTCTCTCTAAGATTTTGCCCACAACAGAAGTGAGACTCACCGGCCTATAGTTACTAGGGTTATCCCTACTCCCCTTCTTGAACAAGGGAACCACATTTGCTAGCCTCCAATCTTCTGGCACTACTCCTGTAGACAACGAAGACATAAAAATCAAGGCCAATGGCTCTGCAATCTCCTCCCTTGCTTCCCAGAGAATCCTAGGATAAATGCCATCAGGCCCAGGGGACTTATCTATTTTCACCCTTTCCAGAATTTCCAACACCTCTTCCCTACATACCTCAAAGCCATCCATTCTACTTAATTGTGACTCAGTACTCACATTGACAACAATGTCCTGTTCCTGATTGAATACTGACGAAAAGTATTCATTCAGTGTCTCCCCAATCTCTTCAGCCTCCACACGCAACTTCCCACTACTATCCTTGACTGGACCTATTCCTAGAGGAGAAAGTGAGGTCTGCAGATGCTGGAGATCAGAGACGGAAATGTGTTGCCGGAAAAGCGCAGCAGGTCAGGCAGCATCTAGGGAACAGGAGAATCGACGTTTCGGGCATTAGCCCTTCTTCAGGAATGAGGAAAGTTGGTCCAGCAGGCTAAGATAAAAGATAGGGAGGAGGGACTTGGGGGAGGGGCGTCGGAAATGTGATAGGTGGAAAGAGGTCAAGGTGAGGGTGATAGGTCAGACTGGGGTGGGGGCGGAGAGGTCGGGAAGAAGATTGCAGGTTAGGAAGGCGGTGCTGAATTTGATGGATTTGACTGAGACAGGCTGGGGGGACGGGAAATGAGGAAACTGGTGAAATCCGAGTTCATCCCTTGTGGTTGGAGGGTTCCTACAGGGTGGTCTATATGCAGGTCTTTGGAAACACCTCTGGGACACCCGGACCAACCAACCCAACCATCCTGTAGCTCAACATTTCAATTCCCCCTCCCACTCCACCAAGGATATGCAGGTCTTTGGACTCCTCCATCGTCAGACCACAGCGAAACGACGGTTGGAGGAAGAACGCCTCATCTTCCGGCTAGGAACCCTCCAACCACAAGGGATGAACTCGGATTTCACCAGTTTCCTCATTTCCCCTCCCCCCAGCCTGTCTCAGTCAAATCCATCAAATTCAGCACCACCTTCCTAACCTGCAATCTTCTTCCCGACCTCTCCGCCCCCACCCCAGTCTGACCTATCACCCTCACCTTGACCTCTTTCCACCTATCACATTTCCGACACCCCTCCCCCAAGTCCCTCCTCCCTATCTTTTATCTTTGCCTGCTGGACCAACTTTCCTCATTCCTGAAGAAGGGCTAATGCCCGAAACGTCGATTCTCCTGTTCCCTAGATGCTGCCTGACCTGCTGCGCTTTTCCGGCAACACATTTCCGTCTCTGGACCTATTCCTACCCTAGTCATTCTTTTATTCCTGACATACCTATAGAAAGCCTTAGGGTTTTCCCTAATCCTACCAACTAAGGACCTTTCATGTCCCCTCCTTCCTGATTTGTTTATATTCCTCATGGGTCCTGTCAGTGTTTAGCTTCCTAAGCCTTTTTATATGCTTCCTTTTATCCTTTTAACTAAATCCAGAATGACTTCATTATCCAAGGATCTCTTACCTTGCCATCCTTGTCCTTCCACCTGACTGGAACATATTGGACTTGAACTCTTCCCAGCAGGTCTTTAAACAGTTCCCAAATGTCAAATGTGGTAACAGCTCCTCCCAATTAACACTCCCTAATTTCTGCCTAATACTGATATAATTTTCTCTCCCTAATTTATTACCTTGTTACAAGGTCCTCCCTTATCCTTATTCATAGCTATCTTAAAACTTAAGAAGTTGTGATCATTGTTTTCAAAATGCTCTCCCACTGAAAAGTCAGTCACCTGGCCAAGATCATTAGCTGCTATAAGGTCCAGTATGATTAATCCCGTAGTTGGACTATCCACGTACCATTTCAAGAAACCCATGCACTGAACAAATTCTGCCTGCCTAATCCTCTTGATCTAAAAGAATCCCAGTCAATATTGGGGAAATTAAAGTCATCCACTATGACAACTCCGTTTTTATTCCATCTTTCCATAAACTGCCTACATTTTATTCCCCAGTGCCTCGGTGGCTGTTGGGGAGCCTATAGTATAATCCTATCAGAGTGACTGCATTCATCTTATTTTTTGAGCCGTACTCATATTGCCTCAGTGGATGAGCTCTCCAATATGTCCTCTCTGAGTGCAGATGTGACATTCTCTCTGATTAGTAATGCAACTCCTTCACCTTTTTTTATCTTCCTCTCTATCTAGTCTAAAACAATGAAACCGTGGAACATTGAGCAGCCAGTTCTGCCCTCTTTCAACCAAGTCTCTGTAATGGCCACAACATCGCAGTTCCATCTACTAACCCAGGCTCTAAGCTCAACTGCCTTACCTTTTATACTCCTTGTGATGAAATAAACACACTTCAGTCAATTCCTGAAGAAGGGCATGTGCCCGAAACGTCGAATCTTCTGTTCCCTAGATGCTGCCTGACCTGCTGTGCTGTTCCAGCAATAAAGTTTCAGCTTTGATCTCCAGCGTCTGCAGACCTCACTTTCTCCTCAGTCCATTAGTACCATTGTGTTCATTTACCAGTCTCTGCCTGTCCTTTCTTTCTGATTTACTGGTGCTAACATGTATCTTCCTCTCAATCCCTCCACTTGCTAACTTGCTGCTCTGGTTCCCGGCCCCTGCCATACTAAGTTGAACCCTTCCGAGTAGCACTAGCAAACCTTCCTGTGAGGATATTGGTATGCCTCCAGTTTAGGTGAAACCCATCCCTCTTGTACAGGTCACCCCTGCCCCAGAAGACATCATAATGATCCAAGAACTTGAAACTCTGCCCCCTGCACCAGCTCCTAAGCTACATATTCATCTCTCCTATTTACACTGTCCCCTACTATTGCAACATTCTCATTTCCACCCATGACTTGAGTATTGCCCTGTCTGGTGGTGTCTGGGGTCAACCTCAACACTAGAAATCACAAAGGCACACCCTGCTTTGCCAAGTCATGCATTAGTGTAAAATTGGTGAAGTCACCCCAAAGTGTAGTCAACAAACAGCCTGACATAGCCATATTCAACGAATCATACCTTATAGCCAAGGTTCAAGACTTTTCCGTCACCTTCCCTAAACATACATGTTTCATCGACAGCAGGATAGACCACCAGAGATGGTGACAGCATGGAACAAGTGACCCTGGTTTCAAATCCTGAACATTAACTTCAGAGCCCATAAAGCTTCAATGTATTAGATCAAGATGGGCGATAAAACTGCCTGATGATTTTAGTGAGATCAAATTGAGGCTGTAGAGAGAGAAGTAAGTCAATCCTCACACTGGTGACTGATAACCTTCATTAACAGTTTATACTAGGTATAAGTGGGTAGGAGATAGCATTCTTAAAACTCTGCAGGCTCAGTCCCAATTCCAAGCACCCTAATATCATTAGCTATCCTGATAACATACATTATTCATTAATGAGACTTACCCAACATCCTACATTGATTACCACCTCCTGTTCTCTCTCATGTAAAACAATACTTCTTCATGATGAGTACCTGATGAAAGTGCCAAGAGCTCAGAATTTACTCTGGGTGATAACTTCAATGCACATCATTAAGAGAGGTTTCCTGGCATCATTGCTGACTAAATTGAATCACGGAAGTGTGGCCAGAAATGGCCAGCATTTATTGCCTGTTCCTAGTTGTCCTCGAGAAGGTGGTGGTGAGCTGCCTTTATGAATGGCTGCAGACCACATCTCCCTCTGAGATCTTTAAATAAAGTACTAACATAGTTCATTTACTATTTAAAATGGGTTCCTAAAGCTTGTTTTATAAGCATCTATTTCTGGTGGTTTTCTCTTACTTTAAGCCATTCAGGATTTATTTCCTTCTGCCCTGACTATCTTGAAGACCTTTAAGTTGCACTGCTGCCACATGGATTTTTTTCTTTGAAAGAATTGCTTCTTTCTGAGAGAAACCTGCATTCTACCTTTCAAATTAAATTGTTTCTGTTTCTGCTTCTGTCTCCCTGTGTCATAGATCACCTTACTAATAGGTGAACAAGCCAATAGTAAAAGTTTCTTTCAGTACATAAGAAACAAACGACAGGCAAAAGTAGACATTGGGCCACTTCAAACTGATGCAGGAAGCCTAGTGATGGGAGATAAGGAAATAGCAGGAGAACTTAACAAGTACTTTGCGTCAGTATTCACAGTGGAAGACATGAGTAATATCCCAAAAATTAAAGGGTATCACGGGGCTGAGTTGAGTATGGTTGCCATTACGAAAGAGATAGTGCTAGAAAAGTTAAAAAGTCTTAAAATTGATAAATCTCCTGGCCCCGATGGGATACACCCTAGAGTTCTGAGAGAGGTGGCTGAGGAAATAGCAGAGGCATTGGTTGAGATCTTTCAAGAGTCACTGGAGTCAGGAAAGGTCCCGGATGATTGGAAGATGGCTGTTGTAACCCCCTTGTTCAAGAAAGGATCAAGGCAAAAGATGGAAAATTATAGGCCAATCAGCTTAACCTCGGTTGTTGGTAAAATTCTAGAATCCATCATTAAGGATGAGGTTTCTAAATTCTTGGAAGAGCAGAGTCTGATTAGAACAAGTCAACATGGATTTAGTAAAGGGAGGTCATGCCTGACAAACCTGTTGGAATTTTTTGAAGAGGTAACAAGTAGGTTAGACCAGGGAAACCCAGTGGATGTGGTCTATCTAGACTTTCAAAAGGCCTTTGATAAGGTGCCACACGGGAGGCTGCTGAGCAAGGTGAGGGCCCATGGTGTTCGAGCTGCTGGGATGGATTGAGGATTGAGGATTGGCTGTCTAACAGAAGGCAGAGAGTTGGGATAAAAGGTTCTTTTTCAGAATGGCAGCCGGTGACGAGCGGTCTCCCGCAGGGTTCAGTGCTGGGGCCACAGCTGTTCGCATTATATATTAATGATTTGGATGAGGGAACTGGGGGCATTCTAGCAAAGTTTGCCGATGATGCGAAGTTAGGTGAACAGGCAGGTAGTACTGAGGAAGTGGGGAGGCTACAGAAGGATCTAGAAAGGTTGGGAGAGTGGTCCAGGATTTGGCTGATGGAATTTAACGTGAGCAAGTGCGAGGTCTTGCACTTTGGCAAAAAGAATAAAAGCATAGACTACTTTCTAAATGGTGAGAAAATTAATAAAGCCAAAGCACAAAGGGATCTGGGAGTGCTAGTCGAGGATTCTCTAAAGGTAAACATACAGGTTGAGTCCGTGATTAAGAAAGCGAATGCAATGTTGTCTCTTATCTCAAGAGGGTTGGAATATAAAAGCAGAGATGTACTTGGATAGAAAACTGGCTAACCGGTCGAAGGCAGAGAGTGGTGGTAGATGGTAAATATTCAGGCTGGAGCCCAGTTACAAGTGGAGTTCCGCAGGGATCAGTTCTGGGTCCTCTGCTGTTTGTAATTTTTATTAATGACTTAGATGAGGGAGTCGAAGGGTGGGTCAGTAAATTTGCAGATGATAAGAAGATAGGTGGAGTTGTGGATAGTGAGGAGGGCTGTTGTTGGCTGCAAAGGGACTTAGATATGATGCGGAGCTGGGCTGAGGAGTGGCAGATGGAGTTCAACCCTGCCAAGTGTGAGGTTGTCCATTTTGGAAGAACAAATAAGAATGCGGAATACAGGGTTAATGGTAGGGTTCTTAGTCAGGTGGAGGAACAGAGGGATCTTGGGGTCTATGTACATAGATCTTTGAAGGTTGCCACTCAGGTGGATAGAGTTTGTAAGAAGGCCTATGGAGTATTATCGTTCATTAGCAGAGGGATTGAATTCAAGAGTCGTGAAGTGATGTTGCAGCTGTACAGGACTTTGGTTAGGCCACAGTTGGAGTACTGTGTGCAGTTCTGGTCGCCTCACTTTAGGAAAGATGTGGAAGCTTTGGAGAGGGTGCAGAGAAGATTTACCAGGATGTTGCCTGGAATGGAGAGGAAGTCGTACGAGGATAGGTTGAGAGTTCTCGGTCTTTTCTCATTGGAACGGCGAAGGATGAGGGGTGACTTGATAGAGGTTTATAAGATGATCAGAGGAATAGATAGAGTAGACAGTCAGAAACTTTTTCCCCGGGTACAACAGAGTGTTACAAGGGGACATAAATTTAAGGTGAAGGGTGGAAGGTATAGGGGAGATGTCAGGGGTGGGTTCTTTACCCAGAGAGTGGTGGGGGCATGGAATGCGCTGCCCGTGGGAGTGGTAGAGTCAGAATCATTGGCGACCTTTAAGCGGCATTTGGATAGGTACATGGATGGGTACTTAATCTAGGTTAGAAGTTCGGCACAACATCGTGGGCCGAAGGGCCTGTTCTGTGCTGTATTGTTCTATGTTCTATGTTCTATGTTCTACTAAGACTGTATAAAGCTCTGGTTAGGCCCCATTTGGAGTACTGTGTCCAGTTTTGGTCCCCACACCTCAGGAAGGACATACTGGCACTGGAACGTGTCCAGCGGTGATTCACACGGATGATCCCTGGAATGACAGGTCTAACATATGAAGAACGGCTGAGGATACTGGGATTGTATTCGTTGGAGTTTAGAAGATTAAGGGGAGACTTAATAGAGACGTACAAAATAATACATGGCTTGGAAAAGGTGGATGCTAAGAAATTGTTTCAGTTAGACGAGGAGACTAGGACCCGTGGACACAGCCTTAGAATTAGAGGGGGTCATTTCAGAACAGAAATGCGGAGACATTTCTTCAGCCAGAGAGTGGTGGGCCTGTGGAATTCATTGCCACGGAGTGCAGTGGAAGCCGGGACGCTAAATGTCTTCAAGGCCGAGATTGATAGATTCTTGTTGTCTAGAGGAATTAAGGGCTACGGGGAGAACGCTGGTAAGTGGAGCTGAAATGCGCACCAGCCATGATTGAATGGCGGAGTGGACTCGATGGGCCGAATGGCCTTACTTCCACTCCTATGTCTTATGGTCTTATGGTCTTATGGTCTTTTATCCTCACCTCTATTGTTACAAAGAAACTGTTCTATTATCTAAGATTTGGGGACAGTGACCACAATTCGGTGACTTTTACTCTAGTGATGGAGAAGGATAAGTGTGCACTACAGGGCAAGACTTATAGCTGGGGGCAGGGAAATTATGATGCGGTGAGGCATGACTTAGGATGTGTGGCTTGGAAAAGTAAGCTTCAAGGCAAGGGCGTAATTGATATGTGGAGCTTGTTCAAGGGGCAACTACTGAGTGTCCTTGATAAGTATGTACCCGTCAGGCAGGGAGGAAAGGGTCGTGTGAGGGAGCCGTGGTTTAATAAGGAATTGGAATCCCTTGTTAAATGGAAGAGGGCGGCCTATGTAAAGATGAGGCGTGAAGGTTCAATTGGGGCGATTGAGGGTTATAAGGTAGCCAGGAAGGACCTGAAGAGAGAGCTAAGAGCAGCAAGGAGGGGACATGAAAGGTCCTTAGTTGGTAGGATTAGGGAAAACCCTAAGGCTTTCTATAGGTATGTCAGGAATAAAAGAATGACTCGGGTAGGAATAGGTCCAGTCAAGGATAGTAGTGGGAAGTTGCGTGTGGAGGCTGAAGAGATTGGGGAGGCACTGAATGAATACTTTTCGTCAGTATTCAATCAGGAACAGGACATTGTTGCCGATGTGAATCTTGAGTCACAATTAATTAGAATGGACGGCTTTGAGGTATGTAGGGAAGAGGTGTTGGAAATTCTGGAAAGGGTGAAAATAGATAAGTCCCCTGGGCCTGATGGCATTTATCCTAGGATTCTCTGGGAAGCAAGGGAGGAGATTGCAGAGCCATTGGCCTTGATTTTTATGTCTTCGTTGTCTACAGGAGTAGTGCCAGAAGATTGGAGGCTAGCAAATGTGGTTCCCTTGTTCAAGAAGGGGAGTAGGGATAACCCTAGTAACTATAGGCCGGTGAGTCTCACTTCTGTTGTGGGCAAAATCTTAGAGAGAATTGTAAGGGATAGGATTTATGAACATCTGGATAGGAATAATGTGATCAAGGATAGTCAGCATGGTTTTGTGAAGGGCAGGTCGTGCCTCACAAACCTTATTGAATTCTTTGAGAAGGTGACTAAGGAGGTGGACGAGGGGAAAGCGGTAAATGTGGTGTATATGGATTTTAGTAAGGCGTTTGATAAGGTTCCCCATGGTAGACTACTGCAAAAAATACGGAGGTATGGCATTGAGGGTGAGTTGGAGGTTTGGATTAGGAGTTGGCTGGCTGGAAGAAGACAGAGGGTAGTAGTTGATGGCAAAGGTTCATCTTGGAGTGCCGTCACTAGCGGTGTTCCGCAAGGATCTGTTTTGGGACCATTGCTGTTTGTCATTTTTATAAATGACCTGGAGGAGGGGTTAGAAGGTTGGATGAGCAAGTTTGCGGATGATACGAAAGTCGGAGGAGTTGTAGACAGTGAGGAAGGATGTGACAGGTTACAGTGGGATATAGATAAGCTGCAGAACTGGGCAGAAAGGTGGCAAATGGAGTTCAATGTAGCTAAGTGTGAGGTGATTCACTTTGGTAAGAGTAATAAAAAGATGGGGTACTGGGCTAATGGTCGGAGACTTGGTAGTGTGGAGGAGCAGAGGGATCTTGGTGTCTATGTACACAGATCTTTGAAAGTTGCCACCCAGGTAAATAGTGCGGTGAAGAATGCATATGGCGTACTGGCTTTTATTGGTAGAGGAATTGAGTTCCGGAGTACTGAGGTCATGTTGCAGTTGTATAAGACTCTGGTGCGGCCGCATCTGGAGTATTGTGTGCAGTTTTGGTCGCCATACTATAGGAAGGATGTGGAGGCACTGGAACGGGTGCAGAGGAGATTTACCAGGATGTTGCCTGGTATGGTAGGAAGATCGTATGAGGAAAGGCTGAGGCACTTGGGGTTGTTTTCATTGGAGAAAAGAAGGTTTAGGGGTGACTTGATAGAGGTGTACAAGATGATTAGGGGTTTAGATAGGGTCAACAGTGAGAATCTTTTTCCACGTATGGGGTCAGCTACTACAAGGGGGCATAGCTTTAAATTAAGGGGGAGTAGGTATAGGACAGATGTTAGGGGTAGGTTCTTTACTCAGCGATTCGTGAGTTCATGGAATGCCCTGCCAGTAGCAGTGGTGGACTCTCCCTCATTATGGGCATTTAAGCGGGCATTGGATAGGCATATGGAGGATAGTGGGCTAGTGTAGGTTAGGTGGTCTTGGATCGGCGCAACATCAAGGGCCGAAGGGCCTGTACTGCGTTGTATTCTTCTATGTTCTATGTTCTATTTATTAAAGACCTTATTGAGATGAGTGTTAACAGATTTTCTGACAACCCAGCACATCATCGAACTCAAAAATGACATGATGACTATTTTGTTTTATTCACTCAGGAGATGAGTGTTTTGGTGGATGAGCTAGCACTTATTATCCATCTTAAGTTGCCCTTGAGAAGGTGGTAGTGAACTGCCTTCTTGAATGACTGTAATCCTCTTGGTGTAGGATCATCCACAGAGTTGTAAGGGTGAGTGTTCCAGAATTTTGACTCAACAACACTGAAGGAGCAGTGATATATTTCCAACTCAGGATGGTGAGTGGCTTGGAGGGGAGACCTTGCAGGTGGTGGTGTTCCCATGAATCTGTTGCCCTCATCCTTCTGGAGGATGGTACATGTGGGTTTGGAAGGTGCTGTCTCCCCTTCTTAATGCTCACAACACAGAAATACAAATCAAACTCAAAACTAGACTTGGTTCTTTGATTTTAGAATCCACGTTTCCATATCATGAATCTTCATCACACACCTCAACCTCTGCCCAGTCTGTGACTAGATGCCTTCGTATAGGATATGACCAATTTAGTTTTAATCTATGCATAATCTAGATACATAAATTCAGTCAAATGCTCTCTTATGAGTAGTATACCAAAGGCCAAAACATAAATTTGGAGTATTTGAAGCATGATCAAACCAACTAAAATTAATGGAGTAATTTTGCTCATTAATTATTCTATATATTTATCTTAATTTCCGGTTCAGAATTTTTCTCTTTTACTGTATTAAGTTGTGCTTTCAATTCCAAATGCTGTGTTTGATCCATATTTAATTAAAGAGTAATTACATTACAAAAGCTTTGAAGTAACTATATGGTTTTAACTTGAATTTAAACTACTTTAAATAAAATAGACTTTTTAAATTCTTGAAAGGACCTATCTGTCCTCACACAAAATAGGCCAATATCATACAACTAAACTACGAAATTATGGAGGGATAAGGAAATTAACTCTTTTACTCATTTACATGTTATGTTTCTACATAGGAATAAGGGACAAGAGTAGGCCATTCAACATGTTGAGCCTGTCCTACCATTCATTATGATCATGGCTGATCAAACACTTCAATATCTTTTACCCATTCCACTCCTGTCACCCTGTACACCACTGGGAATCAGAGATCTACCGATCTCTACCTTAAATATTCTCAAAGATCAAGTTTACACAGCCCTCTTTGGTAGATCATGGCAAAGATTCACAACCTTATGAGTAAAAATAAATTGTCCTTATCTCAGAGCTAAGTGGCATCCTCCTTATTTTTAAATTGTTCCCCCAACTAAGGTTTTGATTCCCAACCAGGGGAAATGTCTTGCCTTCAACTACCTGCCTACCCTTTTAAGTATCTTGTCAGTTTCAAGTGGATTACCTTTCATTCTTCAAAACTCTACAGAATAAAGACTCAGTGTTCCAAAACTTTCCTCATAGGACAGTGGTTATTGTTGAGATAACTTTTTTTGTTATCATTTATTCTTCCTTAGCCTATGGGCATTCTTTGCTAAGCTACTATTTATCACCCATCATAGGTGTGAGCTGTTTTGGTTCCCTCATTTAAGGAGAGCTATCATTCATTGGAGGCAATTCAGAGAAAGTTCACTAGGATGATTCCTGGTATGGAGGGATTATGAACAAATGTTAAAACAGGTTGGAGCTCTACTCACTTGTGTTTAGAAGAATGAGAGGTGATCTTATTGAAACATAGAGAGTTCTTAAGGGCTTGATGGGGTAAATCCTATTGTGACAGGTTATTTAGGAAAAAGTTACCATAACGTGTTAGAAATTCTAATTAGGATTACAAGTGAAATAATTCAAACTAAAGCCTAAATTGAAATAAAGGAATCTGAATATATGAAGAGTGAGTTGACAGATTGAATAACTTCATTAAAAGGCATAACAATGGATAGGCAATGGCTAACATTTAAGGAATGAATGCATCCATTGCAATAGTTACATATTTCTTTTAGGTGAAAGAACACAATGGGAGTGTGACAGGCACCTGGAAGTACTCAGGGATGCCCTCATAAGAATGGGATACGATGCTCAACAGTTCCAACGTGCCACAGCAAGGAACCGTAATGACCTCCTCAGGAGACAGACACGAGCTGTAACCGACAGGGTATCCTTCATTGTCCAGTACTTCCCAGGAGCCGATAAACCACGCCATGTTATTCGCAGCCTGCAGCACATTATCAATGAGGATGAACACCTCACCAAGACCTACCCCACGCCTCCACTTCCTGCCCTTAAACAGCCACAAAACCTCAAAAGATCATTGTTCGTAGCAAACTGCCCGGCTTTCAGGACATTACCATACAACCTTGTCATGGTAAATGCTGCAAGACGTGTCAGAATGTCGACATGGATACCACCATTATGCATGAGGACACCTCCCACCATGTACGTGGCAGGTACTCATGCGACTCAGCCAACATTGTCTATCTCATACGCTGCAGGCAAGGATGCCCTGAGGCAAGGTACATTGGTGAGACCAAACAGATGCTATGGCAACGGATGAATGGACACCACACAACAATCAACAGACAGGAGTGTTCCCTCCCAGTCGGAGAACACCTCAGAGGTCCGGGACATTCAACCTCGGACCTTCGGGTGACCGTCCTCCAAGGCGGACTTCGGGACAGGCAACAATGCAAAGAGGCCGAGCAGAGGCTGATAGCCAGGTTCGGTACACATGGGGATGGCCTCAACCGTGGCCTTTGGTTCATGTCACACTACAGGTGACCTCACTGCACTATACACACACACACACACACACACACATGGATTCACACACAGACAGGCACACACACACACACAGACACACACACACACCCTTTCTCATACACTTGCACATACACTCCCACACACCCCCTCTCACAGACTTAAATCCCTTTACACTCACATTCACACACATACACACACCCTCTCAGACACTCATAACCTGATCCCCCCCATACCCCCACCACCCCCCCCCCCACACACCCACATGCACACATACACATATGAGTTTGTGGGGTGAATTTATATTTGCAGAATTACATTTTACTTTGCTCAAAAACTGCACGACTCCATGTAAGATACTGTAAATCCATTTTTTAGATTAGAATCAGTCTGACCATTGTGACACAGACAGCCTCACTGGGAGTTAACACCTTCAATACCTTATCTGAGCCGACATGATACCAACTGTTAAAGTGCACTTGAGAATGTAACTTTTAAAAAAGGTTTTGTGATTTACATGGGAAAGAACTGAAACCAACATGGTTATTCTAAAAGATGAGAGACTTAACAAACAATCCGGGTCTTTTTCAATATATAATTTCAGTTACATCACAATGTAAACTTTTGCTATAAATTCTGTGTCTTACAATCTGATTCTCCACAATCACCTGATGAAGGAACAGCGCTCTGAAAGCTAGTGCTTCCAAATAAACCTGTTAGACTATAACCTGGTGTAGTGTGATTTTTAACAATGGGATAACTCAGCTAATAATGGCTAACAAAATAAATTTAAAAACTTATTTGATTCTAAGAGGTGTCATAAAAGTCTGAGGACTGAAACAAGCCTGAGGACTGTGGGCAGTTTAAAATTCAGCACAGGAGGACCAAGAGTTTGATTTGGAAGGGAGAAATAAAACGTAAGAGTTAATTTGCAGGAAACATAAAAACAGACTTAAAAAGCTTCTGTAAGAATGTAAAAATTGAACAAAAAGATTAATGAAGACAAATATAAGCCCTTTACAATCTGAAATTCTCAGGAGAATTGACAATGGAGATCAAGGAATTGTGAGAACAGTTAAACAATTACTTTTTGTTCCGTTTTCGTAGAAGACAAAAAAAACTTCCCTGGAATCGGAGGGAGGAATGTATTGGGAAAGAGAAATTGAAGGGGTCTGTGCAAATGTCGACTCTCCTGCTCCTCAGATGCTGCCTGACCTGCTGTGCATTTTCCAGCATCACACTTTATCGACTCTGACTCTTCAGCAACTGCAGTCCTCACTAGGAAATATTGAAGATTAGCAGCAGTTAAAAAAAGTGCTGGACAATTAACTGGCCTTAAATATTAATAAATCCCCAGGGCCTGACAATGTATATCCAAGAATACAAGATGAGGTAAACTGTGGAAATAATTGGTTGTCATCTTGCAAAATTCTGAAGTTCTAAAACATGGCAGACTGAGGGTTGCAAATGTAACCTTACCGTTTAAGAAAGGAGAGCAGAAAAAAAATATGGACTATAGGCTGGTTAGCCTAACATTAGTATTAGGGAAAATGTTGGAGTCTTTCATCAAGAATATAATAATGGGAGATGTACAGTCATAAAGTTACACAGCATGGAAACAGACCCTTCAGTTCAGTCACTGATCCATGCTAATATGTTACCCTCAACACCAAGAAATCTTGTTTTGCTTCAGAATCTATGATGTGACAGCTTGCCAAATGCCTTCTGGAAATTTCCTTTATACTTTATGTATACAGTTTGATGATGTCACTAGGTTCTACTGGTGGCACAGAGTACCACTTACAATTCAATCTGAGACAGAGATACTAAAGGAGGGTCTGTGAGATTTCAAGTTCAAGAAATAAACCTGGAATTCAAAACTAGTCTTACTAATGATGATAATGAAAATATAAATGAGTGTATTAAAAACCCATCTGGTTCACTAAGATTTTAGGGAAGATCATTTCATGTCCTTACCTGGTCTTGCCAACATGTGAGTCCAGACCCACAGCAATGTAATGACTGTCCTCCCTACACTGTAGCAAGTCACTCAGTTCAAGCTCAACTATGAATGAGCATTAAAAGGCTGGTCTTTCTGCAATGCTCATATCCCATGAAAGAATGAATAAAGCTGTCTTCAGGAAGCATCATATTCTGTGTTAACAGGATAGCCAGGAGGGAATTACACACCTCAGGTCTGTAATGTGCTACTAGACCTCAGAGGCCAAAAAATCCCAATCCTGATCCTTGTTTGTTTAACAAGTCTGCACAGAGATTCTTGAAGGACGACAAGAACTTTGTACTAGGAAACGACACGCATTTCATTATTTCTTGGCTTATGGAATTTATTGTTAAAAGTAATAAAGTTTACATTGTACAAACTTCCCAAATGTGTTTGAAAAAATGTCAGGCAGCATTTGCCCAATTGTGGCTTCAAGAAGCCCTCGCAAAGCTAGAGTTAATAGGAATTAGAGGAGAAATTATTTGCTGGTTGCAGTTATACTTGGCACATACAAAGATGGTTATGGTTGTTGGAGGTCAGTCATCTCAGCTCCAGGACATCTCTTCAGGAGTTGCTTAGGGTGGTGTCCTAGGGCTAACCAACTTCAGCTGCTTCATCCATGACTTTCCTTTAGAAATGGGGATGTTTGTTGATGATTGCACAATGTTCAACATTGTTCAACATTGTTCGTAACTCCTCAGTCTATAAATAAATGCAGCAAAATCTGACAAGTAACAATTGTAGGTAAACATAGGCTTTTATTCTTACTTTCCCTGGTCCATCATGTGTAAAGGCGGTTGAGAATAGTGAGGTCATGAATAAGGCCTTGAAGGCCTTGGAGTGACCCGGCAAGCAGGAAGGTGGTTTGAAGTGTGTCCACTTCAACACCAGGAGCATCCAGAATAAGGTGGGTGAATTTGCAGCATAGGTTGGTACCTGGGATTTTGATGTTGTAGCCATTTTGGACACATGGTTAGAGCAGGGACAGGAATGGTTGTTGCAGGTTCCAGGATTTAGATGTTTCAGTTAGAACAAAGGAGGTGAAAAAAGGGTTGGGAGGGGGTGCAACGGGGGGGAGGGGTTTGGCATTGTTAGTCAAGGACAGTATTATGGTGGCAGAAAGTTTGTTTGATGAGGACCCATCTACTGAGGTAGTATGGGCTGAGGTTAGGAAAGGAGAGGTGACACTCTTGGGAGGTTTCAAGAGGCCACCGGAAAGTTTGAGAGATGTAGAGGAAAGGATTGCAAAGATGATTCTAGATAGGAGTGAAGGTAACAGGGTAATTGTATGGGGGCTTTAACTTTCTAAATATTGACTGGAAATGCTATAGTTCAAATACTTTAGACAGGTCAGTTTTTGTCCAATGTGTGCAGGAGGGTTTCCTGACACAGTATGTGGACAGGCCAACAAGACGCAATGCACATTGGATTTAGTACTGGGTAATGAACCTGGCCAGGTGTTAGATTTGGAGATAGGTGAGTACTTTGGTGATAATGACCACAATTCGATTATGTTTACTTTACCGATTGGAAAGGAAAGGTATACAGTGCAGGGCAAGAGTTAAAGCTGAGGGAAAGACAATTATGTTGTGATTAGGGAAGATTTAGGATGCATAGGATGGGGAAGGAAACTACAGGGTTGGGCACAATTGAAATATGGAGCTTATTCAAGGAACAGCTACTGCTTGTCCTTGATAAGTACGTACCTGTCAGGCAGAGAGGAAGTGGTCGAGCAAGGGAACCCTGGTTTACTAAAGAAGTTGAATCTCTTATCAAGAGGAAGATGGAGGCTGATGTAAGGATGAGACGTGAAGGCTCAGTCATGATGCTTGAGAGTTAACCAGGAAGGAACTAAAGAGAGAACAAGGAAGAGCCAGGAGGGGATATGAGAAGTCTTTGGCAGGTAGCATCAAGGAAAACCCTAAAGCTTTTTACAGGTATATCAGGAATAAAAGAATGATGAGAGTAAGATTAGGGCCAATCAAAGATAGTAGTGGGAAGTTGTGTTTGAAGTCTGAGGAGATAGGGGAATATTTTCCCTCAGTAATCACACTGGAAAAAGACAATGTTGTTGAGCAGAATATTGAGATACAAACTAGTAGACTAGATGGGATTGAGGTTCACAAGTGTGAAAATAGATAAATCCCCTGGGCCAGATGAAATCTATCCTAGGATTCTCTGGGAAGCCAGGGAGGAGATTACAGAGCCTTTAGCTTTGATCTTTATGTCATCATTGTCTACAGGAATAGTGCCAGAAGACTGGATGATAGCAAATGTTGCCCCCTTGTTCAAGAAGGATGAGGTTTTTAAATTCTTGGAAGAGCAGAGTCTGATTAGAACAAGTCAACATGGATTTAGTAAAGGGAGGTCATGCCTGACAATCCTGTTGGAATTTTTTGAAGAGGTAACAAGTAGGTTAGACCAGGGAAACCCAGTGGATGTGGTCTATCTAGACTTTCAAAAGGCCTTTGATAAGGTGCCACACGGGAGGCTGCTGAGCAAGGTGAGGGCCCATGGTGTTCGAGGTGAGCTGCTGGGATGGATTGAGGATTGGCTGTCTAACAGAAGGAGAAAGTGAGGTCTGCAGATGCTGGAGATCAGAGCTGGAAATGTGTCTAACAGAAGGCAGAGAGTTGGGATAAAAGGTTCTTTTTCAGAATGGCAGCCGGTGACGAGCGGTGTCCCGCAGGGTTCGGTGCTGGGGCCACAGCTGTTCGCATTATATATTAATGATTTGGATGAGGGAACCGGGGGCATTCTAGCGAAGTTTGCCGATGATACGAAGTTAGGTGGACAGGCAGGTAGTACTGAGGAAGTGGGGAGGCTACAGAAGGATCTAGACAGGTTGGGAGAGTGGTCCAGGATTTGGCTGATGGAATTTAATGTGAGCAAGTGCGAGGTCTTGCACTTTGGCAAAAAGAATAAAAGCATAGACTACTTTCTAAATGGTGAGAAAATTAATAAAGCCAAAGCACAAAGGGATCTGGGAGTGCTAGTCGAGGATTCTCTAAAGGTAAACATGCAGGTTGAGTCCGTGATTAAGAAAGCGAATGCAATGTTGTCTCTTATCTCAAGAGGGTTGGAATATAAAAGCAGAGATGTACTACTAAGACTGTATAAAGCTCTGGTTAGGCCCCATTTGGAGTACTGTGTCCAGTTTTGGTCCCCACACCTCAGGAAGGACATACTGGCACTGGAACGTGTCCAGCGGAGATTCACACGGATGATCCCTGGAATGACAGGTCTAACATATGAGGAACGGCTGAGGATACTGGGATTGTATTCGTTGGAGTTTAGAAGATTAAGGGGAGACTTAATAGAGATGTACAAAATAATACATGGCTTGGAAAAGGTGGATGCTAGGAAATTGTTTCAGTTAGACGAGGAGACTAGGACCCGTGGACACAGCCTTAGAATTAGAGGGGGTCATTTCAGAACAGAAATGCGGAGACATTTCTTCAGCCAGAGAGTGGTGGGCCTGTGGAATTCATTGCCACGGAGTGCAGTGGAAGCCGGGACGCTAAATGTCTTCAAGGCCGAGATTGATAGATTCTTGTTGTCTAGAGGAATTAAGGGCTACGGGGAGAACGCTGGTAAGTGGAGCTGAAATGCGCATCAGCCATGATTGAATGGCGGAGTGGACTCAATGGGCCGAATGGCCTTACTTCCACTCCTATGTCTTATGGTCTTATGGTCTTATAGAGACAACCCTGGTAATTATAGACCAGTGAGCCTTACTTTGGTTGTGGGTGTGTTGGAAAAGGTTGTAAGAGATTGGATTTATAATCATCTAGAAAGGAATACATTGATTAAGGATAGTCAACACAATTTTGTGAAGGGTAGGTCATGCCTTACAAACCTTATTGAGCTCTTTGAAATGATGACCACACAGGATGATGAGGGAAAGTGGTTGATGTGCTGTATATGGATTTCAGTAAGGCATTTGATAAGGTAGGCTATTGCACAAAATACGGAGGCATGGGATTGAGGGTGATTTAACAGTTTGGATCAGAGGTTGGCTAGCTGAAAGAAGACTGAGGGTGGTGGTTGATGGGAAATGTTCATCCTGGAGTTCAGTTACTAGTGGTGTACCACAAGAATCTGTTTTGGGGCCACTGCTGTTTGCCATTTTTATAAATGGCCCAGATGAGGGTGTAGAAGGATGGGTTAGTAAATTTGCAGATGACAGTAAGGTCGGAGGAGTTGTGGATAGTGCTGAACAATGTTGCAGGTTACAGTGGGACATAGATAAGCTGCAGAGCTGTGCTGAAAGGTGGCAAATGAAGTTTAATGCTGAAAAGTGTGAGGTGATTCACTTTGGAAGGAGCAACAGGAATAAAGAGTACTGGGCTAATGGTAAGATTCTTGGTAGTGTAGACGAGCAGTGAGATCTCGGTGTTCATGTGCATAGAGTCCTGAAAGTTGCCACCGAGGTTGATAGGGTTGTTAAGAAGGCATACGGTGTGTTAGCTCTTATTGGTAGAGGGATTGAGTTTCGGAGCCATGAGGTCATGCTACAGCTGTACAAAACTCTGGTGCGGCAGCACTTGGAGTATTGTGTACAGTTCTGGTCACTGCATTATAGGAAGGATGTGGAAGCTTTGGAAAGGGTTCAGAGGAAATTTACTAGAATGTTGCCTGATATGGAAGGAAGATCTTATGAGGAAAGGCTGAGGGATTTGAGGCTGTATTCGTTAGAGAGAAGGTTGAGAGGAGACACATAAGATAATCAGACGGTTAGATCGGGTGGACAGTGAGAGCCTTTTTCCTCGGATGGTGATGGCTAGCATAAAGGGACTTAGCTTTAAACTGAAGGGCGATAGATATAGGACAGTAAGGGCAATTTAGAATGGCCAACCCAGCTAACCTGCACATCACTGGAGCATCCTGAGGAAACCCACGCAGACAAGGAGAATGTGCAAACTCCACTTAGACAGTCAGCTGACAGTTGAATCGAACCTGGGTCCCTCGTGCTGTGAGGCAGCAGTGCTAACCACTGAACTACTGTGCCACCCAAATTTGACTTGTACCTCTTTACTAATTCTCCAATTAATATTCATTGCTGTAAGCTGTTCCAATTTAACCTTCAAGCTCCTCTGCAGTCCTTGGAAAGTTTCTGCACTGTTTCCTCCTGATTCTAATTATTTTTCTGAATTCCTCCAACAAAAAGGTACATGATACATCCACTAACTCAGCATCTGCAAGAGGAAGTCAAAAAACACCTCATGTGCAGGTTCAGTGCAATACCATTATGGCTTCAAAAACTCATAGAATTCATAGAGTATAGAAAGAGGCCATAGGGCCCAGAGTCTGCACCAACTCTCCAAACCCTCCATGCATTTAGCATGGCCAATCCACCTAAACTGTATGTCTTTGGATTGTGGGAAGAAGCTGGAGCAACCGGAGGAAACCCACGCAGTCACAAGGATAACATACAAACTCCACCCAGTCACCCAAGGCTGGAATCAAACCCAGGTCCCTGGCAGCGTGAGGCAGCAGTGCTAATCACTGAGCCACCTTACCATCCTTCCAAATATGGCTAAGCTTGAGCATGCTCTGCCATTTAATAAGTTTGCGGCTGATCTGATTTTAACCTCAATGTTCTGTCTACCCCAATAGCCTTTGGTTCCCTTGTTTCTCAAGAAGCTAACTTCCTTAACCTCAAAAGCCTTCGATGACCCTGCTTGCACCATTCTCTGGGGAAGACAGTTCCACAAACTCATGATCCTCTGAGACAAAAAAATTCTCTTCACCTGCCTTAAATGGGAAACCCCTTTTTTTGAAACTATGCCTCCCAGCTCTGATCTCTCCACAAGGAGAAACATCTTTTCCGTGTCCAAAATTATTCTAAGATCTTACCCATTTAAATAAGATCACCTGTCAGCAGATTAGTCCAATGGGTACAGATTCAAATTGTCTAACCTTTCCTTCTAATACAATCCGCTCATCCCAGGGATCAGTTGAGTGAACTTTTTCTGAACTTGTCCATTTTGGCAGTTCACGATTCACGTAAATGGAAAGAGAGTTCAGAACTCTGACATACAGAAGGATCTGTGTGTCTGGTGCATGAATCAAGAAAGTTTAGTTTGCAAATATTGCAATTAAGTAATTAGGAAGTCAATTTGTATATTGCAAGAGGAATGGAAAATTAAATAGAGATGTTATGCTACAGGGTACTATTGAGACCACATCTACTGTAATGTATGCAATTTTTGTCTTCTTATATAATTAAGAAGGGACATAATTGTATTGGATAGTATGAAGAATGTTCATTCAATTGATTCCTCAGATAAGATGTTATTTTCTTAGAATGTTAACTCTTCAATCATGTTAGTCACTCATCAAAGAATTCAGTGGTCATTTTGAAAGTGGGATATCCAACAATAGCCATGCGTAAACTGCTTGAAACAGGACCGGATCTTTCATGTGTTGCATAATACTGAGAATGAACAATTGTGTTTGGACTTGATTGACTAGGATGAATAGATGTGTGAAAAGTGATGGAGGATTATATAGCAGTCGTAGAGTCATAGAGATGTACAGCATGGAAACAGATCCTTCGGTCCAACTCGTCCATGCCGATCAGGCATCCCAACCTAATCTAGTCCTGTTTGCCAGTACTAGGCCTATATCTCTCTAAATACTGCCTATTCACATACCCATCCAGATGCCTTTAAATGCTGTAATTGTACCAACCTCCACCACTTCGTCTGGCAGCTCATTCCACACATGTACCACCCTCTGTGTGAAAAGGTTGCCCCTTAGGTCTCTTTTATATCTTTCCCCTCTCACCCTAAACCTATGCCCTCTAGTTCTGGACTCCCCCACCTCAGGGAAAAAACTTTGTCTATTTATCCTATCTATGCCCCTTATGATTTTATAAACTTCTATAAGGTCACCCCTCAGCCTCCGATGCTCCAGGGAAAACAGCCCCAGCCTATTCACCCTCTGCCTATAGCTCAAATCCTCCAATCCTGGCAACAGCCTTGTAAATCTTTTCTGAACCGTTTCAAGTTTCACAACATCCTTCTGATAGGAAGGAGACCAAAATTGCACACAATATTCCAAAAGTGGCCTAACCAATATCCTGTACAGCCGCAACATGACCTCCCAACTCCTATACTCAATGCTCTGACAATAAAGGAAAGCATATCAAACACCTTCTTCACTATCCTATCTACCTGCGACTCTACTTTCAAGGAGCTATGAACCTGCACTCCAAGGTGTCTTTAGATGAGACATATAAGATAATCAGAGGGTTAGATAGGATAAATAGTGAGAGCCTTTTTCCTCAGATGGTGATGGCTAGCACGAGGGGACATAGCTTTAAATTGAGGGGTGATAGAAATAGATTCCAGAGGTAGTTTCTTTACTCAGATAGTAGTAGGAGCATGGAACGCATGGCCTGCCAGCAACAGTAGTAGACTCGCCAGATTTAAGAGCATTTAAATGGTCACTGGATAAACATATGGATGAAAATAGAATTATGTAGAATAGTTGAGCTTCAGATTGGTTTCACAGGTCAGCGCAGCATTGAGGGCTGAAATGCGTTGTAAAGTTCTATGTTCTGTCAATCGATCTATGCTCCATTCCGGGGTTTTATAGCCATCTATTCTTAATGCAAGGTAAAGGTCTTCAGTGGGAGTCCTTTTTATTCAAAATACTTTTCCATTGTCAAGACACATAATTACAAAATACTGATGTTTGTTCAGAAAATGCATTTTTACTGTAGCTGAGACCTGTCCCATTCTTCCAGACATCAGTAAACTATAAGACACTCACTCTTATATCCAAAACCTGTCGACCTGTACACTAGGACCCCAGCTAGGGAGCTCACTTGGAATCATTTATTAATGGGCAGAATATTCAATGCACACATTATGTTTTCATTAACAATAACCTCCAAATACTCTGTTTCTTCAGCAGATGTATTTTGTGTTATGGCTGGACAGATGACTTTTTTAATATATGCAATGTCATGTTCCTACTCAATGTTACGACATATGCTGATTGCTAATAATGCAATTTAAAATTTCCTATTCTTTTTTTAAATGTATCCATGTCCTCCCAGTATTTCTGTAACATCCTCCAACACTATAATCTTCACACACCACTGCGTTCCTCAAATTCTGGTCTCACATACATTCCTAAATTTAATCACTCCACTTTTAATGACTCTGCCTTCAACTGACTTGGTCTAAAGCTCTGAATTCCCTTCCAAACTTGATTCCTTTTCTACTTCTGTTTTATCTTTTGAGACATTTCTTAAAACCTAATTCTCTGACCAAGATTTTTATTATCATTCCTAATACTTCCTGACGTGATTCAGCATTAAATTGTGTTTGATATAATACTACAATGACACATCTTGAGATGTTTAACTACAATAAGGCACAATATGAATGCAAGTTGTTATTGCATACAAAGGAATAACAATTCTGGGGAATAAAAAAATCGTGTTTGTATTCATTCATGTCAGATACATCAGTCAAGCAAAGTTTGAATTAATGTGACATATAACTAACTGCCTAGAAACCCTTTGGTACTAGCCTTGCAGCGAACAGTCCTTCCTATACCCTTGCGGCTATTTAATTAGCTATAGCACAGACTCTTGGTCCTGACCATTAAAATGTATCTTTTTCTATAAATTGGACAGTTATTTTCTTGCAGGCCCAGTAAGGTTGAACAATGTAATCTGCAATTTCCCCTCACAATTATGGAAAAGAACAAGTAATATTTTTCACTTGATGTGAAATTAGGTGTACATTTGGTGTCACTGAAACCTGTTTATGTTCATTAGACACAGGAAACGTGTCAGATTCTATAGACAATACTTGATCCAGGTTGCAGACACTGGAAACAATTTTTAAAAAATCATTATACCTCTCTATAGCTATATGAGAAATTTGAGACAAGTATCTGCCTGAAACATGGAAAATTGAATAGATGAAAGTTTGCATTTTTATTTTGGGAAGTGGGAAAATATTGAATATTCTGTGAATAACCTATTGCTTTATTCTTGCCATTTTAATATATTGTTCAATAAACTTTGCAAAACTCATCTTTTAATAATGATAAATGATGCTGCTTATTTCTACCTCCACAATGAAATTATTCTGCTTTAATATTACTAAGCAGCAAAGCCAAATTAATTGTACAGCACAAGGCACCAATATAGTTGCAGACTTTGCAGCATCCTTTGAGGAAGAAACTCAGCTATGCATCGATTGTCATGGTTACATGCTGCCAAACAGATGAACCTGGCTCAGATGTCCTCATAATGCAGTCACAAAGTCTGCCACATTGGATATTTCCATCTAAGGCTCTCATGTTCAAGCCTTTCAAATATTCTTTAAAATGTCTAAAGCTTGCTGGTAATTTGTGATATAAAAGCTGCAGTAAACAGCGTAGGATGACAGAAGCATGCCATTAGAAAGACACGTGTTGCCGGCAGAGATTTGTTTTCAGCAAAGGATTACAAAGCCTGCAAAGCTGTAGGGTGTGGGGTGCTGATGAGGTTCAGGAAACATCGCAGATCTACAATTATTCACAAGATACTTTCAGCTTCTCATTTGGAATGGTGGCCAAGGTGGGCAACTGAAACAGACCAGCACTTCTGAACAGGATAAAAGGTAACCACATTGTTCCCCCTTAATTTCATCTTCTGAATAATATGCTAGATTCTGAGATCATAACAAGTGAAATTTTAGAGGATGTTATTTGTTAAAGTGCTTAAAGATACCTTCCCTTTTAAGGAATTGTGATTTGCTTTTAAAACTATATGACACTCTATAAGATGTATTTAACTTAAAAAACCAAATTTAACAAATATTATTCCAAGGATACAATGGCATTAAAGTACTATACTGAATTTCTTAAGAAGTTTAGCTGAAAAGGAAAAATAAACTGACATAATGTGATGTAAAACCATATGTTTCTACTGTTAATGTCAATGATGAATTATATTTTAAGCCATTACTTAAAGAATAGCTTTAAGATTTGTTTTGAGTATTTAAAATCTGAAATATAATTGATTCCTAATTTAATCAAGAAATCCAAAATTAGTTTTCACAAACAATACTATAAGAAGAACAGTTCCAACAAGGCATGAGGCCATTGCATAATTGTATGATTTTTAAAAATTCTTTCATGGAATGTGGGTGTTGGTGACTCGATCTGCATTTATTATCCATCTCTAACTGTCCTTGAGGAGGTGGTGATGAGGTGCCTTCTTGAAATGGTGTACCCGGTTTGCAGTCACCAACAGTGCTGTTAGGGATAGGATTCCAGGATTTTGACCCAGACAACGAAGGAACAACGATATAGTTCCAAATTAGGATAGTGTATGGCCTGGAAGGGAACTTGAGTATCAGAATACTTCTTCAATTTCTGGTATGGTTTTAAGCTAACTTGAAGAGGGAAATGTGTTGTTAGGCTCAGATATCTTGCTTTAGAGGAAAGATGAGGTGAATAATAATGTACTTTCTGTTGTTATTGTACTTAGTGTTCGCAATTTGTTTTTGTCTAGTTTCTAATTCCTTTTCTTGGAGGGAGAATTTCTCTTTTTGGTGACTTGCTTTAAGTATATTCTTATGGAAAAAGCAAATGCATTATAAACATATTTGTGGTACATTTCATCCTCTGATTTTGCTAACCTGCATGTGTGATTTTTAATTAGATTGAAAGCTGAGGGACTGTTGCTGAATCATGTGCATGTAGATTGACCATCAACCTGTTTTATTCAACAGTTAATCATTCTCTTCCCAGTCAGATAGAATTGAATATGATGTATTACACCGTGTATTCTTTCTGTGTTGAATGGTTGCCCTAGCAACCATGCATTTTGCATATTTTTTGAGTAATGTTTTAGTTTTAAAAGACAAAGAATGTCAAATTCTAATTTTCTGTCTAATTGTAATATTATTTGGTCTCCGCAGGATTAGTAGCAGGCACTTTTTAATGCGTAGCAGTAAAATGTACTAGATCAATAACAATTTACCAACAGTGAATCTGAACTGAAGTTGTCTTCTGTTGGTGGTATAGTCCATAGTATTGTTAACAAAGGCATTACCTTGAATAAAAATGAAGACCTCTGTGCAAGCTGCATTGTTATTTCTATAAAGGGAGTGCAGTGAAGGCTTACCAGACTGATTCCTGGGATGGTGAGGGGAGGTTGAATTATATTTGCTGGAGTTCAGAAGATTTGGAGGGGATGTCATAAAAACCTATAAAATTCTAACTGGACTAGACAGATTAGATCAAAAATGATACTCCTGATGGCAGGAATCCAGAATTGAGGTCACAGTCTAAGGATACTGGACAATTCATTTAAAATTGAGATGAGGAGAAATTTCTTCACCAAGAGAGTGGTGAGCCTTTGGAATTCTCTACAACAAAAAAGTAGCCAAGGCCAAAACATTCAAGATTTCAAGAAAGAGTTGTGTATCGAACTTGGGGTTAAAGGGATCAAAGAATATGGGAGGAAAGCAGAAACAGTTGGATGAACAGGCATGATCATAATGAATGGCAGAACAACTTCAAAGGGTTAAATAGCCTACACCTGTTCCTATTTTCTATGTTCCTACATTTCTGTATAGTCAGAAGATCCAAGCTTTAATTTCCTGTTTGAACTGGTCAGCAAATCTGAGGCAGGAGCAGACACAGTCAATTTAAGTTCAGGTCTGTTGCATAGTGCATTAATCTGTATCTAACGGCCATTTTATAATTTGTCTCATCGATAGTTTAGGAGCTAGAGGAAGTAGCAAAGGATTGTGGCTCTCTCTCTTTCAGTCATCAGGTGAAACGAGATTCACTGCACTGAGCAATTATCTCAAGTACTTGAGAAGGATTAGTTTCAATTATGATGATTCAAGCTGATGCGACTACTGTGCAAGCCAGATGCCAGAATGAAATCTGACTTGGTAGATTATGGGGGGATTCTAATAGAGTTCTGAGCTTTGTGGGCTATGGAGAGATGTGTGGCAGAATTGGACAAGTGTCAATATTGAGATTACACTGTTCCATCACCTATGCTTTTCACAAGTGGCATAACGAGATTCTCATTCAGCATTGGTGAGATGACAATTGATTGTCTTATCACAGAATCCCTATAGTGTGGACACAGGCCATTTGGCCCAATAGGTCCTCAACAAACAGCATCCCACCCAGAACCATCTCCTTACCCTGTATTTCCAATGGCTAACCACCTTGCCAACACATCCATGAACACTATGGGTAATTATGCATGGCCAATCTGCCTAACTTGCACATTTTTGGACTGTAGGAGGAAACCGGCGCATCCAGAGGAAACTCACACAGATACAGAGAGAATGTGCAAACTTCACACAGTCATCCGAAGATGGCATTGAACCTGGGTCCCTGGAGCTGTGAGCAGTAGTGCTAAGCAATGAGCCACTTTGCTTGACAACTGACTTGTTAATGCCTCAACTCACTTCATCAATATTCAGACTCCAATTGCCTAACTTGCCAAATAAGCTCAAAGTTGGGAATACTTGACAAGGAAACTACAGTTTGTACCTGTAGATTCAGTTTGCTTCTTGCACTAAATGATCTCCATATTAGACACTGGGCAGCAACATCTCAGGGCATGATCCATGGGCATCAGCAGAATTCACTCCTCCTCCATGGACATTGGCATCCAGAATCAGCAAACCCATCATGATCATCTAGCATTTCTAGTATGCAATGTCTTCTAGATGCAGAGACCTACATTGTAGGGCATACCAGAAACTGGCATTGAAAAGCTAAGCAGGGACATGTTGTACATAGAGACAGGTATCCAGTTCACCAACTGGATTAGGCTGGATCTCAGGGCTGCTCACTTGCTCTCTTAGCATTCACTCACTTAGCATCTATCTGCTTGCTCACAGAATCCCAGTCTTGCCTTGTCCTGCCTTGCCATGCCTGGTCGCACAGTCACACAATTAGACAACTTGCCTTACTGCTAGTGATCCTCATTACAGTGCATGGAGGAACCTGTCAGTCAGGAGGTCCCAAATCAAGGGGTCAAGAGTAGTTTTTGACATTGGCACTCGCCATGGTCAAACATCTTGGGGAGGTCTTGGTCAGAGGTCAGTACCTTTACAATCCAGGGAGTGGGCCACCGTCAGTCCATTGGCTCTGTAGTGGCAAGTCTGGAGGGGTGTCCAGAGGGATACCCCTCTGTTATAGTTGGGGAGCTTTATAGGCACATTCAGGAGTGTGGGCACATCTTTGCTGGGGCTCTCTAATCATGTCAGTTGAGGGGTTGGCTATGGACAGTGTGCCAGGTCTGTCACAGAAACTAAAGGGGAATGAGGAAGGTGGGTATGAAGTGCAACTGTAGCCATGAAACTGAAGCTCAGCAGTTCAGATGTTGGTAATAGGGCCTGGAGGATCTGAACAAGGTCTCAGTATAATTGTGAGGAGGGGCTGAAGGCTTTGTAAGGGGGGTGCAGTGCTGGGAAGATTGCAATGCAGATGGATGGGGATGGTGGGTGGTGGAATGGTGTCATCCACAATCTGAGTGTGATGGTGGGTGTGGGGGCAGGGTGGCGTGGGGAGACAATGACCACACCAGCCATGGTGACCTCATAAGACAGGGGCTGGATGTAAAAGGTAGGCAGGTGTAAGCTAGATGCCTTGGGTGGGACTTGAAGAGCTGTGCAGACCGTGGAGCCCTCAGAATGGACCCAAAGGAGGGAATGCAGTTACTTTGAGGCTCACTGACATGGTTAAGTTGAAGCTGGAGGAGGGGTGCTCGCTGTTGCCTTCCACCGTCCTAGAAATCAAACCTGTGCAATGGGGAAAAAAATGGCAGTGAGCACACTTGGAGTGGGTGTGTTAAGTGACATAATTTGTGAGGAAGGATTTACTGCACAGACCACTTAAACAGCTTTTAAGTGCAAATATCTCTGGTCACAAGCCTGTGAAATGTAGAGCACACAGGCAAACAAGCTATCAACTGCCTGTTCATCCTCCAGTATTTACCCTCTCTGTAAATTGCATCTCCCTATTACAGCCATTGGTAGTCAACTCTTTGACAGTTTCACTTTGTGCAGAGAAGGAGCCAACATTTTAAATGAAGAGGGGCAAATGTGTCATTTAGGGGAGACAATGGCTTAGTGGCATTATCACTAGATTATTAATCTAGAAACTCAGCTAATGTTCTTAGGATCTGGGTTTGAATCCCACTTTGGCAAATGTTGGAACTTGAATCCAATTAAAACAAAATCTGGAGTTATGAGTCTAATGTTGACCATGAAACTGTTGACATTTGTCAGAAAAACCTATCTGGTTCACGAATGTCCTTCAGGGAAGAAAATCTGCGAACCTCATCTGGTCTGATTAGACCTGACTACAAAGCAATGTGGATTTTCAATAGCTCTCTGGAATGGCCTAGCAAGCCACTCAGTATTATCAATTACTATTTAAGTCTCAATGAAATGAAACCGGATGGGTCAAAACAACAGCAGTTTTAAAAGGGAGAAGAGCAGACAAAGGAAGCACATGGTGAGGACAGTGCAGGAGAGAGAGAGAGAGAACCTGCACAGTTACTGCCTTTTCTGTTTTTGAATTAATGTATTGCTGGACATCGGAGTGCATCTGGGAAAATTAACAAACAGTGAATTTCACAACTAATCTTGGAGGATCCAGTTTGGGCGAAGTTCACAACACAGAATCAGATAAGTTAATTGTTGTTTTAAGTCTGTCCAAGAGAAAGGCTGTATTAGTGAGTACAATGGGTTCTTTCTTGATTATATGTTTTTGGAGATAAGTCTCTTGATTAAACTTAAAATATAAGCTATAGCTATTAATTTAACCTGGGGTAGTCTTTTGTAGAGGAATAGGATAGTGTTTTATTTTGTCGGTCTGTAGATTGTGAAGGAGCAAAAATTGCCTTTGCAGTGATATGTACTTCTTGTCAGATGTGGGAGTTTAAAGAGAGTTTAAGGGTTATTGCGGATTATATCTGCCATAAATGCTGTTGGATGTGAATCTTATCAGATCGAATGGATCGGTTGGAGAGACAGATAGAAGCGATGAGGAATTTGCAACAGCAACAGTACGTGATAGATGGCAGTTATAGGAAGGGGAAAAGTCTCAGATACAGTAACATAGATGGGTTAACTCCAGGAAGGGTAAGAGAGGTCGGCACCTAGAGCAGGGGTCTTTGTGGATATACCCATTTCCAACAGGTATGCTGTTTTGGAAAATGTAGGGGGTGATGGATTCTCAGGGGAACGTAGCACAAACAGCCAAGTTTCTGGTATTGAGACTGGCTCTAATGCAATGAGGGGTACGTCGGCTTCCAAGAGATCAATTGTATTAGGAGATTCTGTAGTCAGAGGTACAGACAGACGTTTCTGTGGTCAGCAGAGAAAAAGCAGAATGGTGTGTTGTTTCCCTGATGCCAGGATCAAGATGTCTCAGAGACGGTGCAGAATGTTCTCATGGGGGAGAGGGGCCAGCAAGAGGTCATTGTCCACATTGGAACCAACGATATAGGAAGGGAAAAGGTTGAGATTCTGAAGGGAGATTACAGAGAGTTAGGCAGAAATGTAAAAAGGAGGTCCTCAAGGGTAGTAATATCTACCTAATATCTGGATTACTCCTAGTGCTACGAGCTAGTGAGGGCACGAATAGGAGGATAGAGCAGATGAATGCATGGCTGAGGAGCTGGTGTATGGGAGAAGGTTTCACATTTTTGGATAATTGGAATCTCTTTTGGGGTAGAAGTGATGTGTACAAGAAAGATGGATTGCACCTAAATTGGAAGGGGACTAATATACTGGCAGGGAAATCTGCTAGAACTGCTTGGGAGGATCTAAACTAGTAAGGTCGGGAGGGGGAGGGGAGGGGGGGGGGGGGGGGCGGCGGGACCCAGGGAGATAGTGAGAAAAGAGATCAATCTGAGACTGGTACAGTTGAGAACAGAAGTGAATCAAACAGTCAGGGTAGGAAGGGACAAGGAAGGACTAATAAATTAAACTGCATTTATGTTAATGCAAGTGGCCTAACAGGGAAGGCAGATGAACTCAGGGCATGGTTAGGAAAATGGGACTAGGATATCATAGCAATTACAGAAACCTGGCTCAGGGATGGGCAGGACTGGCAGCTTAATGTTCCAGGAAACAAATGCTACAGGAAGGATAGAAAGGGAGGCAAGAGAGGAGGGGGAGTGGCATTTTTGATAAGGGATAGCATTACAGCTGTGCTGAGGGAGGATATTCCCGGAAATACATCCAGGGAAGTTATTTGGGTGGAACTGAGAAATAAGAAAGGGATAATCACCTTATTGGGATTGTATTATAGACGTTCTAATAGTCAGAGGGAAATTGAGAAACAAACTTGTAAGGAGATCTCAGTTATCTGTAAGAGTAATAGAGTAGTTATGGTCAGAGATTTTAACTTTCCAAACATCGACTGGGACTGTCATAGTGTTAAAGGTTGAGATGGAGAAGAATTTCTTTAGTGCGTACAAGACAATTTTCTGATGTACCTACTAGAGAAGTTGCAAAACTTGACCGACTCTTGGGAAATAAGGCAGGGCAGGTGACTGAGGTGTCAGTGGGGGAGCACTTTGGGGCCAGCGACCATAATTATATTCGTTTTAAAATCGTGATGGAAAAGGATAGATCAGACCTAAAAGTTGAAGTTCTAAATTGGAGAAAGGCCAATTTTGACGGTATTAGGCAAGAACTTTCGAAAGCTGATTGGAGGCAGATGTTCGCATGTAAAGGGACGGCTGGAAAATGTGAAGCCTTCAGAAATGAGATAATAAGAATCCAGAGAAAGTATATTCCTGTCAGCGTGAAAGGGAAGGCTGGTAGGTATAGGGAATGCTGGATGACTAAAGAAATTGAGGGTTTGATTAAGAAAAAGAAGGAAGCATATGTCAGTTATATACAGGATAGATCGAGTGAATCCTCAGAATAGTATAAAGGAAGTAGGAGTATACTTAAGAGGGAAATCAGGAGGGCAAAACAGGGACATGAGATAACGTTGGCAAATAGAATTAAGGAGAATCCAAAGGGTTTTTACAAATATATTAAGGACAAAAGGGTAACTAGGGAGAAAATAGGGCCCCTCAAAAATCAGCAAGGCAGCCTTTGAGTGGAGCCACAGAAAATGGGGGATATACTAAATGAGTATTTTGTATCAGTATTTACTGTGGAAAAGGATATGGAAGATATAGACTGTAGGGAAATAGATGGTGACATCTTGCAAAATGTCCAGATTACAGAGGAGGAAGTGCTGGATGTTTTGAAAGGGTTAAAGGTGGATAAATCCCCAGGACCTGATCAGGTGTACCCGAAAACCCTGTGGGAAGCTAGAGAAGTGACTGCTGGGCCTCTTGCTGCGATATTTGTATCATCGATAGTCACAGGTGAGGTGCCGGAAGACTGGAGGTTGGCAAATGTGGTGCCACTGTTTAAGAAGGGCGGTAAAGACAAGCCAGGGAACTATAGACAGGTGAGCCTGACCTCAGTGGTGGGCAAGTTGTTGGAGGGAATCCTTAGGGACAGGATGTACATGTATTTGGAAAGGCAAGGACTGATTTGGGATAGTCAACATGGCTTTGTACGTGGGAAATCATGTCTCACAAACTTGATTGAGTTTTCTGAAGAAGTAACAAAGAGGATTGATGAGGGTAGAGCAGTAGATGTGATCTATATGGACTTCAGTAAGGTGTTCGACAAGGTTCCCCATGGGAGACTGATTAGCAAGGTTAGATCTCATGGAATACAGGGAGAACTAGCCATTTGGATACAGAACTGGCTCAAAGGTAGAAGACAGAGGGTGGGGTGGAGGATTGTTTTTCAGACTGGAGGGCTGTGACCAGTGGAGTGCCACAAGGATCGGTGCTGGGCCCTCTATTTTTTGTCATTTACATAAATGATTTGGATGCGAGCATTAGAGGTCCAGTTAGTAAGTTTGCAGATGACACTAAAATTGAGGTGTAGTGGACAGTGAAGAGGGTTACCTCAGATTACAACAGGATCTGGACCAGATTGGCCAATGGGCTGAGAAGTGGCAGATGGAGTTTAATTCAGATAAATGCGAGGTGCTGCATTTTGGGAAAGCAAATCTTAGCAGGACTTATACACTTAATGGTAAGGTCCTAGGGAGTGTTGCTGAACAAAGAGACCTTGGAGTGCAGGTTCATAGCTCCTTGAAAGTGGAGTTGCAGGTAGATAAGATAGTGAAGGCAGCGTTTGGTATGCTTTCTTTTAGTGGTCAGAGTATTGAGTACAGGAGTTGGGAGGTCATGTTGCGGCTGTACAGGACATTAGGCCACTGTTGGAATATTGCGTGTAATTCTGGTCTCCTTCGTATCGGAAAGATGTTGTGAAACTTGAAAGGGTTCAGAAAAGATTTACAAGGATGTTGCCAGGGTTGGAGAATTTGAGCTATAGAGAGATGCTGAACAGGCTGGGGCTGTTTTCCCTGGAGCGTCGGAGGCTGAGGGGTGACCTTATAGAGGTTTACAAAATTATGAGGGTCATGGATAGGATAAATAGACAAAGTCTTTTTCCCTGAGATCGGGGAGTTCAGAACTAGAGGGCAGAGGTTCAGGGTGAGAGGGGAAAGATATAAAAGAGACCTAAGGGGCAACATTTTCATGCAGAGGGTGGTACGTGTATGGAATGAGCTGCCAGAGGATATGGTGGAGGCTGGTACAATTGCAACATTTAAGAGGCATTTGGATGGGTATATGAATGGGAAGGATTTGGAGGGATATGGGCCGGGTGCTGGCAGGTGGGACTAGATTAGGTTGGGATATCTGGTCGGCGTGGACAGGTTGGACCGAAGGGTCTGTTTCCATGCTGTACATCTCTATGACTCTATGGCTCTATGACCTGGCATTGAATTAGGGACCGGAAAAGACAATAGCAGAAATAGCCTTATTACTTCTGCAAAGTCCTCCTCACTAACATTTGGGGTGCCTGTGACAAATTTGGGAGAGCTATCTCTAGACTAGTCAATCAACTGTCTGACATATTCATACTCACGGAATCATACCTTACAGACAATGTCCCAGACACTACCATCACCATTCCTGGATATGTCCTGTCCCACTGGCAGGATAGACCCAGCAGAGGTGAGAGCATAGTGGTGTACAGTTGGGAGGCAGTTATCCTGGGAGTCCTGAACAGTGACTCCTGACCACATGAAGTCTCATGGCTTCAAGTTAAACATGGGCAAGAAAATGTCTTGCTGATAACCATGTACTGTCCTCCCTCAGCTGATGTTGAACAATATTTGGAGGGAGCACTGAGGATGGTGAAGGGTAAATCTGTACTCTGGGTAGAAGATTTCAAAATTCCTCACTAGGAATGGCTTGGCAGCAGCACAACTGATTGAGCTGGTCATGTCCTAAAGAAGCATGTCCTAAAGAACAGGCTGTTAGATTGGGTCTGTAGCATGTGGCGAGGGAACCAGTAAGAGGGAAAAACATACTTAACCACATCCTTACCAATCTGCTAGCTGCAGATGCATCTGTCCATAACGTTATCTTTAAGAGTGGGCAGCATCACATTAGGTATAATCTCCATTGTGTTGTGTGGTACTATCACCGTGCTAAATGGGACAGACTTCAAACAGATCTAGCAGCTCAAGATTGGGCATCCATGAGGCGCTGTGGGCCATCAACAACAGCAGAATTGTACTTCAACTCAATCTGCAATCTCATGGCCTGGCACATACCCCACTCAACCATTACCATCATGTAAGAAAATCTACCCTGCTTCAATGGAGAATGGAGGAGAGCACACCAGGAGCAGTTCGAGACATTACTAAAAATGAGGTGTCAACCTGGTGAAGCCACCAAACAGGACTACTTGCATGCCAAACAGCATAACCAGCAAGTGATAGACAGAGCTAAAATCCTACAAACAATGGGTTGGTTCTAAGCTCTGCAGGCTTTCCACAGCTAGTCATGAATGGTGGTGGACAATTAACCAATTCAATAAAGAAGGGTGGAAAGGTGCCACAAATATCCTCGTACTCAAAGGTGGATGAGCCCAAGACATCAGTGCAAAAGAAAAGGCTGAAGCATTCACAGCGATCATCAGACAGAAGTGTGGATGATCTCTCTTGGCCTCCTCCAGTGGTCCCCAGCATCACAGATACCAGTCTTCAGCCAATTTGATTCACTCCACAAAATGTCAAGAAATGGTTTGAGGCACTGAATACTGAAAAGGCTGTGGGCCCTGACAACATTCCAGCAATAGTACTGTAGACTGGTGCTCCAGAACTTGCCACTCCCACAGCCAAGCTCTTCCAGTCCAGTTACAACAACGGCATCTATCCAACAATGGGTCTGTACATAAAAAGCAGGACAAATCTAAACTAGCTAATTACCACCCTATCAGTCTACTTTCAATCATTAGTAAAGTGATGGAAGGTGTCACCAAAGTGCTATCAAGCAGCACCTGCTCAGCAATAACCTGCTCAGTCACGCCCAGTTTGGGTTCCGTCAGAGCCACTAAGCTCATGACCTTTTTACAACCTTGATTCAGACATGGACAATAGACCTAAATTCCAGAGGGGAGAGTGACAGCCCTTGACATCAAGGCTGCATTCGACCGAGTGTGGCATCAAGGAACCCTAGCAAAACTGGAATCAATGGGTATTCAGGGGCCAGACTCTCCACAAGATAGATCATACCTGGTACATAAGAAGATGGTTGTGGTTTTTGGAGGTCAGCCATCTCAACTCCAGGATATCTCTGCAGGAGTTCCTCAGGGTAGTGTCCAAGACCCAACCATCTTCAGCTGCTTCATCAATGACCTTCCCTCCTGCAGAAGGTGAGAAGTGGGGATGTTCACTGATGGTTGCACAATGTTCAGCACCATTCATGATTCTTCAGATACTGAAGCAGTCCATATTCAAATGCAATAAGATCTGGACAATGTCCAGGCTTGGGCTGACAAGTGCCAAGTAACATTTGCGACACACAAATGTGAGGCTATGATCACGTCCAATAGGAATTAGATTAAGAATTAGCTTTACTGTCTCTTGTACTCAAATTAGTACCTTGAAAAGTTTACAAGTTATCACTTACAGAGCCATCACAGGTACAAAGGTACCTAGATACAGATTCAAAGTACAAATTCTTAGGGAAAGAAAATTAAGAAAATATAGAAATAAAAAGAGTCTAGCATTATAGATCATAGGAACAAATTAGAAATATAGAGAAATAAAAAGTTCAAAATAACAGTCCTTCCAACTCAGTTCACACCAGTACCTAGCCTCTAGTCCATGCTGGGCTTCACCTTGATGCTCTTGAAGATGAAGGCCACTCTGGAATCATCTCAAGGCTAGAAGTCCATGCTAAGGCCACACTGGATGGAAAAACCGCCACGCTGAGTCACCAAGAGACTGCTATATCAGGCTGGGACACTGCCATGAAGGGCAAGAAGACCACCATGATGGACCGAGACAATCACTGAATGCCCTACTATCAATATCTTTGGGGTTACCATTGAAACTGAACTGGACCCACCACACAAACACACTGGGAACAAGAACAGGTCAGAGGCTGGGAATATTTGGCAAGCAAATCACCTCCTGACTCCTCAAAGCCTGTCCATCATCTACAAGGCACAAGTCAGGAGTGTGATGGAATACTCCCTACTTACCTGGATGGGTGCAGCTCCAACAACATTCAGGAAACTTGATGCATCCACCACTAAGCAACCTGGTTGATTGGCATCACATCTACAAATATTCACTCCCTCCACCACCGACGCTTACTAGCACAATGTGCACTATCACTAAAGTTCCTCAGACAGCACCTTCCAAACTCATGACCATTTCCATCTAGAAGGACAAAGGCAGCAGATTTTTGGTAACAGTATTACCTGCAAGTTCTCCTGCAAGCCACTCACCATCCTGACTAGGAAAAATAACACTGTCCTTTCAACATTGCTGTAGTTGTTTGCAGATGGTGTAGTCATTGTGCTGCAATTATGTACTATTGATGTCTGTGGATTGATCCTCATAAATTAACATGAACTGCTACCAGAAGCTATGAAAGTGCATTGAGCACCAATCTAGAGAGACTTCCAAATACATACAAGAAGGTAACATTATGGACATTAATGAAGAACCTGCTAACCACAAAAAAAAAGCCTCTTTGCCTGTGCTGCTAAAGTGACCTCCATAGATTTTCTTTTCTCTCTCCATCCCACTATGTCCCAGTGTTTACCCTGTTTCTGCAGCTGAGTTGCAAAGAGCTAACTGTAGTGTGGACCCTATTTTCCCTGGAGGTTTTGGGGTGCTGATTCTGGGGTACTCGAATCCAGATAAGCCAATGAACCGTTTGAGTCATAGATTTATGGAGGTCTACAACACAAAAAAAGGTTATTTGGCTCATTGAGTCTATGCTGGTCAGAAACATCCACCTAACTATTCTAAACCTATTTGCACACACCAAACTCCGGTGTTTTGATTTTGATAACTATTAATCCAAACACTAGGGATAATTCATGTCCATCTGTGGGATCTTTCATGTCCATCTGAGAGGGCAGATGGAACCTCCAAAAGGAAATACTTCTAATATTGCAGTACTCATTCAGTACTGTATTGGAGTGTCAGTTTTGGTTTTGTCCTCAATTCCTGAACTGATAATTGAATGAGAGGCAAAGATACTATCAACTTGACCAGGACTGGCAGAGATGACTGAACCTATAAATATCATATTGTAATTTTTTACATCCAGCTACACTGCTTACAACACTTGAATTCTGAAGAAGGGTGACTGGACCCAAAATGTTAACTCTGCCTTCTCTGCACAGATTCTGCTAGACCTCCTGAGTTTTTCCAGCAATTTCTGATTTTGGTTATAACACTAGCTATCTTAGAAAAATTAGCAAAGGTTAGATACTTAAAAGTCACTCAGCAGAATTCCTGTTGGAGTCCAATCAATAATGATAACAGAATGAAATGTGTGAGCATTGAAACAGAGTTTGCAGAGTGGCCAGAATCCACACACTACCAATCTGCCTCTTAAAAATTCCCATTCATGAAATCTCAAAATAATTTAGTATATTGAAACCAGAGAATCAATTGAGATATAAGTGAATGTTTTTATTACTTTTTAATAATTACGATTCTTAGTGTTTAACCTGTTCTATATAAACTGCCAGTTTTCAAATATTTTGAAGAGACTAAGAGGTCTCAGCCCATAACCACCATGTGCTCTGACAGTGTAAGAACTAATATATGGATGTAGTCCAAGGTGATTCTACATAACCTCAAGTTTCAGTTTAATAAGCACTCAGTTTTTGAATCTTCCATTTGTAAATAATTAACAGGAAAAAAATCTTCTTAACATTTCTTTAGCTTTGAAGAAGTTTATTCTGCAGCATCTTTGATTTTCTTTTGAGACCCTTTACTGCTTCACTTTAAGTTTGTAACTACAAAGTGTGGTATAATTAATCCAGTGAGACTGGTGTGTAACTGCTCACATAATATGATACACAGGGTGGATCAGAAAGTAACAAGGTAGGCAGCACAGGAGCATGCCTGGCTAGATCAGACTAGAATGAGCTATCAGGATCACATATAAACTTTAAACTCAGAATAAGATGTCAGTAACAATTCAATACAGTCCTGACTTTTTGTTTGGTTATGCTTTCTACTCATTTGCCAAACCCACACCACTGCCTCAAACCCTGACTTCCCTCATTTCTTCCTCCGAACTCTGGTCTCCCACTCTACACGTTTCTTTTAAAAGACTATCATCTAAATCAAACATTATGATAGCTGGGTCAAAGTTCACGATTTTCCTTCCAAACAACCCTGTGGGTTGACACCACAGATTATGACAGTTCAAAAAGCAGCTCCCATCACATTCAAAAGGACAATTAGGTGGTATGTACTGATTGTAATGAGGACACCCAAGTGGACCTCATAGGATAAGTGTTCCCTGATTTTGGCTGTTAATCTGGTCCAATCGGGGAGCCCTGGCTGTCAGATATAAACAGGAATGTCAGAGGTCTGTTCACTCTGAGAGCTGGCTCCGATGAAACTGGACCAGGGTCAAGTAATATGCACATATAAATAAAGGGTGACTTGGTGATGGGATACCAACCTCTCTGGAGTTATTTCAGGATGGACAATAAATTCCAGACTCACTAGAAATGCCCAAACCCTAAGCAGGAACAAATATAAATAACACAAATCCAGAATATTTGTTAGACAACAAAAGTTGTTTCACTAAAATCATGAAGAAAGGAACTCCAGCAATACTTTGGAGGAAGGTACTGTATAAAACATGCCTTTGTTAGTTTTAAAGTGTTGCAACTTCAGTTTCAGTAGAAGTTGCCATGTTTTTCATATCTATCTAACATAAAATTAGGATGTGATACAAAGTTCACATGTTCAATAGTGTTTTAAGGTTTCCTACAAATATTGTGAAAGTTGATTATGTCTAAAAATTGCAGTAGTGGCATACATTGTGGTAATTAATTGGAGGTTGCATTGTGTTTGATTCTCAATTAATTTTCTATGATTGTTTCAACTGATTGTCCTGTCGTCTGTGCCAGTGGTATAATGTTTATTCAGATGATGACAATATTTTCTTTCATAGGTTTTCTTTTTCTCCATCAGGTTAGAGCAAATTAAGCAGCTTTGGACATTGCTGTTTATATGTGTGTGTCTACTTGTGTACCTGCACACAAAAGGTAAATGCTCCAACAAAATGCCAGGGCTTATTAACCGACATAACAATCTCAATCTGCCATTAAAAGCATCTGAAGTCACATCTTGTATGATAGGCTACAGCCTGGGAATGTCAGCATCTTTAGTTTATACCAACATGGATGATCATCCTGTTGAAGGTATGTGGTCATTAATTATAAAATATAATGTGATTGAAACAGAATTACAAATTTTAATAATTCACTTGACACTAAAATGTTACTAAAATGGAGTATATAGCTGGTAGCATCAACAACAAATATTAATGTCCCACGGTAGTAGACATGTAAAACATAACTTTGGGAAGTGTTCGATGGAAGGATTGAATTTTTGAGGCTACTGCTTTTCAAACTTCATTAAATCTTGATTCTCTACCTTTCCAGTTTCTAATTTCTAAGGCTCTATTTTCCCCAACCTACCTGCATCCTGCTATTCTCCTTTTTAAAAAGCTCCCAACATGGTGAAAATAGCAACTGATACAGTAACAAGATGGTACTCTGCTCACTGACACCTTACAGGTTGAAACTCAGAGGGCTAAATGCTTCATTTGCCACAGAAATGAACCCCTGTCATCTGCCACTAACTTGTTGCTTTATCAGTAGAGTATTTTCTCAATTGCTTGTTGGGAGGAGAAAGACAAAGCAATGGGGGACGGTGGGGGACAGCAGCCAATAGTGGAATAGTCCAGTGTCACTGTTCCTGTGCTAGAGTACCGGTTATAAATTCACCAAGAGTAAAACAGCAATGTGAAAGTGGAACTTTCATTTGTAGCAAATTTAAGCAAAATAAAATTTTGCAACAAAAAAAACAAGGAGGAAGAGAACATGCAACAACATAATTGCAGGTTTAGAAGATTTGTAATGTATCATGCTGGCATGGAAAATTAAGATCTTTAGGTGGAGAAAATGTGAAGGCGTTAGGGAGCAGAAAAAGTTCATGAAAATAGTTTGAGGGATGAGTAGTTTCAGTTGAGAAGATAGATTGGAGAAATTGGGACAATGTTCCTTGGAGAAAAGAAGATTATGAGTAGATCTGATTGAAGTATTCAATATAATGAAAGATCTGGATTGGATACATAGGGAGATACTGTTTCCAATTTGTTGTAAGTCTACCTTGCCTGAAAGAGACATTATCTGTAAGGACTCCAGGTGCTGTGAATAAACATTGCTATATCTCTGCCTGTCAGTCATTCTAACTGGACTATGCCAGCTGTATACACAGAAACCATTTGCTCTGCTATAACAACATACTATATTTTGTTGTCTTAAATAAACTAAGTCATGGAGCTCATAAATCTTCAATAAGTGATTGATTAACTGACCACTATTAAGAACCAAAGCTCACAGATTTAAAGCAATTATCAAAGGAAAAGTGAAATAAAAAAAAACTTCTTAGCACAGCTAGGGATTAACATTGGGAAAGCACGACTTGTACATATGGTGGAGTTAGGTTCAAATCAAACCATACAAAAGGAAATTAGACTATTATCTGGTATGGAAAAATACACAGGGTTATCGGGTGAAAATGGGAGCATGGCATAAACTGAATTGGTATTTGGAAAGCCAGTACAGACATGATGGATATAGTCCATTTGGAGCAGAATTCCATGAAAAAACAAATGAGATTTCTTTGGTTAAAAGGACATAACACTGTTGGATTAATCTAGAGAAGAAGAGTTTAAGGAATAGAGAGGATCATGATTTTTATACTTGATTAAAATTCTGTTAGAAGCAAAAAGAGGACACAAGACAGATTCATCTTTACTAAAGTGCAACCATTCAAAGAATGGGTTGAGGTTAGAATGGCATAAAGAAGCAGCTGTCTTTATTCAACATCACATAATCTTCGCTCAACTGATTTCAATAGAAACTGACCATGTTCTACCAAAGGTGACATGTTGCTAGGGTACATCTTTGGTGCATACTACATTACTGTCTAGGTGACTCGGTCATATCCATAAATCCTAAATTCTTTTATTAACTCTAAACTGCTAAGAAACATTGATGATTTGAACCAGAAGGTCATAGAGTCATAGAGATGTACAGCATGGAAACAGACCCTTCGGACCAACTCATCCATATCGGCCAGATATCCCAACCCAATCTAGTCCCACCTGCCAGCACCCAGCCATCATCCCTCCAAACCCTTCCTATTCATATACCCATCCAAATGCCTCTTAAATGTTGTAATTGTACCAGCCTCCACCACTTCCTCTGGCAGCTCATTCCATACACGTACCACCCTCTGTATGAAAAAGTTGCCCCATTGGTCTCTTTTACATCTTTCTCCTCTCACTCTAAACCTAAGCCCTCTGTGTTCTGGACTCCCCAACCCCAGGGAAATGACTTTGCCTATTTACCCTATCCATGCCACTCATAATTTTGCAAACCTCTAGAAGGTCACCCCTCAGCCTCCGACGCTCCAGGGAAAACAGCCCCAGCCTGTTCAGTCTCTCTCTATAGCTCAAATCCTCCAACCCTGGCAACATCCTTGTAAATCTTTTATGAACCCTTTCAAGTTTCACAACATATTTCCGATAGGAAGGAGACCAGAATTGCACACAATATTCCAAAAGTGGCCTAACTAATGGCCTGTACAGCTGCAACATGACCTCCCAACTCCTGTACTCAATACACTGACCAATAAAGGAAAGCATACCAAATGCCTTCTTCACTATCCTATCTACCTGCGACTCCACTTTCAAGAAGCTATGAACCTGCACTCCAAGGTCTCTTTGTTCAGCAACACTCCCTAGGACCTTACCATTAAGTGTATAAGTCCTGCTAAGATTTGCTTTCCCAAAATGCAGCACCTCGCATTTATCTGAATTAAACTCCATCTGCCACTTCTCAGCCCATTGGCCAATCTGGTCCAGATCCTGTTGTAATCTGAGATAACCCTGTTCGCTGTCCACTACACCTCCAATTTTGGTGTCATCTGCAAACTTACTAACTGTACTTCTTATGCTCGCATCCAAATCATTTATGTAAATGACAAAAAGTAGAGGGCCCAGCACTGATCCTTGTGGCACTCCACTGGTCACAGGCCTCCAGTTTGAAAAACAATCCTCTACCACCACCCTCTGTCTTCTACCTTTGAGCCAGTTCTGTATCCAAATGGCTAGTTCTCCCTGTATTCCATGAGATCTAACCTTGCTAATCAGTCTCCCATGGGGAACCTTGTCGAACACTTTACTGAAGTCCATGTAGATCACATCTACTGCTCTGCCCTCATCAATCCTCTTTGTTACTTCCTCAAAAAACTCAATCAAGTTTGTGAGACATGATTTCCCACGTACAAAGCCATGTTGACTATCCCTAATCAGTCCTTGCCTTTCCAAATACATGTACATCCTGTCCCTCAGGATTCCCTACAACAATTTGCCCACCACCAAGGTCAGACTCACTGGTCTATAGTTCCCTGGCTTGTCCTTACCACCCTTCTTAAACAGTGGCACCACGTTTGCCAACCTCCAGTCTTCCGGCACCACACATGTTACTATCGATGATACAAATATCGCAGCAAGGGGCCCAGCAATCACTTCTCTAGCTTCCCACAGAGTTCTTGGGTACACCTGATCAGATCCTGGGGATCTATCTGCTTTTATGTGTTTCAAAACATCCAGCACTTCCTCCTCTGTAATCTGGACATTTTGCAAGATGTCACCATCTATTTCCCTACAGTCTATATCTTCCATATCCTTTTCCACAGTAAATACTGATACAAAATACTCATTTAGTATCTCCCCATTTTCTGTGGCTCCACACAAAGGCCGCCTTGCTGATCTTTGGGGGGCCCTATTCTCTCCCTAGTTACCCTTTTGTCCTTAATGTATTTGTAAAACCGCTTTGGATTCTCCTTAATTCTATTTGCCAAAGCTATCTCATGTCCCCTTTTTGCCCTCCTGATTTCCTTCTTAAGTATACTCCTACTTCCTTTATACACTTCTAAGGATTCACTCGATCTATCCTGTCTATACCTTCCATATGCTTCCTTCTTTTTCTTAACTAAACCCTCAATTTCTTTAGTCATCCAGCATTCCCTGTACTTACCAGCCTTTCCTTTCATGATACTGCTGTCTCAAAAATGTTATTTCTTTGTGCAGTTAAATAAAGATTCAGTTTTACTTTGGTTTGGCTGTTTATCTACTTTTTTTAAACTTAATGTTTAAGGCATCATCCTTAATTTGGAATTCTCCAGGTTTTGTGTTTCCTGTATGGAAGTATTTGACCAAAATGAAGGAGTTCTGCATTAGAGTAGTATTTACTTCAGAATAGTTTACACTGTATAGTTGGGAACTACTTTTAAAAATTGAAACACAGGAAGTTATTGAGACTTCGATAAAGCTGAAGTTAAAACAGAAAATGTTAGAAATACTCAGCAGGAGAGACACGACCTGTTGGGAGAGACCCAGATTTAATGGGTTCAATTTAATTCTGTGTCTTGCTGAGAGTGGAATTGGGAGGGGGTGTGTATGTGGGAAGTTTAGTAGTGAAAGATTTATAACTCAGTCATTGCATTAATCTGACTTCCATGATTACCAGTCCATTAGTCCCAGTGGGTGTGATATGGATTCACATGACACTGCAGCATTTAAAATAATACTCCAAGCTGGCAATTTGAAGGGGTTTGGATTTAGGAGTCAAGAAGAAAGAAGAGTTAGAATGAAATCTATTGACAAGGCTGTGAGGAGGCAGAGTACAATACTCTTCCCTTTCAATCATGTTATCATTTTTTGTGATTAGTGTCTAATTATATCCAGGATTGGGGTTACTAGAGACTCCAGGAGATCTGTTTATTGCTACCTTTATTGAACATTGTTTTAAAATGATATACAGAAAAAGACTTTAAATGAATCTTCTACAAAAAACCATCTCCCAGCAATTTTGATAGTCATGTGATCTTACCTCACTGATGATGTAGATGATCTTATTTCCATTTAACATTTATACAACACCCATGAGAGGAAGTAACCTGGAGCAGAGACCATTAGGGTTAGCAGAGGAGAAGAGCAGCTGAAGCAAGGTGTTAAATCCCAGTTTCAGTGCAGAATGCTTTAATGAGCTATACAGGGCAGTAAAGGTCAATATCACTTGATTCCCACCATTGCTTTCTCAAGTCAATTCCATTCAACAACAGCAACTTATATCGAAAGAGCATCTCTCTTCACACACAGTTACATTGCAGGTGGTCCTACCCATCTTTATCAGCGATCTTCCTGTTTCTCTTTTTTCTGTACTCACATTGTTGTTAAGCAATGTCATGCCTTTCCATTATTATCACCCTTCTTAAATGTGCTTCGTCAATTAGATGGATACATGTCATTATTGACGGAAGGATAAACTATTGACTTTGAAATGGAAATTGGATTTAGTAACTCTTCTTATGATCCAAACTTCACATCAGTTGGTCAACAAACATCAGAAAGTTCCGTATAACTCCAAGAGTTGAACCCAATTTTCAAATGTAAATCAATTTGTAGAAAATTCTCAATTCTTGGTCAACACTCCACCCTGTTGCCAGTGCACATTTATCAGCCGTGATTCAATGGACTCTGATTCAGAAAGTTATGCTTTCAAGTACCACTTCAGAGGACTAAACACCTAGACTGCTGGTACTCAGGGAATCAAAAGAGAAACTGCGTAACTATCAATAGGTCTGGTAACATGTGTGGAGTGAGAAACATTTGAGGTTAATGACTCTTGCCTTTGTAATAGCACACTGTTTTAGCCATATATGCTTTTATAGTTGTCATAAGACATTCTGGATAAATCAATTGTTAGTTAGTAGACTTCCATGTATCTAGCAAAGATATCACAGCGAGCAATGAGGTGGATTTGTGAATATCCCCAGCCAAACATATTTGGGTTGAATAAGTTTGGTATGAGTTGAAACTTTATTGCTGGAACAGCACAGCAGGTCAGGCAGCATCCAGGGAACAGGAGATTCGACATTTCGGGCACAGGCCCTTCTTCAGGAATGAGCAGAGAGTGTTCAGCAGGAGAAGATAAAAGGTAGGGAGGAGGGACTTGGAGGAGGGGCGTTGGAAATGTGATAGGTGGAAAGAGGTCAAGGTGAGGGTGAGAGGTCGGAGTAGGATGGAGGCGGAGAGGTCAAGAAGAAGACTGCAGGTCAGGAAGGCGGTGCTGGGCTAGAGGGATTCAGCTGAGACAAGGTGGGGGGAGGGGGGATGAAGAAACTGGTGAAGTCCAAGTTCATCCCCTGTGGTTGGAGGGTTCCCAGTCGGAAGATAAGACGCTCCTCCTCCGACCGTCACGTTGTTGTGGTTTGGCGGTGGATGAGTCCAATGACCTGCATATCCTCGGTGGAGTGGGAGGGGGAGTTGAAATGCTGTGCTACAGGGTGGTTGGGTTGGTTCGTCCGGGTGGCCCAGAGGTGCTCTCTGAATCGCTCCGCAAGTAGGCGGCCTGTCTCCCCAATATAGAGGAGGCCACACCGGCTGCAGCGGATGCAGTAGATGATGTGGGTGGAGGTGCAGGTGAATCTGTGGCGGATATGGAAGTTTCCTTTGGGGCCTTGGAGAGAAGTGAGGGGGGAGGTGTGGGCGCAAGTGTTGCACCTCCTGCGGCTGCAAGGGAAGGTGCCGGGAGTGGAGGTTGGGTCGGTGGGGGGTGTGGATCTGACAAGGGAGTCGCGGAGGGAGTGGTCTCTACGGAAAGCTGATAGGGGAGGGGAGGGAAATATATCCTTGGTGCTGGGGTCTGTTTGGAGGTGGCGGAAGTGACGGCGGATGATGCGCTGTACATGGAGATTGGTGGGGTGGTAGGTGAGGACCAGTGGGGTTCTGTCCTGGTGGCGGTTGGAGGGGCGGGGCTCAAGGGCGGAGGAGCGGGAAGTGGAGGAGATGCGGTGGAGGGCACCATCGACCACGTCGGGGGGGAAATTGCGGTCCTTGAAGATTCAGAGAGCACCTCTGGGCCACCCGGACGAACCAACCCAACCACCCTGTAACACAGCATTTCAACTCCCCCTCCCACTCCACCGAGGATATGCAGGTCATTGGACTCATCCACCGCCAAACCACAACAACGTGACGGTCGGAGGAGGAGCGTCTTATCTTCCGACTGGGAACCTTCCAACCACAGGGGATGAACTTGGACTTCACCAGTTTCTTCATCCCCCCTCCCCCCACCTTGTCTCAGCCGAATCCCTCCAGCCCAGCACCGCCTTCCTGACCTGCAGTCTTCTTCTTGACCTCTCCGCCTCCATCCTACTCAGACCTATCACCCTCACCTTGACCTCTTTCCACCTATCACATTTCCAACGCCCCTTCTCCAAGTCCCTCCTCCCTACCTTTTATCTTCTCCTGCTGAACACTCTCTGCTCATTCCTGAAGAAGGGCCTGTGCCCGAAACGTCGAATCTCCTGTTCCCTGGATGCTGCCTGACCTGCTGTGCTGTTCCAGCAATAAAGTTTCAACTTTGATCTCCAGCATCTGCAGACCTCACTTTCTCCTCTAAGTTTGGTATGAACCAGGAGTAGAATTTGAAATATTTTTAGAAATAGTTTTTGTAATTCAGTCTTTGTGAAAGTTGGCAGACTAAGATTGCTGCATCATCAGACAGTGTTGGGAGACTGTGAGTGTACAGCTATGACTGAGTATGTTTTGGTTCATTTGTAGAGTGGCTGGAGAGGGTTTTTGCTGCTAATACTATCCATACTAATACTACCCATACTATCCATACACTAATAGTTGACCTTCATGATAATCCAATTGTTAATCAGGCAGTGGGAGAATGAAACCGACAATATTTATGACTAAAGCAGACTGAGTAGAATTTGAAACACTCAAAAGACACATTACTACCAGAGTTAAAATAAAACAAAACAAAACTGCAGATGTTGGAGATCTGAAACAAAAACTGAAATTGCTGGTGAAACCCAAAAGGTCTGGCAGTATCTGTGGTAAGAGTCACTGGACTCGAAATGTTCCTCCAATTCTTCACACTCTGTTTTTGTTTCATTGCTATTAGACATTTTGTATAAACTTGAGCAGCACTATAGCTTAAAACCATCAGCGATTTCAGAAATCCATTGGTTTAGAACAAGGAATTAGTTGACCGCTCAGGATAGTGGACACTTTATCATTGCTAGATTAGAGTGGTGCTGGAAAAGCACAGCAGTTCAGGCAGCATCCAAGGAGCAGCCTGAACTGCTATGCTTTTCCAGCACCACTCAAATCTAGACTCTGGTTTCCAGCATCTGCTATCATTGTTTTTACCAACTTTATCATTGCTTTAAATTCCATTGCAATTTTGGAGAATATTAGGAAAGAGAATGTGGGACAGATTTGTGTGCAGTTTAAAATATGAAGATATTTGTAGTAAGTTGATGGCATTATTAGAGTTACCTTTAGGCATAACTTGCCAAACAGAATTGTCCATGGACTTGGCAGAATGTGAAGCATGAAAAATTATGGTTAACAACCCCTAGCCATCTGCAGAAGTAAATACGCTGCAGCTGAGCAAGCTGAAGGCCCCAGCAAAGACAGTCACAAAGCCTTTTAATTCTCTTTTGCCAGCATCAGCTACAAATTGCCCACTGTGAGCACAGATTGCTGCAACAACAAGAGGGTCTTCTCACCACGTCAAACGAAGATAAAGGAATAAAATGTATACATGCATGGAGAAATGCAAGCAGAAGGAAAGGCTGTCACTGTATATGCAGCAGCCAATGATGGGATGGGAATGGTTCCAGTAAGCAATTAGCAAAATTATCATTAAGCCATTATCAAAGTAAAGGGTTAAAAGCCAGCTTTATTCAGAAGGAACTGGTTAAAAACATTAAAGTTAAACTGGAAAAGAGCTTGAATTGAGGCAAAATGCATAGCATGAGATCACGTGATTAACAAGCACCCGCAGATGTTTAATGAAACTGGCAACCTGATTTATGGACATAGATTCAGAGGAATGCCAATCAACTCTGCCCTTAAGGGAGAAAATAGAACAAAAGGCAAAAAGATTAGAATGTGAGAACATTACCTCAAACTTTGAACAGAGTAGTTCAGATACTCTCTTAGTGGTAATACCAAAGGCAGTGTAAGAATATGTGGGATTATAAAGTAATTGTAGAGTTTAGAAGAATGAGAGGCAATCTTATGATACACAAAATTCTTTAGGGACATGACACGGTTGATTTAGATATGTTGTTTCCCACTGTGAGAGAATCTAGGTCTCGAGGGCATAATCTCAGAATAAGGGGTCAGGCATTTAGAACATAGAACATAGAAAAATACAGCACAGAACAGGCACTTTGGCCCATGATGTTATGCCGAGGTTTAATCTAATGTGAAATATAGTAACTTAACCTACGCACCCCTCAACTCACTGCTATCCATGTGCATGTCCAGCAGTCACTTAAATGTCCCCAATGACTCTGCTTCCACGACCACAGTTGGCAACACATGCCATGCATTCACAACTCTCTGCATAAAGAATCTACCTCTGACGTCTCCTTTATACCTTCCTCCTAATATCTTCAAACGATGACTCCTCATACCAGTCAAACCTGCCCTGGGGAAATGTCTCTGGCTATTGACTCTATCTATTCCTCTCATTATCTTGTTTACCTCAATCAGGTCTCCTCCCTTCCTCCTTCTGTCCGGAGAGAAAAGTCCGAGCTTATTCAAACTTTCTTCATAAGGCAAGCCCTCCAGTCCAGGCAGCATCCTGGTAAACCTTCTTTGTACCCTCTCCAAAGTCTCTGTATCTTTCCAATAGTAGGGCGACCAGAACTGGACACAATATTCTAAGTGTGGTCTCACCAGGGACTTGTAGAGCTGTAGCAAAACCTCGCGGCTCTTAAACTCGATCCCCCTGTAAATGAAAGCCAATACACCATATGCTTTCTTAACAACCCTACCCGCTTGGGTGGCAACTTTGAGGGATCTATGTACTTGAACACCAAGATCCCTCTGTTCCTCCACACTGCCAAGAATCCTGTTTTTAATTCTATATTCAGCATTCGCAGTTGACCTTCCAAAATGCATCACTTCGCATTTATCCAGATTGAACTCCATCTGCCATTTCTCAGCCCAGCTCTGCATCCTGTCTATGTCGCGCTGCAGCCTGCAGTAGCCCTCTATACTATCGACGACACCTCCAACCTTTATGTCATCTGCAAATTTACTAACCCACCCCTCAACCACCTCATCCAAGTCATTTATAAAAACTACAAAGAGTAGAGGCCCAAGAACAGACCCCTGCAGGACCCCACTCACCACTGACCTCCAGGCAGAATACTTTCCATCCACAACCATTCTTTGCCTTCTGCCAGCCAGCCAATTCTGAATCCAGATAGCCAAATCCCCCTGTATGCCATACCTCCTGACTTTATGAATGAGCCTACCATGGGGAACCTTATGAAATGCCTTGCTGAAGTAACAGAGATGAGGAGGAATTTCTTCTCTCAGAGTGTAGTGAATCTGTGGAATTCTTTATTTCAGATAGCTGTCAAGACTCTGTAATTAAATATATTCAAGGCTAAGAAACACACAGATTTTTAATGAATAAGGAACTTAGGGGTTATAGGAACAAGCAGGAAAATGAAGTTCAGGAGTATCAGATTAGCCATGATCTCATTGAATGGCCTGAATGGCCTCTTCTGCTTCTATGTTTCATGATCTTAAATCAGGTTCTAGAATGTAAACTAACCAATAATTTGCCAAAAATGGAGGATTTATTCACACTGTTATCAGGAGACAAGATTAAGAAAAAACTCAATCTGACAAAAGTCTTTCTGCAACTGGAATTAGATGGTGAGTCAAAGTTATAAATGACTACAGGAATAACATGGAATCAAGTTATTTTTATAGACTTCGGTGCTTCTTCAGCCCCCAGAACCTTTTGAGGGTTAATGAACAAAATTGTGCAAGAAATTCAAGGTGTAGTGTGTTATTTGGATGATATACTTATTTCAGCTTCAAATAGGCAGAATCATGACGGCAGGCTGAGAAAGGTACTCCAACATCTGGAAAAACCAAGGAGTTCAGGTCAAGTTACACAAATCTGAAATGTTTAAAGATTCTGTTGAGTATTTAGGTCACAGAGTAGACACAGGTGGGTTGTATCTTCCCAAGACTAAGTTTCAAGTACAATAAGGAATTGTTTAAATAAGGTCATAGAAGACACAGGGAAACAGTCATTGAGTCAAGCTGTAGAATAGAGGATTCTACTGGGACACTTGCAACATAGAAATGGCTAGCTGGTATGTGGCAGAAAGCACACATTGATTTGGCAAAATTTGATGAGCAGCAACTTTTCGCTATGAGTTATAACTGTATGAAATAGGTTGAGGGCTTTCCAATTAATTAAACAATAACTAGCAAAGCTCTGGTGATTTTGCACAGTTTGATTATGGGTTCAGTTTGTTGAGAAGAGTTTTAAAATTTCACGGAAATGGATGGAGTAATCACACTTAGGTTCTATCATATCAGCTTGCTTTAAATGGAGCAACGGAACACAGTAAAATTGTTAAGCGTGCTCTTGTTAAACAAATATTAGATACAAATTGGAACAAACATCAGATGTCATTGATTCACAAACTGGCAAATGTTTTGTTTATTTATCATAACACATCTCACACTATGATTGGTAAAATGCCAGCTGAATTGTTAGAAGACACCGTAGAACAGAGTATTCATCGCTGATGCCATATTTAGCATTGTCAGTAGAAAAGAAAGACATCATGATAGAAATGGACTAAGAGAAAGAAGTCTGAAGTTGAACCAAAGATTAGAGTGAAAGATAATCATCATGTGTGTTTTATACAAATGACTTAGATGAAGGGACAGAAGGTACTTGCCAAAAGCACAAAGATAAGTCAGAAAGTAATGTGTGAAGAGGATGGAAGGAGGCTACAAAAGATTTTGTGAGGAACTTGTTGCTTTGACAAGGTTAGATTGTCCTTGGTTTTTTTCAGGGAGGTTCTAAACAACCCAAAGTTCCAACTAGGCTGGGTTTGAAAGGGTTATTGGGGCCCTTTTCGTTTACCCCTAACAGATAATGCCTCCAGCCTAAGCCTTTCATGTCTTTAAAAAAAAGGCATCATCAAATGGAAGTGGCCAGCTAGCTGTTTAGCAAGCCTTCATTTAGATCAGAGTTAGTTCAGCAGCAGTGTGTGTAAAAAAGGCTGTTGAACTCTCTCCTCTGATTTGAAACCTAGAAGCTTTTAGAGTCATTTTTAATCTTTGTGCGAAGTGGTCTGTTTACAGGGATTGTTGCAAGTATCTTTTGAACAGCATCATTAAGTCAAGGATAGTCTGTCAAGTTTGGATAGGATAAATTATCCAGAATTCTATTTTCTGTTCTTTGTGTTTCATTGCATAATTTTGTAAATAAATTCTGTTTGTTTAGAACTTGGCAGTCGGACCAGCTGATTCCCTCCGCAAATATCCACTATATACTTAACAAAAACAAAGAGCAAAGTTATGGTCTGGGCTACTTGCTTACAAATGTTTTGCGAGCTCGGGCCTGGCCCATAACCATTTATATAAGTTAAATGAGTGGACAACGATTAGTAAATGGAAGGAAAATATGAAAATGTCTGTTTTAGTAGGAAGAATAAAAAAAAACTAAATGTTGAGAGATTGCAGAACTCTGAGATGTGAGAGATCTGGGTGTCCTTGTGCATGAATCATAAAAGCTTCACATGCAGGTACAGCAGGTAATTAGGAAAACTAATAGAATGTGAACAATGATAACAAGGCAAATTAGAAGGGAGGTTATGCTTCAGATGTGCAGGGCACTGGTGAGATTGTCATTGGAGGACTGGACACATTATCAGTCATCTTTCTTAAGGAAGGATGTAAATGTATTGGATGCAGTTAAGAGAAGGTTTACTAGACTAAAACTTCCTGAAGAAGGGCTTATGCCTGAAACGTCGATTCCTCGAATGCTGCCTGGCCTGCTGTGTTTTTCCAGCACCACATTTTTCACCTCTAAAACATGGAAAGGATGGGTTATCTTAAAAGGAAATGTTGGACAGGCTAGGCCTGTATCCAAACGACCATGAACATAAGAGTATATGAAATAAGAACGTAAGAACATAAGAACCTGGAGCAGGAGTAGGACATCTGGCCCTTCGAGCTTGCTCTGCCATTCAATAAGATCATGGCTAATCTTTTCATGCCCTCAGCTCCATTTACCTGCCTTCTCACCATAACCCTTAATTCCTTTAATGTGCAAAACAATCTGTCTTAGCTTTAAAAACATTTACTGAGGAAGCCTCAACTACTTCACTGGGCAGGGATCTCCATAGATTAACAACCCTCTGGGTGATAAAGATCTTTCTCAATTCAGTCCTAAACATGTTCTCCCTAATTTTGAGGCTATGCCCTCTTGTTCTAGTTTCACCCACCAGTGGAAACATTCCCTCTACTTCTATCTTATCTATTCCCATCATAATTTTATATGTTTCCATAACATTCCCCACCTCATTCTTCTAAATTCCAAAGAATATAATCCCAGTCCACTCAATCTCTCCTCATAAACCAAACACCTCAATTCCAGAATCAACATGGTAAACCTCCTCTGCACCCCCTCTCATGACAGTACATCCTTTCTCAAGTAAGGAGACCATAACTGCATACAGTACTCCAGTGGCCTCACCAGCACCCTGTACAGCTGCAACATAACCTCCCTGCTTTTAAACTCAATCTTTTTCGCAATGAAGGACAACATTCCATTTATCTTCCTAATTAACAGTTGTATCTGCAGACCAACCTTTTGTGATTCATCACAATGACACCCAGGTTCCTCTGCACAGCAGCATGCTGCAATCTTTTACCATTAAAGTAACAGTCCTTTTACTGTTATTCCTACCAAAACAAATGTCTTCACATTTATCAACATTGTACTCCATCTGCCAGACCTTTGCCCACTTACTTAAATTATGTCCTTTTGCAAAGTTTCACAGTCCTCTGCACACTTTGCTCTACCATTCATCTTAGTGTCATCTTTGACACACTGCATGTGGTCCCCAACTCCAAATCATCTATGTAAATTGTGAATAATTGTGGTCCCAGCACTAATTACTGAGGCACACCACTAGTTACTGATTGCCAACTGGAAAAGCACTCATTTATCCTCACTATTTCCTTCCTATTAGTTAACCAATAATCCTGTATTCATGCTAATACATTGCTCATAATGCCTTGCATCTTTATCTTATGTAACAGCCTTTTGTGTGGCAACTTGTCAAATGTTTTTTGAAAACCTAGATACACCATATCTACTGGGTCCCTGTTATCCACCATGCTCGTAAGGTCTTCATAGAATTCCAATAGATTAGTTATATTTTTCATAAACACATGCTGCATATCCCTAACGGGACAATTGTCTTGCTATTTCTTCCTTGATAATAGACTCAAGCATCTTCTGCACTACAGAAGTTAAGCTAACTGATCTATAATTACCCATGTTTTGTCTACCTCCTCTTTGAAACAGTGTCATCACATTTGCTGTTTTCCAATCTGCTGGAACTGCCTCAGAGCCCAGCGAATTTTGGAAAATTACCATAAGTGCATTTGCTGTTTCTCCCACCATCTCTTTTAATACCCTGGGATGCATTCCATCAGGGCCAGGAGACTTGCCTACCTTTAGTTCCATTAGGTTGCCCAACATTACCTTTTTCGCAATACTAATTGTTTCCAGGACCTCACCTACCTTCATCCTTTTGTCAATTACTGGCATATTGTTCATGTCCTGCACTGTGAAGACCAACACAAGATACCTGTTCAATTCTTCGGCCTTTTCCTCATATCCCATAACTAAATCCCCCTTTTCATTCTCTAAAGGACCAATGTTTACTTTAATCACTCTTTTTCATTATATATATTTATAGATACTTTTGCTATCTGTCTTTATATTCTGAGCTAATTTATTTTCATAATCTATCTTACATTTCTTTATAGTTTTTTTTGGCTTTCTGTTGACCTTTAAAGCTTTCCCAACTTTCTAGTTTCCCACTGAACTTGGCCACTTTGCATGCCCTCTTTTTCAATTTGATAACCTTCCTTATTTCCTTAGACACCCATGGCAGATTTCCCTTTTTTCTACAGTCCTTCCCTTTCACTGGAATATACTTTTGCTGAACACATTGAAAAATTGCTTTGAAATTCCTCCACTGTTCATCAACTGTCCCACTGTTTTTGCTTCCAGCCAACTCTTGTCTCATCCTATTGTAGTATCCTCTGTTTAACTACAGGACCTTGGGATTGGATTTTATCCTTGTACTTTCCATCTGCATTCTAAATTCAATCATACTGTGATCAACCTTTCCGAGAGGATTCCTAACTATGACATCATTAATTATTCCTGTGTCACTACATAGGACCAGACCTAGAGTAGCTTGCTCCCTCGTCAATTCCATTATGTCGAGTCATAGAGATGTACAGCATGGAAACAGATTCCTCTGTCCAACTCGTCCATGCCGACCAGATATCCTAAATTAATCTAGTCCCATTTGTCACCACTTGGCCCATATCCCTTTAGACCTTTCCTTTTCATGTGCCCATCCAGATGCCTTTTAAATGTTGTAATTGTACCAGCCTCTACTTCATCTTCTGACAGCTCATTCCATACATGCACCACCCTCTGCATGAAAACGTTGCCCAATAGGTCCCTTTTAAATCTTTCCCCTTTCACCTTAAACCTATGCCCTCTACTTTTGGACTCCTCACCCCAGGGAAAAGACCTTAGCTATTCACCGTTTCCATGCTCTTCGTAATTTTATAAACCTCTATAAGGTCACCCCTCAGCCTCCGATGCTCCAGGGAAAATACCCCCAGCCTGTTCAGCCTCTCCATATAACTGAAATTGTCCAATCCCATCAACATCTTTATAAATCTTTTCTGACCCCTTTCAAGTTTAACAATATCTTTCCTATAGCAGGGTTATTAGAATTGAACACCATATTCCATATCAGGAATCCTGATAAACAGCTCATGCTCAAAACATCGACTCTCCTGCTCTTTGGATGCTGCCTGACCTGCTGTACTTTTCCAGCACCACACTTTTCGACTTCTATATTCAGTGTACTGACCAATAAAGACAAAAGTACCAAATGTCTTCTTCACTACCCTGTCTAACTATGACTCCACCCTCAAGGAACTACGGACCTGCACCCCAAGGTCTCTTTGTTTGGCAACTCTCCCCAGAACCCTTCCATTAACTGTGTAAGTCCTGCATTAATTTCCCTCATCAAAATGAAGCACCTCAGATTTATCTAAATTAAACTCCACCCGCCACTCTTGTTTCATTGAACCATGTCGTAGCATGGACAGGTACTGCTCCATAATGCTATTCACAGGCAGCAATAAGACAGTGACATCAAACATTCTTTAAATTAACAAAAGGTCAGTGCTCTCCAGAGAGCTTTTTCTTGCATGGATCCATCCAGCTGTTTAGACTTGATGCCACAACACGGTTCAAAATACAATACAGAAATGACATGTCCCTTGGGCATTGTCCATAATCTCCCAAGAGGGATGGATGCCATCTTCCCAATGGATACACACACAGACACACACACACACTTCTCATACTGTTCAAGAAAACTCCTGCTCAGGCCTACCCCAACTGACCCAGTTTGACCAATTGACATGTAGATTAAAACCCCCATGATAACTGCCATACCAGTTTTACAAGCACAAGTTATTTCTTTGTTTATTGCCTGTCCCAATGTGCTATTATTATTTGGTGACCTATAGACCACGCCTACAGTAACGTTTTCTTCTTAGAATTTCTAATTTCCATCCAAATGGATTTAACCTTATTCTCCATAGAACCTATATTATCTCTCAGCACTGCTCTGATGTCATCCATAAATATCAGAGCTACACCACCTCCCTTATCTTCCTGTCTGCCCTTCCAAATAGTCTGATACCCCTGGATATTTAACTCCCAGTCGTGACCATCCTGCAAACCACAATGGCTACCGAATCAATGTCTTCACAATGGCTACCGAATCATATTCATTCGTGGTGATTTGTACCATTAACTCACCTACCTTGTCATGAATGCTACAAGCATTCAAGTAAAGTGCCCATCCACTTTCGTGCTTTTTCCCCAGTAACACTTGATTCCTTAACTCATTAAGAATCTATTTCTCCGTCTTAAATATACACAAGTCTCTACCTCCACAGCTCTCAGTGGCAAGCAATTTCATAGATTCACAACCCTCTGAGAGAAGAACTTTACGGTGAAGAGCAAGTGGCTTAGAGTAGATCTGAGAATTTTGTTTTACTCGGAGGGCGGTAGATATATGGAATGTGCTGCTTGAGAGGAGATGGAGTCAGGTACTCTCAGCATCTGGATGAGTTCTTAAAATGCCAGGCACTGTAGACTATGGACCAAGTGCAGTAAATAGGACTTATCAGTCATTTTATATTTGTTGGTTAGCATAGATATGGTGGGGAGAAAGTGAGGACTGCAGATGCTGGAGATCAGAGCTGAAAATGTGTTGCGGGAAAAGCGCAGCAGGTCAGGCAGCATCCAAGGAGCAGGAGAATCAACGTTCCGGGCATGAGCCCTTCTTCAGGAATCTTCCTGAAGAAGGGCTCATGCCCGAAACGTTGATTCTCCTGCTCCTTGGATGCTGACTGACCTGCTGCGCTTTTCCAGCAACACATTTTCAGCATAGATATGGTGGACTTTAGATTCTGTTTCTGTGCTGTGTAATGCTATGAATCCATGAACTCTAAGGAATTCCTCCTCATTTCAATCTTAAACTGGTACCCCTGCATTCTGAGACTCTGTCCTCTGGTCCTAGACTCTCCCATGAGGAGAAATATCCTCTCATCATTTACTCTGTCAAGTCCCTTAAAATCCTTTATGTTTTATTGAGTTCACCTCATATTCTTCTAAACTCCAATGAGTAGAGTCCTGACCTGTTTTAAGGTTACAATCAGTTCAGCCATAATCTTATCAAATGGCAGAGCAGGTGTGAAGAGCCCAAATGGCCTACTTCTGCCCTTATTTCTATGTTTATAGGTATGTTTGTGTAAATGATTAAAGTGGCTACTAGGAAGAGTCATGAAAATAAATAGCTCTTGTTTATAATTAATCAAGCTATTTGGCAGTGGAAGGGTTAGATTTGTTCATGTTGATGATGTTTTTTCCTTCAGAAGTCCATAAAGTAGAGGGCTGGGAAGATTTAAATGAGTCTGATGGATTCCCTTCATTTTGATAACATTGCCTTTGTCAATTCTTTTGCCAAAGTTGACATCACATTTTCCCATTTGACTTCACCATTCAAATCTTTGCCCTTTCACTCCACCCTATTCCTGTACCTTTGTGGTATTTTGCATGACTTGCTTTTCTCCTAATTTTTGTATCATCAACAACTTTGATTATAATACACTGGTCACTTCATTCAAGTGTTACAAAGACACTTAGTTTATTTTTTCTCTTGGAGATCTTAGATTTTGAAGAAATGGTAAAAAATGTATTTATTTCAAGTTTTCTGGAGTGGTTTCTTCAAAAATTATCACTGTGGCTATTGGAGCTTTTTTTTAACAAGGCTTCCAGTAGATCACATGACTGGTGATGACCTTGATTTGTTTAAGACCATGCCAGGGCTGTTCTGAACAGTGAGTAGCTTGTTTTTTCTGATCCTCAGCTGGAGGATAAGTCATCTTCACAGCTCATCTCCCATTTCTCAAAGGAAATCCTTCCTGTTGAGGTCAAGTTGAAACCTATTTGTTTTTCTGATAGATTGATTGAAGAATTATCTTTCATGAAAAAGCTTTATTGACAAGTTCCCGGAGACACTGACACGCTGTGGGATGGGGATCATTGAGTGTCTGGGGGATGGGTATCACTGACTCTCTGTGGGGATGGGTATCACTGAGTCTCTGTGGGAATGGGGATCACTGTGGGTTGGGGATCATTGAGTGTCTGGGGAAGGGGATCACTGTAGGAATGGGGAGCACTGACGCTCTGTGGGAATGGGGAGCACTAAGTCTTTGTGGGGATAGGGATCACTGAGTCTCTGTGGGAATGGGGATCACTGTGGGAATGGGGATCACTGATCCTCTGTAGGGATGGGAAGAACTGATCACTTTCTTTAAAGCATTCTGTTTTCTTCCAGCTTTATTTATTTATCCCTTGGATGAATTCACTACTGTGATTGGATTTGAAGCAATGATTTCTGGACGCATTATAACAATGCATATAAAGGACAAAGCTAAAATAGATAATTGTAATTTTGACTGTTGTAACAGCTCATCCAGATCCTTTCAGAAATGCCAAGGTAAAGACTTTTAAAAGTATTTCTTTTGATTGAAATTGTTTGAAGAATCATTTTTCTATTTTAACTCTCAGTTTCATATTCCTTTTATTGTGGAAATCAACATACTTACTAATAGCAATGAGACCTCAATGCTAAGTATCCAGTCAGTATATATTGTAGGGAATATGATTGAGAAATGCTGGAAGATTGCCTTTCTCTACTTTTTGGTCATCTCCTGAAGGTGCCAATATAACTTTACATGTAAAAGAGATATATCTGAATAGAAGTTATTTTGGGATGAGCCAGGATGTGTTGGTTGTATGTTAGACCTCAGCATTATTAAGCTTCATCCAGTTCTCCTTTGATGCAATATTTTTACCCTTGACTGTGTCATCATTGGAAAACTAATTTTCCTTATCCTGAGCCAATGTTAGCAACTCTGCTGCCATCATAGTCAAGGGCAGTCCATTCAGTTCAGGCAAGAAATGCAGCCTGGGATTTTCCTGAAGCGTGTAAGCAAAGATCCAACTCAACTCCAATAGTTGAGTATTTTGGATTGCTGACATTCGCAAATGAGCCATTGTTTTATTGCCTGTAAATTTTCACACTGAGCTATAATTTTATCTGCCAATTGTGTTAATATCTTGCCTCAAAACCCTTGAGTGAAATTGATTTTTTGGTTCCATTGAGTTGATGTTCATAACAACAGCCTGTGATGTGACTTTAATCTTGCCAGTTTAATGAAAACTACACAGCTGGGATTTACCTCCCAAGATGCTGCTGTATTTTCCTCAGACTCTGATTTTTAAATTGCTGTTTTCAGCAGGTGCGAAGGATATCTGCCAGCGAGAGCAACAAAGTACATCTTTAAAATGCTAAACAAGTTTCAATAACATCTTTAGGGCCTGACAACCATCTTAAGCAGAAGGTTGAGGCCTGATATTTCTGGATTTCACATTAATGTTCCTAGGTTCTATTGCCTGCTTCATACCATCCTTCAACTCTCCCCGCCAGCACCTCCCCGCCCCCCCCCCCCCTCCCCAACAGCTGCTGGTCCAAGTTAATAGCAGCAGCTTTTTTAGTGGTCATTGAGGTAACTGAGGACTAAATAGAACAGTTGCACATTGCTCTGGAAGACGTTAATCCAATGGGTTAAAATTTAATACCTTTTGATAAGGTCAAATGAAAGGAGCTTATTTTGTTCATCTGGATTCTAGAAATTCACAAAATAAAAGTTAAATGATTTTATAATTAAATTGAATTTCTGTTGGGAGAAGTGGTGGTGTTAACAGGGGAGTTTGACAAGAAACAGGGATGCTTTGTTTACAGTTGGGAGAATGGTTAACTGCATGGGACCATGGGAGAAGAGCAATAGTGGACAGGCAGTAATAATGGTGAATAGGCCTGAGAGGAGTCTTATTTGTTTTAAAGCCTAAACACATGCAAAAGGCTGCCTCCTGACCTGACTGAAACAAGCCTGCAAAACCCTCCCTCTTGTCCAATACTCATTGGAACCTCCCCTGCAACCGAGAACATCGACATAATAAGTCTGAACATCTGTCTATGTGAATGCCAGCCATTGCTTCCTCTCACCACAGGCATGATGAATACCTATGGAATACCTTGAGAAATTGAGAACAAACAGTGACTCAAGAAGCTTGGACATAGTGCAACAGACAGAATGCCAAATTATAGGACCATACTGGAAATTGTTGAATAAAATATATTTAATTCAATGTTCATAAGTTTTTGTTCATTTGATTCTTTCCAAACCTGTGCCCACTACCATGTGGAAGGACAAATGCAGCAGACACTGAGAATACCACCACCTGCAGATTCCCCTCCAATTCACTCACCATCCTTTTGCTTTGTTGCATAAAAATCGTGAAATTCCCCACCACCACCCCCTTGCATTCTGGCTGTACCTACAGCATAGGGACTGCAGTTCAAGAAGGCAGCTCATCACCTCTTCTCAAGTCAAGTAGGGAAGGGCAATAAATGCTGGCCCAGTCAGTGACACCCATGTGTCATGAATGAATAAAAAAGCTCAGTATTATGCAATATTAGTTTAAAGCAACATGTTTTTAACATAAGAAAATTTTGACTTTTGTTTCTAACAGATCACTTTATTCTTGATGAAGATTTAGAACGCATATTATTTACTGTGAACTTCGGCATCATCCCACCACTTGAAACAGTAACTGTGCTGATTAATACTTCCTTGGAGCTGCAAACTCTGCCCAATGGGACAGTTAGGCTACAACTTCCATCCTTGTATGTCCCCAAGGTGACTTCTTCTAGAACTGATGAACAGAGTTCAACTGAAAATGAGCTCAAAAGGTAAATTATAAATTGATTACATCAAATTCTGTTTGAGTCAGCAGAGAAACTGACAGTTTACTTTAAAGAGTACATTTGTTTTATTTAACTGTTTGAATTCACTTAATTTAAGAGTTATTTAAGTTTAATTCAGCTGTTATTTTCAAATTAAAAAATTTGGGCAGCACAGTGGCACAGTGGTTAGCACTGCTTCCTCACACCGCTAGAGACCCGCATTCAATTCCCGCCTCAGGCAACTGTCTGTGTGGAGTTTGCACATTCTCCCTGTGTCTGTGTGAGTTTCCTCTGGGTGCTCTGGTTTCCTCCCACAGTCTAAGAAAATGTGCAGGTTAGGTGAATTAGCCATGCTAAATTGCCCGTAGTGTTAGGTGCATCAGTCAGAGGGAAATGGGTCTGGGTGGGTTGCTCTTCGGAGGGTCGGTATGGAATTGTTGGGCCGAGGGGTCTGTTTCCACACTGTAAGTAATCTAAAGGTGTGAGTTGAATTTTTATTCAGATATTCTAACACAGTCAAAATTTTGGAATTTCTTTTCAATATACTGTACTGTTCAAAAAGGCAAATTGCCACCACCTTCTCAAGGGCCATGAGATGGCAACAAAACCTGATTTTAGTAACATTTCAGGTATGAATAGTATTAAACCATCAGATAATAGGGCCAGGAAGCTGTGAGATTGAGTTTTAAATACCTGGAGATTTTAGGATTGAGGAATGTCAAATTATAGAATCTCTACAGTGTGGATGCAAGCCATGCAGCCCATTGTATCCACATCAACACTCTGAAGAATATCCCACCCAGGACCATGTTCCTCCCATCCCTGCATTTCCTATGGCCAATCCACCTAACCTGCACATCTTTGGACTGTGGGAGAACATCCACATTGACACAGGGAGAATGTACAAACTCCACACAGAGAGTTGCCTGAGGATGGAATTGAACTCAGGTCCCTAGTGCTGTGAGGCAGCAGTGCTAACCACTGAGCCACCATACCACCCTTTAATGGATATAGGGGATTTACAAAATGTTGAGGGTGCAAGAAATGGTGAATGAGTCTTGAGGAAGGAAGGGAAAACTGCATTTAAAACTTTAGAAGAACTAAAGAAAAATCATTTCAAACTTGCGTTATTTTTCCAGTGCATATAAAGCTTACATTAATTTACAAATGCATCAAACTGATCTTATAATATTAGGTAGAATAGAGACAATAAGAGTATTTTCTTATGATTCTATTTAAAATAAAATAAAATCATTCTCATGCTATTGATATTTTCTTTTATTTTAAAATATATTTGTTGCAGCAAAGATAGATTTCGAAGTGGCTTCACCCCTCAGCACCAAAGTGGGAACTCGTTGGTACAACACTTGGACAATGAGGTCACCAATCCTACTACATATGACTTTAGTTTCAAGCTTGAAATCAGAGCACCCTGCTTGCTGGCAGGTCAGAATGTGAAACATTTTACATATTCAAGTAAATAAACCTCAATGCATTGCTACCTGTTCAGATCATCATTGGAATAGCTTGTATTGTAGCACCTTGAACTTGAGCAAAAACCAGAGTGGGAGGGGTGGGAGTGGGTGGTGCTTGGATGGTGACAATACAGGGAAAAGGTTTGACCTCTACATTAATGCCCTCCCTGAAAGGTGGAAGAAGATAATCCTCAAGAGACATATCTAAACCTTTAGTTGTTTTCCAAATGGCTGTTAGGCAGGAAATGGATTACAAAATACTAATGATATATTTTGGTCATGTTTTTGAATGCCAAATTTCTGGCCTCTCCTCATTGCCCTGAATGAGTTGTTTAGGTGGATTTGGGAGTCAAGTTGAAACCACATTTATGGAATTCTAAGAGAAATAAGTTCCAACAATTTGATTTCTAGTATAACCAATCATAGATGAATACATGACCTGTTTTATCTAATACTTTGGATGCTGGTTATTTTTCATAGAAACACATGCTTCTTTTTTATTGGGAACTCTCAAACTCTTGAATGTACTGGACATAAAATGACTGGAAATGTAGTAAGTTTGACTTTCGGTTGAATGTGATTGGTTTTCCAATCAATTTTGACTGTTTATTCAACATGTCCAAATGTTGCTGTGCGAAATAACATAGAGGCTGGTATTCCATCACCAAGTCATCCTTTATTTAACATGAGCACTTCTTGACTTTAATATCGCCTCATTTAGAGTCAGTTTTTAGACTAATGGTAACACAGACACAGACCCTTTTCCTTTCCTATTTTTTATTTTTTAAAAATCTTTTTATCCCCACTGTTATACAGCAGTAATGCTTCTATTTTCTCCAAGTCACCCCCAATTGTGTGTTTATACAGACTTAGTAAAAAAAGATACCAATGTGCAAGAACTTTATTCTGTATTTCCACCACCACTCATGTGGCCAATGAAGCATTAACAAGCAATAAGGGCTATGCCTACATGAGAAAAACAAAGTAGAGGAGAAGGGTAAGGACTAAATCAAAATCGAAGTGGAAGGGTAAATAAAGCACTCGATCCCCTGTGGTGCCAACCTCTCTAACGTTCTTTTTATCTGTCAGCCAGGGCTCCCTGATTTTACCAAATTATCAGCCCCAATCATGGAACTGATATTCTATGAGGTACGTTAGGCTGACCTTGTTATAATCACTACATCCCTCCCTCTTTGAGCCCGAGGACATAGGTCATTCCTTTATATTGGAGAGCCTCCCGGGGTGTTTTAGCACTGGGTCAGGTTCCTCTGACTCAGCAAAAATGAGGACCGCAGATTCTGGAGATTAGAGTCGAGAGTGTGGTGCTGGAAAAGCACAGCAAGTCTGAGGAGTAGGAGAATCAAAGTTTCGGGCATAAGCCCTTCATTCTGATGGAGGCCGGAAACTTTACAACCTTTATAGAACATTTGGATGAGCAGTTCAAATATCATAACATCTAAGGATATGGGACAAGTGCAGGAAATTACAGCATTTTTAGCGCTAGTTATATCGGTTCAGACTCAATGGGCTGAGGGCCTTTTCTTCACTGTATGAATTTATGAATTTATGATCAGCTGTGAGAGGTGGTGTGGTTGCTTATGGGAGGTGGCTTCAGTGCATTTGCATTTGCTACTTGGCCTCCAGGGCCATGTTCTTACCTGGAATTATAAGCAGTTAGCATTAGAGCCCACTGCTAATTGTGGCCTGTAGCTATGGCTGGCACTGCCTTGTCCTCTTTAAGCAGACCAAGTCGGGTTTTGTGGGCCGTGATTGTCACAAATTTTCAACCGTAAAAGTATTGGTAGAATTCCCTGACTCCAATATGTGTGCCAATCCTTCTTTTCTCATCTGGGCATATTTACATTCTCCATTAACCAAAGTCCAAGATGCGTACACTATTGGGCATTCCTCTCCATTTTGCCATCTATAAACTAATACAACGCTGATGCCATATGGGAAGAATCACATGTCAATACCAGATCTTTCTTGTGATTATAATGTGCCAACAGCTTACAGAATGATAGCTGTTTCGTTACTTCATTGAAAGCTATGGCTTGTATATATGACTATTTCCATGACTGATCCTTTTTTGGAGTCAATGCAGAGGTGCCAGGATGGAGGCTAGGTTATGTGTGAACTTAGCATAATAATTTACCAGCCCCAAAAATAGCCTAAGCTTGTGGACAGATGTGGGAGTTGGGGCACCTTTGATCACCATCACTGTGTCTTCCAATGGGAGTAATGTGGTCTTCTCACCTCTGTAGCCTAGGTAGGTCTTTTGGAGTGCTTGGAACACACAATTTTTCCCTTTTCAGGCATGTGCCTGCCCTAAAAAATGTTTTAGGACTAAATCCAAATTCTCTAAGTGTTCTCTATTAGTTTTCCCTGTTATTAAGACGTAACTTGGGTAAATGTCAACCTGAGGTAGACCTTGTAAAATGTTCTCCGTAATCCGCTGAAAGATTGCACAGGCTGATGATTCCCCAAATGGCAGTCTCATATATTGGTACACACCCTAATGGATATAAATTGTAGCATACCTCTGGGAATCTTGGTCTAAATGCAATTGCAAGTAAGCATGGCTCATGTCTAGATTCGTGAAGGATAGCCTCCCCATAATATTTGCGTATAAATCCTCTATGCGAGGGATTGGGGATTTATCCAGTGATGTAAAATGGCTTTCCGTTTGTTTGAAATCCCCGCAGAGGTGAATCAACCCACTGGGCTTCACAATAGGTATGACCAGTGTTGCTCATTTCATAAATTGGTTTGGTTTGATGATTCCTTCACTTTCCAGTTTTCTGGTTCAACCAGATTTGCTTCCTGATGAAAGTTCAAGGTGGCCTTGGCTCCTCTGATAGTCCCTAGAACCTCTTGGAAGAACTTCAGGGTATGTAATTCAGACTTCACTAGACAGCTATTTTCTAATTAAAAGTTTTGAGCTAACTTTTCTCCACCAAGCTTGGGCCCAAGCCTTTTACAACAATCATTGGTAACTGAACCAACTGCTTCGTACCCTTACTATGTAAAGGTTCACCTGTATAGGTTCTCAGCCTAGCTGAGGTCTTGCACAAAGTTAAGGGTTGGAGTCCACAGTGAATTTTATTAAAAAGCTGGCTCTGTGATCACTGATATGGCCACACTAGTATCAACTGACACTAGAAACAGATGAACATTTAACCGGACATTTATCATGATTGGTTCTGATTTTGTTAATCAATTTAACTGTGCCAAACCGATGTAGGTTGAACTTTCCAGGTACAAAATCTCCAGGATATCCTCCTGGATACCGGCCTGTGAGTTATCTTGACCCTGAAGAAAATTTTAACTGTTTGGTTGAGCTTGGCTTTGTTTTGGGGTTTTGTTATGGGCTGATCTAGAGTCTGTCTGATCAGGACATGTCCTGAGTAAGGCTGTGGACTTGTCTTCACTCAAGTGGTGTTCCCCAAGCTCAGTCTCAGCTGGAGATTATGTCCACTTCTTTTGGAATACCCTGCAACTCATATGCTCCACTTGCTGCATTTTTCAATGATAAAGCCAGTTGTACTGCCGGTTTGAAAGCCAGTTCTGCCTCAGCTAGTATTTTTTCACAATTGCATCATTAATGGGTGGCACAGTGGTTAGCACTGCTGCCTCACAGTGCCAGAGACCCGGTTCAATTCCAGACTCAGGCGACTGTGTGGAGTTTGCACATTCTCCCCGTGTCTGCGTGGGTTTCCTCCGGGTGCTCCGGTTTCCTCCCACAGTCCAAAGATGTGCAGGTCAGGTGAATTGGCCATGCTAAATTGCCCGTAGTGTTAGGTAAAGGGGTAAATGTAGGGGTATGGGTGGGTTACGCTTCGGCAGGTCGGTGTGGACTTGTTGGGCTGAGGGCCTGTTTCCACACTGTAACTGATCTAATCTAATCTAAAAAACTAATCCCACAGTGGAAAGTGAGGACTACAGATGCTGGAGTTAAGAGTTTAGATTAGAGTGGTGCTGAAAAAGCACAGCAGGTTAGGCAGCATCTGAGGAGCAGGAAGATCAACGTTTCGGGCAAAAACCCTTCCTGATGAAGGATTTCCAGAAAACATTTGATAAGGTGTCACATCAAACAATATTGCGGAACATAAAAGCTCATGGTGTAGGGGAAAATATATATTCGTGGAGAGAAGATGAGTTGGCTGGTAGAAAACAGTCAGTTTGCATAAATAGATCTGATTGTCAGAATGTGACCACTCAAATCCAGTAGGCATCTGTGTTCTAGCTTCAATAATTTACAATTGACATCATTGACTTGGATGAGGAGACCCCACCAGCAGGGATATATTTCCCTCCCCACCCCTTTCCGCCTTCCGCAAAGACATTTCCTTCCTTGACTACCTGGTCAGATCCATGCCCCCCTACGACCCACCCTCCCATCCTGGCACTTTCCCCTGCCACCGCAGGAACTGTAAAACCTGTGCCCACACCTCCTCTCTCACCTCTATCCAAGGCCCTAAAGGAGCCTTCCACATCCATCAAAGTTTTGCCTGCGCATCCACTAATATCATTTATTGTATCTGTTGCTCCCGATGCGGTCTCCTCTACATTGGGGAGACTGGGCGCCTCCTAGCAGAACATCTCCGAGACACCCGCACCAATCAACCAAACCGCCCCGTGGCCCAACATTTCAACTCCCCCTCCCACTCTGCCGAGGATATGGAAATGCTGGGCCTCCTCCACCGCCGCTCCCTCACCACCAGACGCATGGAGGAAGAACGCCTTATCTTCCACCTCGGAACACTTCAACCCCAGGGCATCAATGTGGACTTCAACAGATTCCTCATTTCCCCTTCCCCCACCTCACCCTAGTTTCAAACCTCCAGCTCAACACTGTCCCCTTGTCTTGTCCGGACTTGTCCGACCTGCCCAGCTCCTTTTCCACCTATCCACTCCACCCTCTCCTCCCTGACCTATCACCTTCATCTCCTCCCCCACTGACCTATTGTACTCTATGCTACTCTCTCCCCACCCCCACCCTCCGCTAGTTTATCTCTCCACGCTTCAGGCTCTCTGCCTTTATTCCTGATGAAGGGCTTTTGCCCGAAACGTCGATTTTGCTGAAGGTCCTCGGATGCTGCCTGAACTGCTGTGCTCTTCCAGCACCATTGATCCAGAACCTGGTTTCCAGCATCTGCAGTCATTGTTTTTACCTTGGATGAGGAGAGAACAGCCTTGGAGATTAAATTTGCAAACAGCACTGAGATAGTTGAAAAGTATGTGGTGATGAAGACTTAATGAAGTTGCCATTGATATAGATATGTTGAGTGCATGGCACAATATCTCATAGATGAAGTATAATGTGCGAGAATGTGAACTTGTTCATTTTGACTCAAAGAATGAAAAAGCAGAATATTATTTAAAATGCGAATGACTGCAGAATTCTGAGATGCAGCAGGATTTAAGCGCTCTAGTCCATGAGTCACAAAGGTTAGTGTGTAAATACAGCATATAATCAAGAAGGCTAATGGGATGCTGTCCATTATTATGAGAGGAATTGAATGGAAAAATAAGGTTGTCATGCTTCACTTATACAAGGCATTATTGAGAGTAGATCAGAAATGCTGTCTGCAGTTTTGCTCTTTTCTATTTAAAGAAGGATGGAAATGCAATGAGGGACAGTTAAAAGGAGGTTCACAAGGTTGATATCTGGAAAATCTGGAAAAGTTATGTTTTGTATGTGGAGAGGCTGTTCTTGTTTCCACTAGAGTTTAGAAGAGTGAGGAGCAATTTGATTGAAGTGTATAAGGCGCTGAATGGTGCTGTTAAGAGGGGCATGGATAATGTTTAAAAAGTTGAAATCAGTTGAATCACATTTAAGGAGGGGGTGTTCAAGATAGGACCTTAGATTTCAAATGTGTTGAAAGGAGTAAATCAGAAATCGAATTGGCAACATCTTTCTTGCAGAATTAAATGGGAAACAAGGCAGTTCTCACACAGGTGAGCTGATTGTGAAGGTAAGGTCCCACACATTTGAAGAGCCACATCGTGGAAGTGTAGACACAATCCAGCCCCATTTGAGTCAGTGTGTTTCAAAGAACATGGGACCAATTAGGAATTGGATCCGTCCTGTGGGAGCCGAATGGTAAAATTATTAGCCCACAAACAAGACTGTTACTGCAACCATTCAATGATCAGTTCAAGTGCTGCTGATAACTCTCCATGTATCCAAAAACTGATGTGCACTGCTCACTGAGGCACATACAGGGGTTGAAGGAGAAATAGCCTGTATGTGCCTTGTGGAATTCACAAAGATAAATAGGGGTTGAGAAAGCTCCCAAAAAAGGCCAGGCAACTTAAAAAGCAAAGATCCTGTGCCCCTGTTTGACAAGCAGGAGGTCTGGCTATCAGAAAACTTACTTCCGAATTTAGAGGGATATCAAGAAAGTTCCCAGATAGACCCACAGCTGATCAGAGCACTACTAGACTCAGATTTAAGCTAGGTTTACTGGATTAATACTTGGAATAAGTGGGTTGTCTTGCGGGATAATATTGTATAGCTTGTTACTACTGGAGTTTAGACGAATAGATGTGATTTAATTGAAATGTACAAGATCCTGAATGATCCTGGCAAGATGGGTGTAGTGATTGTAATGAGGTTAGCCAGCTGCACCTTATAGAATATGAGTTCCCTGATTGGGGCTGTCAGTCTGGTCCAAACAGGGAGCACTGGCTAACATATAAAAAGGGTCAGTGACAGAGATACTGAAACTCTGACTCTGTATGAGGCAGTACTACAGTCATGTGTAAATAAAGGGGACTTGGTGATGGGATACCGACATCTATGGAGTTATCTCAGTGGGTGTGAAAAAGATATTTCCAATAGCGGGTCAGACATGAAAGTAGGGTACACAATTTTAAAAGTTTCGGACAGAGAAGAGAATATTTTTCTCTCAGAGTGTTGTGCAACTTTGAAACTCTACCTCAGAAGGCAGTCATGGCAAGTCACTAAACATTTTTAAGCTGGGGGTAGATAAATCTTTGTTAGGTAGCGGAATTGAAGAGTATCAGGAATAGATGGGAATAGGCTGGAGCAGGCTTAAAGGGTAAATGTTCTTCTATTGCTCCTTATTCAAATATTGGTAATTGATTCTGCTGGATTGGCAAGAGGTTACGCTAACCAACACCGTCTTTCCCACCTTATGGGGGAACAGAGATATTCCAGATACACCTACAGATGGTAAGGGAGACACCTTATCTACTTGATGAGCTGAGGGCAGTGTATTAGGAGCAGGAAAGTGTAACAGAACTTGTACTGTCCAAAACAAAATCAGACAGGTTAGGGACCAACCCCTCCTGAAAGTGGCAGACTATGGAATCTTAATCTGATGTGAAGGATTATCATATTAACCATGATCTCATTGAATGGTACAGCAGACTCAATAGCCTACTTTTGCTCCTCTATCTTTTAGTGTAATGAACCTAAATGTCCAGTTATCAACTCTGGCAGAGAACGATGGGAGAATGTAGCCACCCTGCTCAAGAAATTTAGAGAGTGGGTGTTCTCCACTGACAGTCCAAGGGAGAACTCCCACCAATAAATCAAAAGTCCCAGCAGCTGAAACCTGATCCGGACACCCATTTGGTTAAAATCCAGAGCAACTCGAGACCACTGCCCCTGCCCTTCCCAATAACACACTGGTCCTCAATCTGAACAGATCAATGGGTGGGTGGGTGTGTGGCAGGGGTGGGGGAGGTCAGGGTGTCCTGACCTGGGGGAGCAGGAAAATGTTATGTCTGGAAAAGTGGGGAGATGTCATGTCTGGTATTGGTGCAGGGGAAGGTGTTAAACAAAGTGCTGGGGAGGGATGGTTGGGTCCGTGGTGGGGGTTATTAAGAGGTTGTATTTGATCCAGCTTTGCAGAAGGGTGTTGTGGTCTGGTGGGGTTGAGTGCACTTGAAAAATATTTGATCCTCTATGTTCTGAGGTTATGCAAAACACAGAAGGAATACAATTGTGCCTTAGGTCTATCAATTTACTGACAGCCTTTGCCCTGACTAAATCTCCAACTGTTAATGTTCTGCAGGTGTGGAAAGTCCAACTCACTCAATCCGAGCTGATGCAGACCCCTCAGCATTTTGTGCTTCCAGTGTGATGATTACATTGGCAGAGGAACATACCTTTGACAGACCTGTGGAAATCATCATACACCCGAGTGGTAGGGAAGGATTTCAGTTTTAATTTCTCTTCCTTTTTTTATTTCTTCATTAAATGCAGTTGTGGAACTTGCTAAACACACAAATTTTATTTTAAAGCAGAAATAATGGTATGGAAAACCCAGTGGTTTTATTGAGAAAAGAAGATATAAATATTCATTCAAAGAATAGGAGTAGGTCAATCAGTCTCTTGAGTGTGCTTTGCTATTCAATAAGATCACAGCTGATCCTGATGTTTCCTCAAATCCACATTCCGGCTGCTCTGGAAACTTTCATTCCTTGGGTTTTAATGAGAATCTATCTGCCTCTGCCTTTAAAATATTCAAGGACTCTTTTTCCACCACCTTTTCAAGAAAACATTTCAAAAAACTCTGGCAGAAACACTTCCACTTTATATCGATTTCAAACACTGAGCCCTAGTTCTAGATTCTAGACAAGTGGAAACATCCTCTCCACATTCAGCTTGTCAAGTCCCCTTAGAATCTTATTTGTTTTCATCAAATTGTTCCCCCAAGTTTACTGTGAACAACATTGGTCAAACGTCAATCTCTGAGCTAAATGAATATGGTGTGCTTAGCTTCAGGAATTAGAAAAAAATAAACCAGTCTTCCAGCATCAGATACTTAGAGTGACTCACAAGAATCTGAATGAAAGGAGGAGACAATGCGATCCATTCAGCCTTCTCTACCATTCAATACTATCCTGGCTGACCTTGGGCATAAGCTGTACTTTCCTGCCAGCTCCTTGTGATTCCCCGAGAAACCAAAATTCATCCATTCAATCCTCAAAGTTATTCAATACAAAGATATTCAATAATTAATCTCACATGATTATGTACTTAGGTCTGCTGATAATCTATTTAGTTCATATGCAAATTATAGCCTGAGTTAAATGGCGAATTACATGCAGCTGGTGAGTAGGAAGTTCTTTCCAGGTGGGCCTTTTGGGGTCATAGGTTCAAATGCATTATTTAAAGGTAACATGAGCACACCGTCGTTCACGGAAAGCTAGAAGCAACAGAAAAGTCTGTGCTGATTGCTCCTATCCCCTTAGGGGTGACACAGTGAGGTCTCCAGATATTATGTTCCAGAACATCTCAGACAGAAGTGAGATCCTCCTCCATCGATAACCAAGGATAGGTCTCCTAGAGCAGACATGGTGACTGTGACCACAATCAGTTAGGAAGTCAGTACCTGTGGACAGATTGAAAGAACCTAAACTGAATGCAAATGTAGGATAACCTATCTTCTGTACTCCACAGGGGTAACTGCCATTATTTTTAGTAATGTAAACTCACACTCCTGAATTAGAATGCTGCCCCTGCCATTGGCCAACTAACTACAATCACATTGTATGATACATACTGAAGGTGATACCCACCTTCAGCTACAGATGTTCTAAAACTTTCCAGGCACTGCCCAGAAACAAACCTAACATTTTCAATCAGATATGACTGTTCTGAAAAAGAAGAGTCTGTTCTGAAGAGTCATAGAGGACTCGAGGCGTTAACTGTATTATTCTCTCCACAGATGCTACCAGACGTGTTGTGTTTCTGCAGTGATTTCTGTGTTTGTGGGAAGAGATAGGGCCTGGGACAACCATATGGCCCAGCCAACACAGGTGATGAGTGGAAGGGGTGCAGAGGTGAATAGCATCTGCAGGCTGCAGGAAAAGTCCACTACTTCCCTGATCAGAGTTTCCATACCCACAAAAGGTGCCCCCAGAGTACGAAGGAGGCAATGCATGCCTGACAGTGACTTCCTGTATCTCTCAGTTGGGGGAGGTTGGTGGGGGGGTGAGGGTAGTGGAGAGATGTTTGTATTTGTCACTGAGGGTGCTCAGCCACTGCAGAAGTATTTTGAAGAACCAGAACATTCTACAGGACTGAAGGAAAAGTGAGGGATTAATGTGGTACTGGAATCCGATTTGATGTTGCTGAACTGGGAAGCCTTCTCTCAGGTGAGTAGGAGGGATAATACAGGATCTTGCAACCCTGCTTCTCATGGGGCCACCCACTATGCAGCAGTTACATCTGCATGTAAATTTTAGATTTTTATCCAAGCTTTCTGCCTCAAAACAGATCACAATCAGCAAACAACCATGATCCGAGACACTCTGTCTGGGTGTATTGCATTACACTACCTGACTTATCCAGGCATCTGAATCTCGTCTTCAGGAGGCTTGTGTGGAGTGTGTGCAGCTCTGTATCTCTCCTCAGTATTGCCCTGAGGATTCTTGATGGCATTAGAGGTTAGGTCCCCGACCAACTATCACTGTATGGTACGAGGATGGTTAAATGAAGCAGGCAAATATGGGTTTTTTTAGATTAGATTACATTACATTACAGTGTGGAAACAGGCCCTTCGGCCCAACAAGCCCACACCGACCCGCCGAAGCGAAACCCACCCATACCCCTATATTTACCCCTTACCTAACACTACGGGCAATTTAGTATAGCCAATTCATCTGGCCCTGCACATCTTTGGACTGTGGGAGGAAACCGGAGCACCGGGAGGAAACCCACGCAGACACGGGGAGAACGTGCAAACTCCACACAGTCAGTCGCCTGAGGCGGGAATATGGATAACATGATTGTCGTGTCACATCTCAATGGGGAGCATATTGGAAATCAAGTCTCGCTATTTCTATGGTCATCACAAAAGGTAATGATTTCATCAAAGTATGCAAAATGTTCTGATTATACCTTCTTTTAAGACCAGGTAGGCAGGTGGAGGGGAACAACTCATGGGTTCTGACAGTTTTGCCGGATATTCTGCAGGATGAGAGTGTGTTGCTGGAAAAGCACAGCAGGTCAGGCAACATTCGAAGAACGGGAGAATCGACGCTTTGGGCCAGAGCCCTTCATCAGGAAAGAGGCTGGAAACATTGGGGGTGGAGAGACAAACCCTGGTGGTGGGGCCAGGGGGAAGGTAGCTGAGAGTGTAATAGGTGGATGGAGGTGGGGTAAAGATGATAGGTAGGAGAGGAGGGTGGAATGGATAGGTGGGAAGGAAGATGGACAGGTGGGACAGGTCATGGGAATGGTGCTGAGCTGGAAGGTTGGAACTGGGGTAAGCTGGGGGGAGAGGAAATGTGAAAACTAGTGAAGTCCACATTGATGCCCTGGGGTTGAACAGTCCCGAGGTGGAAGATGAGGTGTTCTTCCTCCAGGTGTCGGGTGGTGAGGGAGCAGCGGTGGAGGAGGTCCAGGACCTGCATGTCCTCAGCAGAGTGGGAGGGGGAGTTGAAATGTTCGGCCATGGGGCAATGGGGTTGATTGGTGCAGGTGTCCTGGAGATGTTCTCTTAAAGCATTCTGCGAGAAGGCATCCAGTCTCCCCAGTGTAGAAGAGACCGAATCGGAAGCCACGGATTTAGTAAATGACATGTGTGGAAGTGCAGGTGATATTTGATTGATGTGGGAGGCTCCTTTGGGGCCTTGGATGGAGGTGAGTGGGGAGATTTGGGCGCAGGTTTTGCAATTCCTGCGGTGGCAGGGGAAGGTGCCAGGACGGGAGGGTGGGTTGTTGGGGGGGCGTAGATCTGACCAGGTAGTCATGGAGGGAACGGTCTTTGCGGAAGGCAGATAGGGGTGGGGAGGGAATATATCCCTGCTGAGGGGGTCCGTTTGGAGGTGGCGGAAATGTCGGCAGATGATGCGATTTATGCGAAGGTTGGTGGGGTGGAAGGTGAGGACCAGGGGCGTTCTGTCCTTGTTACGGTTGGAGGGGTGGGGTTTGAGGGCGGAGGTATGGGATGTGGATGAGATGCGTTGGAGGGCATCTTCAACCACGTGGGAGGGGAAATTTCGGTCTTTAAAGAAGGTGGCCATCTGGTGTGTTCTGTGGTGGAACTGCTCCTCCTGAGAGCAGATGCGGCCGAGGCGGAGGAATTGGGAATACGAGATAGCATTTTTGCAGGAGGTAGGGTGGGAGGAGGTGTAATCCAGGTAAGCTGTGAGAGTCGGGAGGTTTGTAAAAAATGTCAGTTTAGAGTCTGTCCTCGTGGATGGAGATGGAGAGGTCTAGGAAGGGGAGGGAGATTTCAGAGATGGTCCACATCAATTTGAAGTCGGGGTGGAATATGTCTGTGAAATTGATGAACTGTTTGACCTCCTCATGGGAGCATGAGGTGGCGCTGCAGCAGTCATCGGTATAGCGGAAGATGAGGTGGGGAGTGGTGCTGGTGTAACTACGGAAGATAGACTGTTCCACGTAATCAACAAAGAGACAGGCATAGCTGTCCATTTTACATGCTCTAATGAGTTATTAATTAATGGTATAATTAGTATTAGGGGGCTTGTAAACTACTCTCTCTGGCACTTTTTATATTTGCTTATTTTCTACCATACTGATTGCATTTCCTGATTTTCCAAACTAATATCATCCCTCTCTCATATACTTATGTTATTTCTTATAATCTAAACCTTCAGCATGTTCCTGGTTAAAAATCAGGGTGAACTCGTCAGGTAAGAACGAGAGCACAGTTCATTTACATGCCCATAATTGAACAACTTGTCAATGCTTGAGTATAAATTTCCCACTGGGCAGGTTCACTCATTTCACAGGTTCACCACTTCAACATACAAAAACTCAAAATTGCTCAGTCAACCGTAGTTAACAAAGGAAGTTAAGGATTATATAAATTTTTTTAAAAAATATTTGTAAAAGTTGCCACAAATAGCAGTAAATCTGAGGACCAGAAGGGTTCTGGAATCTGGCAAATGAGGATCAAGAAAGGGAGAATGGAATATGGAGTGCAATCTCGCATAAAACGTAAACAGACAATAAAAGCTTCTTTAGGTACATTAAAAGGAAATGTTTAACTAAATCTAGTGTGAGTCCATTTAACTCACTTGTGCTACATGGATGTAACTGACTGAGCCAATATTTCTTGTCGATCTCTAGTTGCCCCTTCAGAAAGTGCTGGTGATCTGAAGTCCACATGTTGTAGGTAGACCCCCGATGCCTATAGTGAGGGAATTCCAGGATTCTGACTTAACGACACTGAAGGAATGGTGATATATTTCCAAGTCAGGATGGTGAGTTGCTTGGAGGAGAACTTGCAGGTAGTAGTGTTCCCATGTATCTGTTGCCCTTGTCCTTCAAGATGGAAATGGTCATGGGTTTATAAGGAGCCTTGGTGAATTTCTTCAGTGAATCCTGTAGATGGTATACATGCTGCTGTTGAATATTGGTGGTGAAGGGAGTGAATGTTTATGGATGTGGTGCCAATCAAACATGCTGTTCTGTCCTGCTTTTTGAGTGTTGTTGGGTTTACACACATTCAGACATGTGGGGACTATTCCATCACACTCCTGACTTGGCCTTGTAGATAGTGGACAGGTTTTGGGGAGTCAGGAGGAATTCTTCGCCCCTGTCCTGCGCTTATAGCCAATGTGTTTACATGGCTGGTCGAGTTGAGCTTTTGATCAGGATGGGGAAAATGGCAGAGAAACAATTGGTTACTTGGTGTCTGTTTTCACTAAGGAAGGTACCAGGAATCCCCCAAACCTAGAGGATGGCCATGAAGAATGGAGACTTGAAGGAAATTAGTGTTTGTAAAAAGATTTTATTGGAGAAACTAATGGGGCAGCAAATTGATGATTCCCCAGCACCTGAAAGCAGTGAGGCTTTGTGAGTGGAGCGAAGATCTACACTGTGATCATTCTGATGCATTTTGATTGTCTTCCAAAATTCTACAGATTCTCGAATGGTTCGAAGGAAAGTAATAGGCATCCCGCCCCCACTATTTAAGAAGGGAGAAGGAGAGAAAACAGACCTGTCAGCATTACATTAGTGATAGGGAAAATTCCAGAATTTATTATAAAGGATGTGATAAATAAACATTTGGACAATAATGATCTGATTGGGCATAGTCAGCATGAATTTGTATGAATGAATGACTTATTGCCGCATACATTTAGGGAGACAGAGTGAGAAGCTTTTTCTCACCACAATCCAGCACTATCTTAAATAGAGTTGGTCTTCATCGGCCAGGGTCCCAAACATTGCTCCAGGACTTCTGCAAGGTTCCCACTCTGTGCCTACTGCAGCCAGGAGTTCCCACTCTGCCATCACTGCAGCTGACACCTCACAGCCAATTCCAGGAGTGAATGAGAATTTATGAATGGGAAATCATATATGACAAATTTGTTAGTTTTGTTTTGGAGATTTTACTAGCAAAATTGATAAAGGGGATCCAATGGCTATAGTCCCTTGTAAGGGAAGAGAAATGAATTAGTTGCAACACAGTAGCCATTCAGTCCTTTGTGACAGCGTTGTCTGGCTGTAAGAGCAACAAACCTAGCCCTGCTAATTTTCACCCACGGGCAAAAGATGTAGTGGTTATGTTATTAGACTAGAAATTCATGAGGCTTTGACTAAAATATCCAGGTATGAATTAAATTCCACCATGATAGTTTCTTGTCAGGTAAATATAAAAGTCCATATAATTAAATAATTATGTCCTAGCTTTTATGTGAATTCTCACCTACAACAAACCATTCTGCCAAAAACATGGCTAACCACAACCCTGGCATGGGGGAGAAATACTACCATCAGCAGAAACACACATCCTGTGAATAAACAAATTCCAAAAGCCTTTTGGATTAAACTGCATTTATTTCAATGCAAGAGGGCTAACAGATAAGGACGATAAACTCAGGGTGTGGATAGGTACCTGGGACTGGGAAATTGTAGCCATTATAGAAACATGGCGAAAGGAGGGACAGGACCTGCAACTTAATGTGCCAGGCTAAGGTGCTTTAGGTGGGACAGGTGGTGGAAAGAGAGGAGGGAGTTCAATTTTTGATGATGGTGAGTATCACCCGTGGTAGTCAGAGATGAAATAACTGAAGAATCGTCCAGTGAGGCTTTGAGTGGAGCTAAGAAATAAGAAGGGGATGGTAACGTTACTGGGGTTGTACTATAGGCCCCCAAATAGTCAACAGGAATTAGAGGAACAAATATGCAGGGAGATTGGGAGACTTGCAGGAGCAATAGGGTGTCATAGTAGAGGGTTTTTATTTTCCTAATATAGACTGAGACTACTAGAGGGTTAAGGGCTTAGATGGGGTGAAATTTAAGTGTGTTCAGGAAAGTTTCCTCAGCAGTATATAGAGGTTCCTACTTGGGAAAGGGCAAAACTCAACCTACTCTTGGGAAATAGGGCATGACACATGATTGAGGTGTCAGTGGGGAACACTTTGGGACCAGTGACCATAGTTCTATTAATTTAAAAATTGTTATGGAGAAAGATAAACCGGTCCAAAGGTTCAAGTTCTAAATTGGGCTGAGGTGAATTTTGATGGAATTGGACAAGAGCTTACAGGAGTTGATTGGAATAGCTAGTTTGCAGACAAAAGGACCTCTGGCAAGAGACAGGCCTTTCAAAGTGAGATAGCTGGAATTCAAGGTCTACATGTTCCTGTGAGGGTGAAGGACAAAGTTGGTAGGAATAGGGAACTCTGGATGACAAGAGATATTGAGGCTTTGACCAGAAAAAAGGAGAAGGCATGGCTCAGGTACAGGCAGCTGGGATCAAGGGAATCACTGGAGGTATACACTCTATTCTGATATAACACAATAAGTCTGTTCCTGTGTGATCCTGCATTATAAGAAAATCCTATAATTTAGACACCATTTAAAGGGAAGGGACCAGAATCATGTTATAGCCAACACAGGTGAGGAAAATTCTTCTACAAATTGGTCTAAATTCTTCAATCGCATTATAGCCAATGCGTGCTGAAGAAACATACATTATAGCAGAACCGACTGTATGGGATAAAGGAGTATACCGAAGAAGGAAATCAGGAGAGCGAAAAGGGGACATAAGAGAGCTTTTGCTGAAAAGATTAGGGTGAATCCAAAGAGGTCCTTAAGTATATTAAAGGAAAAGGAATAACTAGAGAGAGAATAGGGCTCCTCAAGGACCAGAGTGGTGATTTATGTGTGGAACCCCAGCAGATGGGCGAGATCCTCAATGAATACTTCTCCTGTGTTTACCATGGAGAAAGACATGAGGACTTGGGAACTTGGAAGTTAGTGGTGATATCTTGGGGACAGTCCATATCACAGTGGAGTAGGTGTTGGACGTTTCAGAATGTATGAAGGTGGATAAATCTCCTGGTCCTGACCAGATATATCCAGGAACCCATGCAAGAGGCCAGAGAAGAAATTGAGAGCCCTGGCTGATATTTTTGCATCATCGCTAGCCACGGTGAGATCTTGGAAGACTGGATGTTAGAGAATGTTGTGCCCTTATTCAAGAAGGGCTACAAAGAAAATCTTGGGAACTATAGACCAGTAAGCTTAACACCTGTGATGGGTAAGTTACTTGAGACGATTCTGAGGCATAAGATATACATGCATTTGGGAAGACAGGGTTTGATTAGGAGTATTCAGCATGACTTTGTGAGTGAGAGATCATACCTCTCAAATTTGTTACAGTTCTTTGATGAAGTGACCAGAAAGGTTGTTGAAGGCAGGATAGTAGATATAGTTTATATGGATTTCAGTAAGGTCTTTGACAAGGTTCCACATGGTAGGCTGCTCTGGAAGGTTAGATCGCATGGGAAGCTGGCAAATTGGATGCCCAATGGCTTGATGGTAAGAAGCAGAGGGCAATAGTGGAAGGATGCTTGACAGACTGGAGACCTGTGACTAATGCCTCAGGGGTCAAACAGTGTTTGCTGTTTGCTGTTTGCTATCTATATCAATGATTTGGATGAGAATGTAAGTTTGCAGATGACACTAAAATAAATGGTTTCATGGACCTTAAGGAGTGTAGTGGAACAGAGGTACCTTGGAGTTCAAGTGCACCGTTCTCTGGAAGTGGAGTCACAAGTAGACAGGGCAGTGACTAAGGCTTTTAGCACACTGGCCTTCATCAGTCAGGACATTGATTTATAAAAGCTGGGAAGTTATGGTGCAGTTGTACAGGACATGGGTGAGGCTGCACTTGGGGTTTTGGTCACCTTGCTATAGGAAGGATATTATGAAACATGAAAGAGTGTAGGAAAAATTTACAAGGATGTTGCCAAGATTCATGGGTGTGAGTTATAGGGAGACATTGGACAAGCTAAGGATTTATTTTCTTTGGAGTGTAGGAGACTGACAGGGATCTTATAGAAGTACATACATTCATGAGAGATGTGGAAAGGGTGAACACACTCAGTCTTTTTCCCAGGGTTGGAGAATTGAGGACGAGAGGGCATCAGTTTCAGGTTAGAGGGGAAAGAATAAAGAGGGAACTTGAAGGCAACTTTTATATCCGGAGGGTGGTACGCATATGGAATGAGCTGCCAGCAGAAGTGACTGAGGCGGGTACATTAACAACATTTAAAAGGTGTTTGGACAAATACAGTAGATGAATAGGAAAGGATTAGAAGGATATGGGCCAAGTGCAGGGAAATGGGGTTAGCATGGACGGACATATTAGTTGGCATGGATCACTTTGGGCTGAAAGGCTTGTCTACATGATGCAGGACTCTATGATGCTAAAACAGAAAATCTGACACAGATTCCCATAAATTAATATTTGAATTGTGCACCTTTAACTAGATACAATTGGTTATTTTGGAAGTACATCTTCAATTTCATTGGACAAAATCAAAAATTTTAGATTACTTTCTGGAAGAGATATATCAAATTCCAAGATGAAATTGAATGATTTTTAAAGAGGATAATGAAGGCTAAAACCTGTTGGGTTCCTGATAAGAAGCTGTTAAGTGATACCAGTCGTGAGCTCACAAGTTGACACAGGTGTAAATGAGAACTGCATATGTTCGCTATGATAGAAATGATTCATTTTCTGCAACCCATTAGTCACTGGCTCATTCCATTTGTACAAAAAATGTTTAAACATTGACTTGATCATGTTTTACAAGTTGCTGTTGATGAGTGACTCATTCAACCAGCTCCTTGATGATTCAATGTGTTAAAACACATGAAAGGTTGATCTTGGGTCTATTTTAAAAAAAAACTTCCACTTATAAAAACACTCTCCTCTTACCCTGATTTCACCATCTGCTCATGATGGCTTGTGAAATGAGTCACCAGGTGAAAACCCACCTATCTCTGTACCTGGTCTTTGTAAGGTATTAGGTGGAATCAGAGCAAGAAGTAATGTAATAAGATCTAAATTCATTTACATAAACCTTTGCAAAACTAACGCAATGTGGTAAAGTTTGGTGAGCTACAGGTGCAGCTAGGTACAGAAGAATATGATGTTAGAACGATGATCGAGATCTGGCCTGAAAATGGACTGGACATTTAAAATTCCTGGATACAAAGTGTTCAGGAAAGACAGGGAAAGAAAGACTTTATTTTGTCCTACAACAATTTTATTATAGAGGAATTTTGGAATCATTAATTAAGAAAAACATTTCAGTATTGGAGACAGGTGTTCCAGAGAGGTCCAAGACAGAGCAATTTGGTCTGATTTAAGAAATAAAAGTATAATTACACTATTGGTGTATTATATAAGCCATAAATTCATGGGAAATTCATAGAGGAACAATTTTAGAAGAAAATTAGAGAGAAGCAAATATTATACAGGAGTTATAAGTCAATTGCCATTGTAGTTTCTCTTACGGCTATGTGAAGAGCAGAGAATGGAAGATTTCTTAAGAGTATTCAGGAGAAACGTTTTTTGATCAATGTTTCCCATTAAACAGGGAATGAATGTCACTGGATCTGATTCACAAGAATGAGGTAAGCTAAGTGGGCATTTCAGGTCCATGATCAGAGCAGCATGAAGTTTAGGGGAAGGTGTAGCATGGTGGTAATATCACTGATTCAATAAAATTCAGAGGCTCAGACAAATGCTCTGGGAGAACAAGTTCAAATCCCACAACTGCAGCTATTTGAAAGTAAATTAATTGTTCCTGACAAAACAGCTGGAATGTTGTCCTGAAATTACCAATGCCATTTAAAGAAGGAAATTTTGCCATTCTTACCTGGCCTAGCCAATATGCTGACATGAATTACCCTCTGAAATGGCCAACATGCCATTCAGTTCAAGGGCACTTAAAGATGATCAACAAACACTGCCTTTCCAGTGATGCCCAAATATCATGACAAAATAAAGGTAAGGACATTTAGCAATAGAAAAAGGGAAGGTGCAATGCAAAGTATTTATTTGCAGAGGGCCAATTTCAATATGATCAGAATGGATCTGGATAGGACTCAAAGACTGACAGGCCAAACATTAAAGGAATAATAGCCTGGCTTTATAGAAGAGTTGGCTCAGTGGAATAGAGGTGTTTTCTTAGGGAGGGGAAAGATTGGAGAGGGTTTGCTTATGAGGAGAGACTGAGTAGACTGGGATTATATTCTTTGGAATTTAGGAGAATGAGGTGGGGATCTTGGAAACACATAAAACTATGAAGGGCATAAATGAGATAGAGGTAGGGAGGATGTTTCCACCGGCGGGTCAAACTAGATCAAGTGGGCATATCCTCAAAATTAGTGGGAGCAGCTTTAGGACTGAATTAAGAAGGGACTCCTTAGCCCAGAGGGTCGTGAATCTATGGATTTCCATGCCCACTGAAGCAGTTGAGGCTACCTCATTGAATGTTTTTAAAGCTAAGATGGATAATTTAAACAGTAATGGAATCAAGGGTTATGATGAGAGGGTGGGTAAGTGGAGCTGAGGCCATCAAAAGATCAGCCATGACCTTATTGAATGGCGGAGCAGGCTTGAAGGGCCAGACGGCCTACTCCTGCTCCTAGTTCTTATGTTCTTAAAACTGGATAAACCTCCAGGTTTATGTATCCCCAGTTATTGAATGCGACAATGGAGGAAATAGCAGGGGTACTTGCAAAAATGTTCAATTAATCTCTGGCCACAAGAGAGATATTGGAGGACTTGAGAATAGCTAATATGGTATCATTATTCAAGAAGGGAGCAAAAGACAAACGAGGAAATGACAGATCAGTCAATCTAACCCTGCTGCTGAGGAAAATATTGGAAGCAATTCTGAGGGACAGAATTAATCTGCACTTGGAGAGGTAGGGATTCATCAAGACTGGTCAGCCTGAAACAAAAACTGAAATTGCAGGAAGATCTCAGCAGGTCTGGCAAAGTTAACGTTTTGGGTCCAGTGACCCTTCTTCTGAACAGTCAGCCTGGTTTTATTAAGTGGAGGGGTCATGTCTGACCAACTTAGAGTCATAGTGTCATAGGGCCTGTTTCCATGCTGTATCACTCTTCAGTACAACTTGTCCATGCCAACCAGACATCCCAGTATGACCTATTCCCATTTGCCAGCATTTGGCCTATATCCCTCCAAATCTTTCCTAATCAGATATCTACCCAGATGCCATTTAAATGTTGTAATTGTACCAGCCTCCACCATTTCCTCTGGCAGCTCACTCCATACTCTCACCACCCTCTGCATAAGAAAGTTACCCCTCAGGTCTTTCTTTTTTTAACTTTTACCCTCTCACCTATGTTCTCTAGCTTTGGACTCCCTCACCATAGTTAAAATACCTTGGATATTCATCTTGTCCATGCCCCTCATGATTTTATAAACCTCTGTAAGGTCACTCCTCTGTCACCAGGGAAAAATGTCCCAGCCTATTCAACCTTTCCCTATAGTTCAAGCTCTCTAGGCCAGCAACATCCTTGTAAATTGTTTCTGCATCCTGTCAGGTTAAATAACATCCTTCCTATAGAAGGGCAACCACATTGTATGCAGTATTCCAAAGATGGCCTCACTGTATTCTGTATAACTGTAACATGACATCCTAATTCTTATACTGAATGTTGTGACTAATGAAGGCAAGCATAACAATTGCCTTCTTCACCACCCTGTCTACCTGTGATCCCACTTTCAAGGAACTATGCCCCAACACTCCTAAATCTCTTTGTTTGGCAGCACTCCTCAGTGCCCTATCATTTACTGAAAAAGCCCCACTCTGATTTGCCTTTCCAAAATGCAGCACCTCACATTTAACTAATTAAACTCCATCTGCCACTCTTCTGCCCATTGGCCCGTCTGATCAAGATCCCGTTGTACTGAGGTTACCTTCTTTGTTGTCCATTACACCTCCAATTTTGGTGTCATCTGCAATCTTACTAACTATATCACCTATGTTCACATCCAAATCATTTATATAAATGATGAAAAGCAGTGGACCTGCATCAATCCTTGTAGCACACCACTGGTCACAGGCGTCCAGCCTGAAAGGCAACCCTCCACTTCTGCCTTCTACCTTTGAGCCAGTTCTGTATCCAAATGGCTAATTCTCCCTGTATTCCATGAGATTTAACTGTTTGATCAGTGCTGGGTTCACTGCTTTTCATCATGTATATAAATAATTTGGATGTAAATATAGGAGGTATAGTTGAAGAAACCAAGAAACTGTTTATAGGTATTTGCTATGATATACTTCAGGCCTGACCAGTCACAATATCGACCCACTATTCATGTTGATTGAAAGGCTGCAGTGAGGCATTGATGAAAAGAGCTGTCTTGGTGGAATCTTTGATCTTCAATGTTAAGGATTTCTTCTGTTGCCTTCACTGTCCAAGAATCAGGGATACAGAGACTTTGATCTTTCCATCAGAATCACACACACATTCTAATGGATTCCCACATGAAGATGTGTGAAATAGCCAGGGAGATGGGTTTCAGTCTATTTCCTCCGTTTCTTAATTCCAGCTGCCTGATCCTCCGCTCTTATGTCTGCATGCATTGATCTGTTTAAATAGTTACTTATATCACCTTTAATTTTCTTAACCCCAACAAAATCCAGTCATTGTCCTGGCATTGGCCACAAAGATTTCAGACTTGTGCACATCTGGCAAAGAGCTGCTCTTTCTGTTTATTACTAGATTTATCTGGTTAAGATCAATATTGGACCTTCACCTTCTGTATTACAAAGGAGCCAGTAATCCAACATAACTTTACTATTTTTGTTCCATAAGCAACTATTTTCTGAAATTTAATATCTCTGCCTGCTCCAACAAACAATTATTAGATGCATTCTATTGTTATTACTGAGCTGTTTCTGCTGCTTTTCCCTTTCACTTAATCACTACCCACGACACTACCTCTCCTCCATAATCTTTTTCTCCCTTGTAGATGGAAAGTCAGTCTAATGTGACTTTAACTCTCTTCTGTTCCCTTGACCCCATTCCAGCTGAAGTACTGATTGCCCAACTGTTTCTGAAATCTACTTGTTAGTATTGAAAATATTTTCCTCTCCTCATTCTCCTTTACAGAAGTTCCATCATTGAAGCTGAGCCCCACTTCTCCTCAATCATCCAGCTTGGCTATTCCAACATCAATAATAATAACAAAAGCAGCATGCTTCAGTTTTGCTGCCTAGTGGCCACTGAAATGAAGAGAAATGCAAAAGAAGGTAGACAAAGATAGTGGTTTGACCTTCTGTGGTGAAGCAGTGGGTGAAAAGCAAGAGAGAGATGCGTGAAAAGGAACAGAATTCTCTCTCTGTGTCTCTCTGTGTGGCTCTCTCTGTACCATTCCATGCTCTTATTTCTTATCTTTAGTTTTAGAATGCATGCTTCTTGGATAAGGTAATGCTAGAGAGGATATGAGAGGAAATCAGAGAAATTGAGGAATAATGCAGTTTTGGGATTAGGCCAGGATGAGGCATCAGTAAATAAGTGAAAGGGAGAGGCAGCTTAGCTGCTTTCTTTGATTCTCTCCCACAATCTTCACTGATGCACTGATTTACTGGTTCCTGATTTTGTCCTCTCATCAGTCCACACATTTATCTCAGCTGCTGTATCTCACCAGCATCTATTAGTTGTTCCTCTCTTTTTCATGTAGTCCAAGTCTCTTGTATGGTGTAACAAGGGCAGTCCCTGAACAGACTTGGGGATTCTTCCTTTTTGATTCAGTGATATCTTCCACATCATTGCAAGAGTTCCATTTCTGTACTTCCACCTTCAGCTATGAGTAATCACAGGTGCTTGCAACTATTACATTTTTCCAAGTCTTCATGTATAATATTTACACCTTCGCTCCTATTGTCTTTTTTAAATTTAAACTTATATTCATAAATTGCCTCTTTGGTCTATTTATCTCATGCATTTGTCTTATTTTTAAGAGGGTTCACCTTTGATGTGTACTGTGTGTACAACCTTAGGACGCTTCTAGGCAGTGGGCTTGTAGTATGTATGCACACAAGGGAAGCAGTTCACTTGTTGTGATATCTGCTTCATTACTTATAACGTGCCCTACTATTTTAAATAAGTTAAAATACAGAATGAATCAATCTCTGGAGAGTGATTGAGTATTAGATCATTATCATAAATGTGACATCTTCCTGTAATCTTTTCCAGACACTCAAAATCCACACCACATGGCTCAATGTCATTTGCAAGTGTGGCACTCCCCATCTCACTTCATCAGTTGGAACATTCCTGATATTCGGGAAAAGCAGGGTTCTTTGCTTATAATAAGACTATAAAAAGTAGGAAGAGGAATCTATCTATCCATCTCAAACTTAAATATACACAAGAACTCTGCACGACACAGGTCTCTGTGGCAAGGAGTTCCAAAGTCTCTCAATGGTCTGAAAGAAGAAATTCCTGCACATCTCAATCTTAAATTGACACCTCTTTAGTCTGAGACTACACCTCCTGGACCTTGACTCTCCCGTGAGGGAAACTTTCCTGCAAAGCCCTTTATGAATCCTATATATTTTAATGAGATCATTCTTTAATGAGATTGCTACCTAGATTACACCTCTTCCCACCCTTCCCCCTGTAAAAACGCCATCCCATATTCCCAATTCATTCGCCTTCGCCACATCTGCTCCCAGGAGGACCAATTCCAATACCGAACAACCCAGATGGCCTCCTTCTGCAAAGACCACAATTTCCCCTCAGACGTGGTTGACGATGCTCTCCACCGCATCTCCTCCACTTCCCGCTCCTCCGCCCTTGAACCCCGCCCCTCCAATCACCACCAGGACAGAACCCCACTAGTCCTCACCTACCACTCCACCAACCTCCAGATACATCGGATCATCCTTCGCAATTTCCACCACCTCCAAACAGATCCCACCACCAAGGATATATTTCCCTCCCCACCCCTATCAGCATTCTGGAAAGATCACTCCCTCCGTGACTCCCCTGTCAGATCCACACCCCCCACCAACCCAACCTCCACTCCCGGCATCTTCCCCTGCAACCGCAAAAAATGCAAAACTTGCGCTCATAGCTCCCCCCTCACTTCCCTCCAAGGCCCCAAGGGATCCTTCAATATCCATCAGAAATGCACCTGCACCTCCACACACATCATTTACTGCATCCGCTGCACCCGATGTGGCCTCCTATATATTGGGGAGACAGGCCGCCTACTTGCGGAATGTTTCAGAGAACACCTCTGGGACACCCGCACCAACCAACCCAACCGCCCCATGGCTGAACACTTTAATTCCCCCTCCCACTCCGCCAAGGACATGCAGGTCCTTGGCCTCCTCCATCATCAGACCATGGCAACACGACGCCTGGAGGAAGAGTGCCTTATCTTCCGCCTAGGAACCCTCCAACCACAAGGGATGAATACAGATTTCTCCAGCTTCCTCATTTCCCCTCCCCCCACCTTTTCTCAGTCCCAACCCTCAGACTCAGCACCGCCTTTTTGACCTGCAATCTTCTTCCCGACCTCTCCACCCCCATCCCCTCTCCGGCCTATCACTCTCACCTTAACCTCCTTCCATCTATCACATTCCCAACGCCCCTCCCCCAAGTCCCTCCTCCCTACCTTTTATCTTAGCCTGCTTGGCACACCCTCCTCATTCCTGAAGAAGGGCTTATGCCCGAAACGTTGATTCTCCTTCTCCTTTGATGTTGCCTGACCTGCTGCGCTTTTCCAGCAACACATTTTTAAGCTCTAATCCCCAGCATCTGCAGTCCTCACTTTCTCCTACAAATTTGTATGTCTACTTTTTTCTTCCAAGTCATTGATATATATTGTTAATAGTGGTTTTCCCAGCACTGATCCTTGTCTCTAATCTGAAAAAGGACCCCTCCTCTCCTCTTGCTGTTTTCTGCCCAATAGCCAATTCTCCATGCCAATGTACTATTTCTTTTTTTTATAGATATTTTTATTAGAAATTTAACATTTTTACAAGTTTGCAAAAATAAACAAAACTCTCAGATATAAACATTGATATACAATTAGCTCAAATATACAATAGCCAAAATTTGACAAAACAAAAAAAAACAAAACAACAAAAAAAAAACCGAAAAGAAAAAAAAACAAACAGACAAAACTCAACTGTCTACTAATCTAACCTACAACTAACCAGGGTGTATATTTAAGTCTCTTACATGCTCGGGATGTGTTAACATCAGATATGATAAAACCCGTATTCGTGCGGGATTCCTCCCCCGAGGGGCCGCGGACCAGCCAGGTTTGTAGTCTCAATTAAATAAAAGCCCTTGTTAGGATAGCCGAAATATCTGTATTTATGTAATTCAAAAAGGGCTGCCATATTTTATAAAATAATTCGGTCTTTCGGTGCACCATATTTGTAAGGAAGTCAAGGGGAATACATTCCATAATTAATCTGTGCCAATTTGAAAGTCCAGGGGGGCCCTCCGCCACCCAGTTCATCAAAATATTTTTCCTTGCACAGAAAGAAAGAATAGAAAATAGTCTCTTCCCGTACGTGTCCAGGGAGGGAAAGTTCGAAAAGCCCAAGAGGAGAGATACGGGGTCCACTTTTATTTCCGTTCCTAAAATTTCTGTCAGGGTACTTGCTACTTTAGTCCAATATCTACGGATCTTATGACAGGTCCATAAGCAATGTACAAGAGTGCCCACCTCTATTTTGCATTTAGGACACATTGGAGATGCTCCTGCCTTAAATTTTGCCAATCGAACCGGTGCTATATGGGCCCTATGAAGTATCTTCAGCTGGATAGCCTGGGTTCTGTTACAAATAGTAATTCTTCTAGCATTTTCCCAGATACAATGTACTATTTCTAACACTGTGGGCTCTTATCTTATGACTTAACCTTTTGTGAGGTAAAGTGCTGAACACCTTTTGGAAGTCTAAATACAATACAAGTACTGGATCCCCTCTATCAACATTTTCAAGGAAGTCTCAACCACTCTAATAAATTTGTCAGGTGCAATTTCCCTTTCGTGAGGCGATTCTCACTCTGCTTGATTAGATTATGATTTTCTCAATGTTCTGGTATGATTTCCTTAATTGATTCCACTACTTTTCCAATGATAGATACTAGGCTAATCAGTGGATAGTTATCTGCTTTTTGCCTCTCTCCCTTTTTCAATAGGGGTGTCACATTGGCAGTATTTCAATCCTCTGGTACCTCTTCAGAGTCCAAGGAGTTTTGGAAAATTACAACCAATGCATTCAATATCTCTATAGCTCCTCTTTTAGGGTCCTTGCATGCAAGCCATCAGAGCCACGGAATTATCTGCATTTAGCCCCATTAGTTTGTCTAATACAACTTCAGTGAGTTTGGTTCAATCCAACTTTTGACTTTGAAACTCCCATTCGCCCTCACAAAAACCTTCAAGCAGAAGTGTAGAGAGTAAGAGACAAAAATGTGAACCAGTTAAGATCCTGTGGAATTGATTTTTAAATGTCAATTTGTTCTTGAATATTATCATGTTGTAGTCTGATTGTTGCTGCCATTTGAGAGTTTTTTAGGTAAAAATGTTTGTTTCAATCCATTTCCCCAAGGCCATTACCCAATTCCTCATTGTGACCCAAATTGTTGTTTGTTCGAGATACATTTAAGCTGAATATCACTCCTTTTTGGTTCTAATATCAAGACATTCCACAATGCATATTTAAGGCAAACCTTCATTCAACAGACCCTCCAGCCTAACTTGTCCATGCTGACCAAGTTTCCTAAAGTGAACTAGTTTCATTTGCCTATGTTTGGCCCATATCCCTCTAAGGAGGAGAAAGTGAGGACTGCAGATGCTGGAGATCAGAGCTGAAAATGTGTTGCTGGAAAAGCGCAGCAGGTCAGGCAGCATCCAGGGAACAGGAGAATCGACGTTTCGGGCATAAGCCTTCCTGAAGAAGGACTTATGCCCGAAACATCGATTCTCCTGTTCCCTGGATGCTGCCTGACCTGCTGCGCTTTTCCAGCAACACATTTTCAGCCCATATCCCTCTAAACCTCTCCCATTCAGGTACCTGTCCAAGTGCCTTCTAAAATGTTGTAACTGTACCTGCAAAAACCACATTCTTTTGCAGTTCATCCCATATACTCACCACTGTCTGTGTAAAAAAACAGTTACTCCCTCCAAGTTTACCTCCCCCAATCTTTCCACTCACCCCAAACCCATGCCCTAGAGTTTTGAACTTTTGGGAAAAGACCCCGACATTCACCCCATCCATGCTTCTAATGATTCCACAAACCTCTACAAGGCCATCCTTGACACTATGGTTCCAATTAATGTTGTCAAATAATTCCTCATTTGCAGTGTAATAAACTAAAATTGTTTTTCCCATTCCAAACAGCTACTGTCCATAATTATTTCATACCACAATCTGCTATGATATAGCATATGATTAACATGTAATTTAGATTCACAACATTCCAATTGTTCCAGCTCCATAATCACAGGACAGACATGTCCTGATTAAAATAACAATCTAAAACCACAGTAATACAATATCATCTGCACATTTCCCAATCATATTTAAACTTCAAAGCCACTGACATTTAATGTTTACAAATTAATATGTATCCCACACAAATCTAAGTATTGATTTTTAGTTTTCTTAGTAAAGGGCTTTGTATAAATGAAATCGCATTTTCTTTTTGATTGAAAAGGTTCAAATTTTACACTGGCGCTCAGATCCACACTGTGGCCAATGGGGCTCGGATCCACACTGTGACGAATGGCGCTCAGATCCACACTGTGGCCAATGGGGCTCGGATCCACACTGTGAGGAATGGCGCTCAGATCCACACTGTGACCAATGGGGCTCAGATCCACACTGTGACCAATGGGGCTTGTATCCACACTGTGACGAATGGTGCTCAGATCGACACTGTGACCAATGGGGCTCAAATCCACACTGTGACCAATGGGGCTCAGATCCACACTGTGACCAATGGGGCTTGGATCCACACTGTGACCAATGGCGCTCAGATCCACACTGTGACCAATGGGGCTCGGATCCACACTGTGACCAATGGCGCTCAGATCCACACTGTGACCAATGGGGCTTGGATCCACACTGTGACCAATGTGGCTCGGATCCACACTATATTTGGAAGTTCCTCTGGTGCAGTGGTAGTGTCCTTACATCTGATCCATGATGCCCAGGTTCAAGTCCCTGACACATCTTTTTTTTTTTAACATTACTTACAGTGTGGAAACAGGCCCTTCAGCCCAACAAGTCCACACTGACCTGCCGAAGCTCAACCCACCCAGACCCATTCCCCTGCAATTACCCCTTCAACTAACACTACGGGCAATTTAGCATGGCCAATTCATCTAACCTGCACATTTTTGGACTGTGGGAGGAAACTGGAGCACCCCGAGGAAACCCACGCAGACACGGGGAGAATGTGCAAACTCCACACAGTCAGTCGCCTGAGGCGGGAATTGAACCCAGGTCTCTGGCGCTGTGAGGCAGCAGTGCTAACCACTGTGCCACCGTGCCGTTATGTCCACGACCCCTACCAACCCACTGTCACGTTCCTCTGCCACCCCAGAAGTGCAAACTCTGCACCCCCACCTCCCCCCTTACCTCCGTCCAAAGCAGCAAAGGATCCCATCACATTCGACAGAGATTTACCTGAACTTCCACACAAATCATCTACTGTGTCCGTTGCTCCTGATGTGGTCTCCTCTACACTGGAGAGACAGGACATGGGGAACATTTCAGAGAATATCTCTGGCATACACGCACCAAACAACCCACTGCCCTGTGGCCAAACACTTTAACTCCCCCTGCCACTCCACCAAGGACATGTAAATCCAGGGCCTCCTACACCGCCAAAACCTAATCACCAGACGCCTGGAGGAACACTTCATCTTCCACCTTGGGAACCTCCAGTTACATGAGATCAATGTGGATTTCATCAGTTTTCTTAATTCCCCTCCCCCCACCTTAGCCCAGATCCAACCTTCCAACTCCGCACCGCACTCTTGACCTGTCCATCTTCCTTCCCACCTATCCACTCTACCCTCCTCTCTGACCTATCACCTTCACCCCCAACTTTATCTACCTATCACATTCCCAGCTACTTCCCCCCAGCACCACCCCTCTCCCATTTATCTCTCAGCTCCGAAGACAGCGGGTGGTGGTGGAAGGTTGCTTTTCAGACTGGAGGCCCCTGACTAGTGTTGTGCCTCAAAGATCGGTGCTGGGTCCACTGATCTTTTGTATCAATAATTTGGATGTGAACATAAGGGGTGGCACAGTGGCTCAGTGGTCAGCACTGCTGCCTCACAGCACTAGGGACACTGGTTAAAATTCCTGGCTCGGGCAACTGTCTGTGTGGAATTTGCACATTCTCCCAGTGTCTGCATGGGTTTACTCTGGGTGCTCCGGCTTCCTCCCACAGTCCAAAGATGTGCAGATCAGGGTGAATTGGCCATGCTAAATTGTCCATAGTGGATTAGTCATGGGTAAATGTAGGGGAATGGGTTGCTCTTCGGAGGGTCGGTGTGGACTTGTTGGGCTGAAGGGCCTGTTTCCACACTGTAGGAAATCTAATCTAATCTAAAATGAGAGGTATAATTAGCAAGTTTGCAGATAACACCAAAATTGAAGCTGTAGTGAACAGTAAAGAAGGTTACCTCAAAGTACAATGGGATCTTGATCAAATGGGCCAATGGACAGATGGAGTTTAATTCAGATAAATATGAGGTTCTGTATTTTGGAAAGGCAAATCAGAGCAAGACTTATGCACTTAATGGTAAGGTTCTAGGGTGTGTTGCTGAACAAAGGGACCTTGGAGTGCAGGTTCATAGTTTCTTGAAAGTGGAGTCTCAGGTCGATAGGGTAGTGAAGAAGGCATTTGCTCTTTCCGTTATTGGATACAGCATTGAGTATAGAAGTTGGGAGGTCATGTTGTGGCTGTACAGGACACTGGTTAGGCCACTTTTAGAATACAGTAGAACCTCGATTATCCAAACAAGGCAGGCAGGGAGTATGTTGTTCGTACATTTGATCATTCAGATAACTAAACAAGCAGTAATTTATGAATGCTGGTTATCCAAACATTTCGCAGTTATCCTGCAATTTGTTCATCCTCAATTTCTCTGCATCGTCATCTCATCCCCAGAGCAACAGCGACAAGGATCCCTGCTGTGGCTGGACCCATTGGACAGGCTTTCAATGAATGGGGTGGGGAATATCAGAAACAGAACAGCTCCTTAGTAATGAGAGCAGTCAGCATTTCGGGTTTTGCCCAGTTCTCCAGGCAGTGAGACATGGGGCACTCTGATAAGGAGGGTCATGGAATGGCTCCACATGGACCTTTGATATAGGACCTTCTTCTGATGAATGCAGCACCAGGCACGTGACAAAGGAAGAGTAGCAGATTGCTGCATGAGGACTGAGGCCTTGTCCTGCCAGCCTTACATCACCACGAAAGGCAGCGTTGCAGGACAGAGCATGGTATAGAATACTTACAGTTCAAAGAGAGAGGTATCAATTCAGTGCCATTGTGCAGCCAATGAGATCTTGAATTATTTTTGTTCTCTGGGGCCCTGAGGGGTCACTTTAAGGTCACCTGGGATTACTTCTGCTTCACAATCTGTAGATCCCAGTGACGTGGTCAGGATTACTTGTGCCTGGTTGTTGTACCCCACCCAATTTGTCACTGCTGCATTTCCCAAGCAGGGAGCAGTGAATACAGATGATTTTAATGTATGGTTTGCAATGCATGATTGAGGTAATTGCCCCTTGAGGGGCCTACAGATGCTCAGGGATTTAGCCTGTGGGCAGAAGACAAACACTAATTGCATCTGCTCTGGGCATGGCCACAGCTAATTTCCATTTAATGGATTGCATTTAACACTCAAGTTGTGGAAGGCTATGCAGGTAGCACTGGGCACAGAGATCCAGATTCAGGCTGGTCATCAGGTTGTCCCTCTATCAAGCGCAGCCTGGACAGTTCATCTTTACTGACCCACACATGTTCCCAGCTCTCACCCTTAACTCTTGAGCCCCAAGACTACAATTTGTTCATGTTCTCCGTTGTGTTGCAAACTCCCCTTATCGAGGTTGTGGGAGTGGTGACTGACTACAACCTCTCATCCTGCAACATCCCATGTCATCCAATGCACTCCCACCTTTTCCCCATGATATGTCAAGTTACCAGCTTTCACAGTCTTTGTCCCCCTGCATCCCAGGTTGACGTGTATAATCCCCAACATAGACTCCCACCATGAACAGGTAGAGAATAGAAGGATATGGACCATGTGCAGGTAGTTGGGATGTGTTTAGAATGGAATCATGGTCAGCACAGCTTTGGTGGGTTGAAGGACCTGTTCCTGTGCTGTACTATTCTATTCTATGTCCTGTGTTGATGTCTGAGACTTGTTTGGAAAATATGACTTTTTGGTCTCAATGTTGAGAAGTGCCCAGTGAATATTTCACCTGATTTTCCCAGATTTCTCATGATAACCCTTATCATTCAGGGCCGAAGAAATTTCCAGCCATTAACTCTTGCCAGACCTCCTGCACTTCTGACTTTAATTGTTTGATAAAATGTTGTGATTATTTTCCTCAGAACCTCATATGCCACATATCTTAATAGAAAGTGGTGACATGACACCAGATGAGTATGAGCAATTCTTAAAAGGAAGAAATGATTTCATTAAAGGAACCAGGAAGGATCCCAGTTCAGAAAAAAAGGTAATGATTTGTTTCTCATTGTACAACAAAGCTACAGAATGTCTTTAGTTCCTAATCTGCAATCTGAAACCATCACATCTGCAGCCAAATTCATAATTTTCTTATCCTTATCAAACTCTCTTTAGGTTTTCACACTATTAACTGCATCACTCTCCTCGAGCACTACCTCATGGTTAACCAACTCAGTAGATCAGCAATTTTTGGTTCCATAGAGTCATCAAACTTAACAGGCCCTTCAGCCTGCCCTGTCTATGATGACCAACAAACTCCAAATGACACTAATCCATTTACCTGCTCTTTGTCCATAGCCTACTATGACCTGGAATTTTAAGTGCTTGTCCAGATGCTGCTTTGATGTTACAAGACTACATTGCTTTGGGTGAAGACATTTTTCTCTGATCCCCTCTAAACTAGGTATTCTTCACTTTAAACTTATGGCCTCTGGTCTTAAACACGTCTGTCATGGGAAAAAGATTTTAATAAACTATTCTGTCTATGCCTCTCTCAATTTTGTATATCTCCCTCAGATCCCGTCTCAGCTTCCTCAGCTCCAAAACAAAAACATACCCAGCCTGCCTCGACTCTCCTTATACCTGAGACTTTCAATCCCAGGCAAAATCCTGGTGAATTTCCTTTGCACCCTCTCCAGTGCAATCATTTCCTTCTGATAGCGTAGCGACCAGAACTGTATACAGTATTCCATCTATGGTAAGGTTTTAAAAACTGTCCACATCTTTCCATCTCCAGATGAGCTAATTGTGTTTGAAAGAAAAAACATTAAAATGTACTGCTTTTGCAAATTTTCAACCCTATTTTGCATTTGCATTAACTTTGTGCTTGTATTCTGTACTTATTTGATGCTGCATGAACAGTTCTATAGGTTTCTCTAGGAATACATTTTCCCAACAATACAGGTTTGCTTAATGTGATGGAACACACTACTTTGTTAATTGAGGCCAAATCATGACCGAGCAGGTGGATGGGAACCTAAACTGTAGGTCGAGCATAGAGGAGGTTGAGAGTAATGACGTCCAAAGTAAGGTTTCAGGTCATAAGAGAGCATCGGCAAGCAAGAAGTTGGTTTAAAATGTGTCTATTTCAATGTTTCTATTTCAAGCATCCGGAGTAAGATAGATGAACTTGCAGCATGAATCGGTACCTGGGATTTTGATGTTGTGGCCATTTCAGAGGCCTGGGTAGAGCAGAGATAGGAATGGTTGTTGCTGATTCCGGGTCTTAGACGTTTCAGTAAGAGCAGAGAAGTTGTAAAACAGGGGGAGATGTGGCATTGTTAGTCAAGGACAGTATTACGACTGCAGAAAGGAAATTTTGAGGACTCGTCTACAGAGGTAGTATGAGCTGAGATTAGAAACAGGAATGGAGAGGTCACCCTGTTGGGAGCTTTCCATCAGCCTCCAGATAGTTCCAGGGATGGAGAGGAAAGGATAGCAAAGATGATTCTTGATAGAAGCGGGAGTAACAGGGTAGTTGTTATGGGGGCCTTCAACTTCCCGAATATTGACTAGGAATACTATAGTCGTTGTGGTTCTGTTTGCCGAGCTGGGAATTTGTGTTGCAGACGTTTCATCCCCTGTCTAGGTGACATCCTCAGTGCTTGGGAGCCTCCTGTGAAGCGCTTCTGTGATCTTTCCTCTGGCATTTGTAGTGGTTTGAATCTGCCGCTTCCGGTTGTCGGTTCCAGCTGTCAGTTGTAGTGGTCGGTATATTGGGTCCAGATCGATGTGCTTATTGATTGAATCTGTGGATGAGTGCCATGCCTCTAGGAATTCCCTGGCTGTTCTCTGTTTGGCTTGTCCTATAATAGTAGTGTTGTCCCAGTCAAATTCATTAGATTACTTACAGTGTGGAAACAGGCTCTTCGGCCTAACAAGTCCACACCCACCCGCCGAAGCGCAACCCACCCTTCCTCTACATTTACCCCTTTACGTAACACTACGGGCAATTTAGCATGGCCAATTCACCTGACCTGTACATCTTTGGACTGTGGGAGGAAACCGGAGCACCCGGAGGAAACCCATGCAGACACAGGGAGAATGTGCAAACTCCATACAGTCAGTCGCCTGAGTCGGGAATTGAACCCGGGTCTCTGGCGCTGTGAGGCAGCAGTGCTAACCACTGTGCCACCATGCCGCCCACCATGGTGCTTGTCATCTGTGTGTGTGGCTACTAAGGTGACCTGGTCGTGTCGTTTCGTGGCTAGTTGGTGTTCATGGATGCGGATCGTTAGCTGTCTTCCTGTTTGTCCTATGTAGTGTTTTGTGCAGTCCTTGCATGGGATTTTGTGCACTACATTGGTTTTGCTCATGCTGGGTATCGGGTCCTTCGTTCTGGTGAGTTGTTGTCTGAGAGTGGCTGTTGGTTTGTGTGCTGTTATGAGTCATAGTGGTCACAGTAGTCTGGCTGTCAGTTCGGAAATGCTCTTGATGTATGGTAGTGTGGCTAGTCCTTTGGGTTGTGGCATGTCCTCGTTCCGTTGTCTTTCCCTTAGGCATCTGTTGATGAAATTGAGGGGGTTTCTGTTTTTGGCGAATACATTGTATAGGTGTTCTTCTTCCTCTTTTTGCAGTTCTGGTGTACTGCAGTGTGTTGTGGCTCTTTTGAATAGTGTCTTGATGCAACTTCTTTTGTGTGTGTTGAGGTGGTTGCTTTCATAGTTTAGGACTTGGTCTGTGTGTGTGGCTTTCCTGTATACCTTTGTGGTGAATTCTCCATTCGGTGTTCTTTGTACCATCATGTCTAGGAATGGGAGTTGGTTGTCCTTTTCTTCCTCTCGAGTGAATCGGATTCCTGTGAGTGTGGCGTTGATGATCCGGTGTGTGTTTTCTATTTCTGTGTTTTTAATGATTACAAAAGGTGTCATCCACATATCTGACCCAGAGTTTGGGTTGAATTTGCGGTAAGACTGTTTGTTCTAATATTTGCATTACCGCTTCTGCTATGAGTCCAGAGATGGGTGAGCCCATGGGTGTGCCGTTGATTTGTTCATATATTTGTTTGTTGAATGTGAAGTGTGTTGTGAGGCACAGGTCCAGTAGTTTGAGTATGCCGTCTTTGTTGATAGGTTCAACATCCTGTTGTCTGTTCTGTATGTCCAGCAGGTTGGCTATTGTTTCTCTGGCTAAGGTTTTGTCGATAGAGGTGAACAGTGCCGTTACATCGAATGAGACCATAGTTTCTTCCTTGTCTATGTGTATATTTCTGATGATGTCCAAGAATTCCTGTGTTGACTGTATAGAGTGTCTGGATCCACTGATCAGGTGTTTCAGTTTCTGCTGTAGTTCTTTAGCCAGTTTGTGTGATGGTGTCCCTGGTAGTGATACTATGGGTCTGAGTGGGATGTCTGGTTTGTGCACTTTAGGTAGTCCATAGAATCTGGGGGTGGTGTTGCTTTCAGGTTTCATTCTTTGTAGGTCCGACCTGGTTATCTGTCCGTTTTTTTGTAGGTTCCTCTGTGTGTTGTTTATCCTATTGGTGAGCTGTGGGGTGGGGTCAAACTCCCTCTTTTGGTAGGTGTTGGTATCTGCAAGTAATTGTTGTGCTTTTTGGATGTAGTCTGATTTGTCCAGGATGACTGTCATTCTGCCTTTGTCTGCTGGTAGTATGATTATGTTCTTATCGTTTCTTAGTGATTTTAGTGCTTCCCTCTCCTTGGTGTTGAGGTTATGTGTTTGTCTTTTCCTTGTTATCAGAGGTACGATACTTTGTCTCACTGTTTGTTGTGTCTCTTCTGTCAGTCCATTGTTCCGGAGTGTGCATTCTAGTGCTGCTAGGAAGTCTGCTGTCTTGGCGTCCCTGTGGTTGTAGTTGAGTCCCTTGGCCAGTATTGTTCTTTCCGTGTCTGTGAGCTGTCTGTGAGAGAGGTTTCTAATCCAGGTGTGTGTTGTGGTGTCCTCTCTGTTGTGTGTTAGTTTGGCCATTTTTTCTTTGAGTGCCGTTTTTTTGCGTTGTGTGGTCCTGTTCTGTCCTATGGTGACGGCCTGTTCTATGGTTCGGGTCCATTCCTGATTGGTGGTTTTTGAAATTAACGATTTTTGGCGCACAATTTCTTGTCTGTATTTGTGAAGTCTGTTGTGAGCGTCTGTAATCATTACCTGGATCATCCTGAGTCCGTTCTGTCTGGCTGTGTCCCTGGCTAGTGGGTTGTTGACTGGTGGTCTGTATCTGACACATGGTGGAAGGATTCGATTCTTTCGGCATTCATGCAGGAACCGTAATTGTTCGTATGTGGCGCTTAGGCGGTTGGCACAGGACTCATAACAGCACACAAACCAACAGCCACTCTCAGACAACAACTCATCAGAACGAAGGACCCGATACCCAGCATGAGCAAAACCAATGTAGTGTACAAAATCCCATGCAAGGACTGCACAAAACACTACATAGGACAAACAGGAAGACAGCTAACGATCCGCATCCATGAACACCAACTAGCCACGAAATGACACGACCAGCTATCCTTAGTAGCCACACATACAGATGACAAGCAACATGAGTTCAACTGGGACAACACTACTATTATAGGACAAGCCAAACAGAGAACAGCCAGGGAATTCCTAGAGGCATGGCACTCATCCACAGATTCAATCAATAAGCACATCGATCTGGACCCAATATACCGACCACTGCAACTGACAGCTGGAACTGACAACCGGAAGCGGCAGATTCAAACCACTATAAATGCCGGAGGAAAGATCACAGAAGCGCTTCACAGGAGGCTCCCAAGCACTGAGGATGTCACCTAGACAGGGGACGAAACGTCTGCAACACAAATTCCCAGCTCGGCGAACAGAACCACAACAACGAGCACCCGAGCTACAAATCTTTTCACAAACTTTGAATACTATAGTTCCCAGATGGTTCAGGTTTTGTCCATTGTGTAGAGGAGGGTTTTCTGATACAGTATGTAAACAGGCCAACAAGGGGTGAGGCCACATTGGATTTGGTATTGGCACGGCACGGTGGCACAGTGGTTAGCACTGCTGCCTCACAGCGCCAGAGACCGGGTTCAATTCCTGCCTCAGGCGACTGACTGTGTGGGATTGAGGTTCACAAGGAGGAGGTGTTAGAAATTCTGGAAAGTGTGAAAATAAATAAATCCCCTGGACTAGATGGGATTTATCCTAGGATTCTCTGAGAAGACTTTGGCTTTGATCTTTATGTTGCCATTGTCTCCAGGAATAGTACCGGTAGACTAGAGGACAGAAAATGTTGTCTGCTTGTTCAAGAAGGGGAGTAGAGACAACCCTGGTAATTATAGACCAGCGAGACACACTTCAGTTGTGTGTAAAGTGTTGTAAAAGGTTGTAAAAGATAGGATTCATAATCATCTAGAGAGGAATAAGTTGACTAGGGATAGTCAGTATGGTTTTGTGAAGGGTAGGTCGTGCCTCACAAACCTTATTGAGTTGTGAGATGGTGACCAAACAGGTGTGTGAGGGTAAAGCGGTTGATGTGGTGTATATGGATTTCAGTAAGGTGCTTGATAAGGCTCCCCACGGTAGGCTACTGCACAAAATACTGAAGCATGGGATTGAGGGTGATTTAGTGGTTTGGATCAGAAATTGGCTACCTGAAATAAGACATAGGGTGGTAGTTGATGGGAGTTCAGTTACTAGTGGTGTAACATAAGGATCTGTTTTGGGTCTACTGCTGTTTGTCATTTTTATGAATGCAGAGCTGGGCTGAGAGGTGGAAAATGGAGTTTAATGCAGAAAAGTGTAAGGTGTTTCATTTTGGAAGGAGTAACAGGAATGCAGAATACTGGGCAAATAGTAAGATTCTTGGTAGTGTGGATGAGCAGGGAGATCTGTGTCCATGTACATAGATCCCTGAAAGTTGCCACCCAGGTTGATAGGGTTTTTAAGAAGGCACGTGGTAGAGGAATCAAGTTTTGAAACCATGAGAGCATGCTGCAGCTGTACAAAACTCTGTTGTGGCTGCAATTGGAGTATTACATGCAGTTCTGGTCACCGCATTATAGGAAGATTGTGGAAGCTTTGGAAAGGGTTCAGAGGAGATTTACTAGGATGTTGCATGGTATGGAGGGAAGGTCTTATGAGGAAATTCTGGGGGACTTGAGACTGTATTCATTAAAGAGAAGAAGGTTGAGAAGGTTAAGGTGACTTAATTGAGACATATAAAATAATCAGAGGGTTAGATCAGGTGGAGAGTCTTTTTCCTCGGATGGTGATGGTTAGCATGAGGGGGCATAGCTTCAAGTTCAGGGGTGATAGATATAGGACAGATGTCAGAGGTTATTTCTTTACTCAGAATAATTAGGGGCGTGGAATGCACTGCCTGCAACAGTAGTAGACTGGCCAACTTTAAGGGCATTTAAATGATCATTGGATCAGCATATGGACGAGAATAGAATAGTGTAGGTTAGATGGGCTTCAGATTGGTTTCACAGCAAATTACAGAATAAAGTTACAGGTAAATCATTTAGAATTGAGGTGAGGAGAAATTTATTCACCCAGAGAGTGCTGAGCTTGTGGAATTCACTGTCACAGAAAATATTTGAAGACAAAACATCATATGATTTTAGGAAGGAATTAGATGTAACACTTGGGCTAAAGGAATCAAAGGATATGGAGGAAAAGCAGGAACAGGGTATTGAATTGGATGACCAGCTGTGAGGTAGCAGGCTTAAAGGGCCAAGTTTTCTATATTTCTATTTTCTATAGTTCTATAATACTTGAACTCTGGAATTTCCTCAAAAGAGCAGGTTGACTTTTTGAGCTGAAAAACTGTCCACACCAGTTGCAGAAAGGTTCAGTTCAGGGAGATGTTTTGTTTAGGCATTACAGCTAAATTATAATAAAAGCATTTGATTAACTTAAAAATTGTATAATATATTTACATGATCAGATTACAGAAAAATTATAAATAAGCAGCCATTGACTTCAAGGTTGAATCAATGGTAGCTTAGAGAGGGCCACAACATCATGGCGGTGGATGATGCTTAAGGATTTTCTGTTCTCAATTTATCTGTTTGTTTGACTGGGAGAGAGGTTAACTGCAGTTTGGCGCTTAGTGCTGAAACAAAGAAAATGCAGGCAGCACAAGTCAGAGTGTAGTCAGTTAGTGCAGGAGAAGTCCCTGAAAGCCATAGAAAGTTAACTTCAGTTGAAAATGTGGTGAAGGAAGCTCACCAGCAGTATTCATTTAGACAGCTGAGAAAGATTAGAGCAAGAAATACAGCAATAGCTCAGTAAAGCTGGATGTTTGATACAAGCTGAATTTATGCCAATAATGAGATTCTTGGGGCAGTCTCCAGAGTCCTGGGAGCTCACTCTCAGAAGAAGTTAGACAAGACAGTACACAATGAGTGCCAGGTAGAAACAGGGGTTCTGGAGTGCTTGTCCACAGATCCCTAAGGGTGGGAGGGCAGGTTAATAGACAGTTAAAAAGATATATGGGACATGTCTTTATCAGTCGTGGCATAGATAATAAGAACAGGGAGATTATGTTAGAGCTAGACAGAACTTTGGTTGAGCCAGAACTGGAGAACCATGTTCAATACTGGTACAGTGCAATCTGATCACCACGCCATAAGATGTGATTACACTGGAGGGAATGCAAAGGAGATTTATCAGAATGCTGCCTGCGATGGAGCACTTCAACTATGAAGAGAAACTGGATAAACGTATTGTTTTCTTTGGGTAGTGAAAGCTGAGGGATCCTTGGGTGAATAAAATTGAGGGGCATGTATAAGGTGGATAGATAAAACTGTTCTCCATAGATAAAACTGTTCTACTTAGTTGATATACATAAATGATCTGGAAGAGGGTATTGGTGGTCTGATCAGTAATTTTGCTGACAACACGAAGATTGGTGGAGTAGCAGAAAGCATAGGGGACTGTCAAAGAATACAGGAGAATATAGATAGACTGGAGAGTTGGGTGGAGAAGGGGCAGACGGAGTTCAATCCAGACAAATGTGTGGTGATGCATTTTGGGAGTCTAATTCTAGAGCAAACTATACTGTAAACGGAAGAGCCTTGGGAAAGGTTAATGAGCAGAGAGATCTGGGAGTTCAGGTCCATTGTACCCTGAACATTGCTGCACAGGTGGATAGCGTGGTCAAGAAGGCATATGATATGCTTGCCTTCATTGGACGGGGTATTGAGCATAAGAGCTGGCAGGTCATGTTAAAATTGTACAAGACATTTGTTCAGCTGCATTTAGAATACTGTGTACAGTTCTGGTCGCCACATTACCAAAAGGATGTGGGAAGCTTTGGAGAGGGTGCAGAGAAGGTTTATGAGGATGTTGCCTGGTATGGAAGGTGCGAGCTATAAAGAAAGGTTGAGTAGGTTAGGTTTATTTTCTTTAGAAAAAAGGAGATTGAGGGGGGACCTGATTGAGGTTTATAAAATTATGAAGGGTATAGACAGGTTGGATTTTCCAGGGTGAAGGATTCAATAACAAGAGGTCACGCTTTCAAGGTGAGGGGAGAAAAGTTTAAGGGGGATACACATGACAAGTACTTTACACAGAGGGTGGTAGGTGCCTGAAACGCTTGCCAGCAGTGGTAGTAGAGGCAGGCATGGTAGATTCATTTAAGACGCGTCTGGACAGATGCATGAGTCGGTGGGGAGCAGAGGGATACAGATCCTTAGGAATTGGGCGATAGGTTTAGACAGTGGATTTAGATCAGCAAGGCTTGGAGGGCCGAAGGGCCTGTTCCTGGGCTGTAAATTTTCTTTGTTCTTTGTTTAAAAGGTCAGTCCATAATATTAAGGTGAAAGGCAAAAGGTTTAGAGGGAAACATTTTTTCACCCAGTGGGTGGTGGGAATCTGGAATGCACTACCTGGGAGCCTCGTTGAGGCAAAACTCCTCACATCATTTAAAAATACTTGAATGTGTACTTAATGTTATCACATTCAAGCTTATGGACCTATTGCAGGAAACTGGCACAAGCATAGCTTTAGATTAGTTCTTTTATCAATGCAGACTTGATGGACTGAGGGCTTCTTCCGTAATGCACAAATCTGTGATTCTAAGAAGTTAACTACGTGAGCAGTATATAAGGCAGTTCTGAAGTGGAAATACTTTCAAGTGAGTTTTTTTTTAGATTACATTACAGTGTGGAAACAGGCCCTTCGGCCCAACAAGTCCACACCGACCCGCCGAAGCGAAACCCACCCATACCCCTACATTTACCCCTTATCTAACACTACGGGCAATTTAGTTTGGCCAATTCACCTGACCCTGCACATCTTTGTGACTGTGGGAGGAAACCGGACCACCCGGAGGAAACCCACGCAGACACGGGGAGAACATGCAAACTCCGCACAGTCAGTGCCTGAGGCGGGAATTGAACCCGGGTCTCTGGCGCTGTGAGGCAGCAGTGCTAACCACTGTGCCACCGTGCCGCCCACGGTGGCATCTAGTCCTGAATCTAGATATTCAAAAGTGAAGAATTAGAATCCCTTGCAAAGGAAACAGACTTTGAATTGGATTTGATGGTCCACACTGTCACTAACGTCTGGGTGGGATTTGTCTTGACCGCATCGGCCTTTTAAAGTGCTGTCTGTGGGATGTATCCCAAAGTTTGTTTATTAACTCTATACTCATCATGTTAATGCTGTTCAATGCCTGAATTGCATGGCTATTGTAAATTGTTTTGTTTTCTAACTTTCTATAGTGAAAGTTTAGTTTTTGTTCAAAACCGTGGAGTATTTTTCTGCAGTAACTTTTGTTTTGTTGTTAAAACAATAGTGGCAGCATTGTGTGCTTATGTCCCAGTAAAAGACCAAGTTAAATAAAACAAACAAGAAACAGATCCATCAAGCCAGATTTCATTCTGGGATCTGACTTGTCCAGTATAACATTAACTAGGATGAGAACACAGTCATGCCACTGCTCACCCATCACAAACATATCTGGTCGGCATGGACAGGTTGGGTCGAAGGGTACACCTCTATGACTCTGTATGCACAAATGGATTAGAAGCAGGAGTGGGCCAGACCATGTATTTCAAGAAATATTGTGGCAGCAGGCTGTTTGGCTGTTGAAAACGTCATGGTTTATTCTATCCTTTGTTATTCCAATTTTCACAGACTTTCCGTAAAATTTAGATTTTATGCAGATTAATAATTCACTTCACAGTCTAAGAATAAGGGGTAAGTCTTTCAGGATCTGAGATGAGGAAGGACTTCTTCACTCAGAGTTGTGAATCTGTGGAATTCTCTCCCACAGGAAGCTCTTGGGGCCAGTTTGATAGATATATTCAAGAGGGAGCTGGACGTGGCCCTTGCTGAGAGGGATCAAGGGGTGTGGGGAGAGGCCAGGAATGGGATACTGAGATTACATGGTCATCCTTAATCATGTTGAATGATGGGCCATGCTCGAAGGGCCAAAGGATTTACTCCTGCAGCTATTTTCTATGTTTCTGCTTCTGTTTAATTTATGGTCAATTAAATATGTGCTTTATTTCTGACAGTCTGAGATCATTAGAAAACGCCTCAACAAAGATATTGGGCACAATCCTGTCATCATGTTGAATTTCTGTCCTGATTTGAAGACTGTTTCCCCAGATTTAAGGATGGCACAGGGCGAGTTCATTTTTCTAATAGACTGTAGTGGAAGTATGAGTGGAGTGAATATCAGCTGTGTCAAGGTAAGAACAAACAGTTATGCTTTTGCTGTTCACTGTTTATTGAAGGGCATAGTCACAAATAATGTGTTGTTCCTCAGCTTGAGGTGGCATGGTAGCTCAGCGGTTAGCACTGCTGCCTTACAGCACCAGGGACCTGGGTTCGATTCCATCCTTGGGCGACTGTCTGTCTATGTGAGTTTGCTTATTCTCCCCGTGTCTGTGTGGGTTTCCTCTGGGTGCTCATGTTTCCTCCCACAATCACAAAGATTTGCAGGTTAGGTGAACTGGCCATGCTAAATTACCCCATAGTGTTCAGGGATGTTTAGGTTAGGTGTATTAGTCTGGGGTAAATGTAGGGAATGGGTCTGGGTGGGTTACTCTTCGAAGGGTTGGTATGGATTTGTTGGGCCGAAGGACCTGTTTCCATGTAGGGATTCTATGTCTATGTCGAGCTATTTCCAAGAATCTTCCAACATATTGCACCATCCAGTGAAGAACAAACATCTATGTCTGATATTCACCCAGACATTGAGGTCCCCAATTCAAATGTGCCATATATTTGTGATTGCCAAGTAGAGATCAATTAAATCCCTATATGAATTGGAGAAAGCCTACATTCCTAATGGTGTGATTGTTTCAATAATTCACTTTTGATTTTAGACTCTGAGTGCTGCAGATTGTACTATCAATAGACAGTAGCTGCTTTAGCAATATGTTGAAGCCCAAAGATACATGAGCCAAAATTCAGCTGAAGGTCTCAGATCAAGAGAACAGGCTAATTAAATAAATCAATCCAATGTCTGAACTTCTGCACATATTCATTTATTAAACTGTCTTTTAGGTAATTTTGATTAGTTATTTATTCCAGAAATTGGTGCATCCTGCACCTTAACATCTACAAGAATAAAAACAGAGTGTAACTTCTGGTGAAAGGTCACAGATCTGTAACATTGGCTGGAATCTTATGGGGGTTTATGGAGTCTTGGCCACTATCTTGACATTCAAGAATGGCCTTGCATTGCCTCTTTCTGGAGGGCCAAATGCATCACAGAATCACAGAATAATTACGGTGCGGGAGGAGGCTATTTGGCCCAAAGTGTCTACACAGCTCGATTATTGGTCTGGATCTTTGTCTAGTGCCAGTCTTAGAATCATACAGTACAGAAAGGGCCTTCAGCCCATCAAGTCTGTGTACCACCATAAAAATCAGCCAATTTCCTGCATTTTCCCCAAATCCATGCTCATCACTAGTATTTGCAGAAACCTCCAATGTCCTCTGGAGTGCCTCAGTCACATTTCCAGGCAGTGCATTCCAGACTCTAACTGCTCACTGCGAGAAAAAGCTTCTCATACCAACTTTGCTTCACTTGCACATTACCTTGAATCTGAGCTGTCTCATTCTATTTTCTTTTACAAGTTAAACAAATTCATCCTATCTACTCTGTCCAGTCCTCCATGGTTTTGAAAATTTCGATCGGATCTCCTCTCAGACTTCTTCTCTGCAGGGAGAACCTGTCCAACCTATCCATATAACTCAAATTTCTCATTCCTGGATCAATTCTGGTAATTCACTTCTGCACTCCCTCCAATGAATTCACATCTTTCCTATAATGTGGAGCCCAGAACTTTACGCAATGCTCAAACTGAGGTCTAAAATAGAAACATAGAAAATAGGAGCAGGAGTAGGCCCTTTGACCTGCTCCACCATTCAATATATCTGATCATTCAACTCAGTCCCCTGTTTTCATTATTTCCGAATACCCTTTGATTCCTTTATCTCTAAGAACTATATCTAACCATTTCTTGAAAATGTTTAATATTTTGGCCTCAACCACTTTTTGTGACAGAGAATTCCATAGGGTCACCACACTCTGGGTAAAATTTCTCATCATCTCGGTCTGAAATGGCCTTCCCCAAATCCTAAGACTGTGACCCCTGGTCCTGGACTCCCCAGTCATCAGGAACATCCTTCTTGCATTTACCGTGCTTAGTCTTGTTCGAATCTCACAGGTTTCCATGAGATCCTCCCTCATTTTTCTAAACTCCAGTGACTCTACTCCTGATTATCCAATCTCCCTTCATACATCAGTTCTACAGTCTAAGAAATCAGTCTGGTAAATGTTTGATGCACTCCCACCATAACCAGAGCATCTTCTTCACATAAGCAGACTAAAACTGCATCCAATATTCCACTCCAGGCAGGGTCTCACCAAGGCCCTGTCTAATTCCTTGTTGCTGTACTCAAATACTGTCACATACTATCTGCTTTCTTCATTGCCTGCTGCACCTATTTACCTTCAGTGACTGGTGCACAAGGATACTCAGTTCTTGTTGCACCTTTCCCCTTTCCCAACCTATTCCCATTCAGACAATAATTTGTCTGTTTTTACTCCAAAGGGGATATCCTCATATTTATTCACATATACAAATTCACCCGTGCATTTACCCACTCACTCATCCTGTCCAAATCAAACTGAAGCATCTCTACATCCCCCTACCAAAAGAGAAAATGCTGGAAAATCTCAGCAGGTCTGGCAGCATCTTTAAGAAGAGAAAAGAGCTGATGTTTCAAGTCTAACTGACCCTTTGTCTACATCCTCCTCACAGTTCGCCCTCCCACCCAGCTTTGTGTCATCTGCAAAGTTAGAGATATTACATTTAGTTCCCTCATCTAAACCATTAATATCTATTGAGAAGAGATAGGGTTCATGCACTGATCCCTGCAGTATGCTAACAAGTGCTTTGTACAAGTTCAACATCACGTCCTTACACTCTGCTCCTATTAGTAAAGCCAAGAGTACTATGTGCTTCATTCCGCATGCATTATGTCCCACTCAGGCTGCAGTGATAGGCCTCCCCCTGGGATTAAAGACTGCTGGAGTGGATGTCCTTTCTACTTGCAAACCAGAGTGTGGTAGCTTTATTGAACAACAATGCAACCAGAAAAGCAATGGCTGTTGCTGATGTGACACTCACCAGCAACACAAGATTGTCACTGAATTATAGGTCACATGTAACTGATGATTGCAGAGAAAAGTTGCAGATCAACACCATTTTTCCACCAGGATCTCTGACTGGGCAACACACACTGGGCTAGCTAGTCATATCTTGATCCTTTGAAACAATTGAAACAAATGAATTCACTTCTCTTCCCACGGGTCCTTCCTGTGCCAGTGCAATATCTGTTTCATTTACACTTTTACCTTCTGCTTTCACACCATCCAGAGCTCCAAAACCTCTTTGCAGGTCAAAGAGTGATTGACTTGTGTTTTTTCTTTAAATTTAGAGTCTTGCATTTATTGTTTACCATGCAAACTCTTCTATACTGGGGAGACCAAACACAGATTAGATGATCACTTTGTAGAGTATTTCCACTAAATCTATGAGAATAACCCTGAGCTCATGATTCCAAGGCAATTAGTGAGATTGAAACTAAGACATGTTTCTTTTCATGGCAGAAATTGTTTATTGACTTGCTACGTCTTACCCCTTACATCCCACATTCAGAATCACAATTGCTTCATTTTTTTGTAAACTCCCACACTACTGCCAAACTGTGGTAGTGCTTATTTCTCCCCAGCATCCATGTCATGTGTGTGTAGGTGTAGGACACATTGAATGCAGAAAGCTTTATTCATATTCCATCACCAGGAAGAAAAATCACCCGAGTGGCCAGTGACAAGCTGTGCTCCTCTCTTTTGGGGCAATGCCTACGTGATTGAAAATTGCTTCCTTTTTATGTTTTCAAATTATTAATAGCTATCAAATATTTTCTTAATCTTAATCAAGACATTAACAAGCCTTATTAGCAAACATTATCACCCTGTGATAATTATTCTGCTGTGCTTCTCCAGCACCACACTTTTTGATTCTGATCTCCAGCATCTGCAGTCCTCACTTTCACCTAAATATTATCACCCTGTAAACTGCCATTTTGATTCTTTGCCCTGGTCCCCCTTTCTCTTTCATGTTGAAAAGTCATAACTAATGGAATGCCACAATGTATAGTCTTAGAAACTTATTTATTTATTATATAGATTAATGGCTTGGAGGAGGGGACCAGGACGTAATATATCTAAATTTGCTAATCATAGAATCCCTACGATGTGGAAGGAGACCATTCAGCCCATCGAATCACAACAGTCCTCCAAAGAGTATTCCATCCAGACCCCCCCCCCCCCCCCCCAACCCCATCCCTGTAACTTTGCATTTCCCATTTCTAACCCACCTAATCTGCACATCCCTAAACACTATGGGCAATTTAGCACTGCCCATCCAGCTAACCTGCACATCTTTGGGCTGTGGTAGGAAACTGGAGCACCCGGAGGAAACCCATACAGATACAGGGAGAATGTGCAAATTCCACACACTCATCCGACACTCATCGAATCAAATCGTGGCCGTTGGCGCTGTGAGGCAGCAGTGCTAACCACTGCACCACCATGCTGCCCCATGATACCTATATAGGTGGGAGGCATGTTATGATGAGATTAATATTGAATATGCAAAGAGATATGAATAGATGAGTGAGTGGGCAAAATTTTGGCAGTTGAAGATTAATGTAAGAAAATGTGAGTTCATGCACTTTGAATCAAAAGACAGACTATTATTTAAACAGAGAGAGATTCCAAAAAAAGTGCAGTGTACAGGGATCTGGATGTTCTTATGAATACAACACACAAAGTTTGCATGCAGGTACAAGAAGTAATTAAAAAGGCAAATTGAATTTTGGCCTTCGTTGCAAAGAAATTGGAGTTTAAAAACAAGAAAGTATTGTTATAACCGAACGTAGTGGTGGTGAGGCCATGCCTTGAGTGCTATGTATAGTTTTGGTCCTTGTATATAAAAAAATGTATTAACATTGGAGGCTGTTCAAAACACTTACTAGGCTGATTCCTGGAATGAGTGGGTTGACTTATCAGGAACAACCAAACAGGTTAGGCCTTTCATCTTATTATTAGCCACTGACGGTCTCCATTAACAGCTATTCAACCTCCTAGCCAGATTGGTATCTACTCCTTTGTCTGTCCAACTGCTGTTCCGTCTCTTTGGTCTCTATCCCTACCTATCGTTTGCTCCTTACCCCTTCACTGGATCTGAAATGTTAACTCCAAATTCTCTCCCCAGATGCTGCCAGACCTGCTGAGGTTTTCCAGCAACGTTTGTTTGTTAGGCCTTTAATTATTAGTGTTTAGGAGAACAAGAGGTGATCTGATTGAACCATACAATGTACAATACAACTCCTTAGATACTGAAACAGTCTGTGTTCAAATGCTGGGCAATATCCAGCTTGGGCTGACAGGAGGCAAATCACATTCATGCCACACAACTGCCGGGCAATGACCATCTCTAATAGAAGATAATATATCCACTGCACCTTGACATTCAAGGATGTGATCATCACTAAATCCCCCATCAAAATCCTGGGGGTTACCATTGACCAGGCACTCAGCTGGATTTGCCACATAAACACTGTGGCTACAAGAGCAAGTCACGGGGTGGGAGTACTGTGATGAATAACTCACCTCTTGACTCCTAAAGCCTGTCCACCTTCTACAAGACACCGATCAGGAGTGTGATGGAATACTCCTCACTTGTTTGGATGGCTACAACTCCAACAATACTCAAGAAACTGACACTATCTAGGACAAATCAGCCCACTTGATTAGCACCACAAGCACAAACATCCACACCATCCAATAACAACGCTTTGAAGCAGTAGTGTATGCTAGTTACAAGATGCACTGCAGAAATTCACCAAAGATTCTCAGACAGCACCTTCCAGACCCATGACCACTTCTACCTAGAAGGACAAGGGCAGCAGATACATTTGAACATCACCACCTGCAGGTTTCCCTCCAAGCGGCTCATTCTGATTTGGAAATATATCACCATTCTTTCACTGTCGCTGGGTCAGAATCCTGGAATTCCCTCCCTCAGGGCATTGTGGATCAACCTACAGCACATGGACTGCATTAGTTTAAGAAGGCAGCTCACCACCATCCTCTCAAGGGCAACTAGGGATAGGCAATAAATGCTGGTCTATCCAGTGACACTACATCCCATGTCCCATGGGTGAATCAAAAAATATAAAAACATACAAATCTACATCACTAAGATGTGTGTAGGGAGTTTACCTAACTGTGCAGTTAGCTTCTAGATGTTTATTGAGTGGTTATGTGAAGAAAGCTCAAACCAAAGTACCCAATGGCAGAACTGTCATTTATTCTATTTCTTTTTGTTTCTGTGAGCTTCTCTCCAGGTGACGATTTTATGCAAATTAATCCCAGTGACAGCAGTATAGAATGAATGTTTCAGCAATCAGTAGGTGCTTTAACTGACTTCTATTGTCAGGAAACTTACTTCACATGCACTAATCGATAGTTGCCTCAGGTTATTCTGGTTGAAGTATCCATGGGTAATATTTTATGTCCACTTCAAGGCACTAACTCTTTGCCTTTTTTGATGTTGTAAAGGATGCGATGCTGGTAGTCTTGAAGAGTCTCATGTCCTCATGTCTCTTTAATATAATTGGATTTGGTTCCACTTTTCGGACCTTGTTCCCAGCTAGCAGGTCTTACAATGAAGTAAGTCATTATTTTTTATTGCTCTTTGTCATTATTTCCCTAAATATGTAATGCATAAAATGGAATTTACCTGCCAGCTGTTTAGCACTGGTTTAAATTAATATTGAATGTTCCTTAACATTTTTAGTAGCTAGAATATTTGCCTGAAAATGATTGCAATGATAGAGATTTGGAAAACTCTTGTCATTTAATAAATCTATCTTTCACTCCAACATGACTTTTTCTGTGGTGCAAACATTTCCTTTTGTTTAAATTAACCTATTTCTCTGATCAACCTGTTCAGAGTGTTATTACACACCTCTGGAACAGGTGAGACTTGAATTTAGGCCTTCCGGTCGAGGGGAAGGGGCTCCATTGCTGTACCACAAGAGGACCCTGAAACTGAAAAAAACAATTTCCTTTTATTTTATCCATTGCCAGAGTCCTTTTGATTTTTTTTCCTTTTGCTCCCATTATGCTGTAACTATGCAAGTTTGTCTCCTTAATTATAAATATCCATTGAAATCACATTTTACTGCACTGAGTCCACTCTAATTCATTCCTCCTTATAATTTGCGAATGCTGGAACCCTGATCTCTTCCTCCTTAAGCTTTTAAAACTTGAGTCATTTGGAGACAACTATTGCACTGTCAGGAATTCGTAATGAAGCTTGGCTAGGAGCCCAGACATCCATTACTCCCTTGAAACACCTAAATCCCTTCTTGATTGACAGTTCTGGCTCTCTGACCATTGCTGTCAATTTCACCATGTTTATTTACACGCGGTAAAGAATCTTTTGTGAGGAGTCCTGAGATTGTTTGGAGACATGAGGTAGCATGGATGAATCATGAGGTGTGAGAACGTACTGGGTAAGGGCTAGAGGGTTGTTATGTTTTAATTCTAACTTGGACGAAGTTCCAGTCACAAAACAGCCTTTACAAACCATAGGCCTGTACCAGGCAGTTCCTGTGACTGTCTCTGTCTCTGAACTTTTCCCCAGGGCAGCCCTCGCACAGCCAACATCCCCCCTCCACCCCCCATCCCCTCCCAAAATGATCATCCTGGGTGGAATCTTCTGCTTATGAAGGTGGTTATACACACAGTTAGAAAAGATGATGAATTGAGCACCAAAAACCCTCAGCCTGTCATATTGGGATTAGCCAGTTGCAGGCAGGCATGTCACCATGTGGCATTCACAAATAGCTGCTGTCCTCCAAGAAGTTTGTCCATTTTCAGGGGGTGGTGTTCCTCAATAAAAGGCAAAGGACTGGCCAACAGACTACTCTTTTGGGGCCATTCTCTGCCCTTGCTTCCAACCCTTTGCCCTCTTGTTCAGTGAATCATGATCTGAGAAACCCTCCATCCCACACAGTGTATCTTTGTCCTTGGTCGTCTGTGACCTTTGGACTCTAGGATACTCTCCCAATGGCAGCCATGCCTTCCTTTATGCATGAAAGAGTCAAAGAGCTGGCAGCCTCTGATTGGTCAGCAATTGGTACTGGGTGGCACCTCTACCCTGCCAGGGTCTTGATATCAGGGAAGGTTCACCAGCAGTCTCTTGTCTTCCCTGGCATTTCTCTCGAGGCCAATAGACTGAGTCAAGACTTGACACTGAAAATCCAGGTGGCCGGCTGCTTGTCTGCATTTCTCCTGAAAGGAAAGGTAAAATGGCAGATTAATTACTTGGTTTGTAATATTAAGATTTATGAATTTGTAATTGTATCAAAAGAACATGAGATCATAAGAAATAGTAGCAAAAGGAGATCATTTTGTCCTTCAGGCCTGTTTTGTTATTTGATTCATTTGTAGCTGAATTTTGACCTCAATGTCGCTGTTCTGCCTGCTCCTGAAATCCACAAATCTATCAATCTCGATTTTGAAATTGCTCAGTGATGAAGCATCCACAATCCTCTGGTGTGGTGAATTCCAAACACTGATAAGAGATGGAAATGTGTTGCTGGAGAAGCGCAGCAGGTCAGGCAGCATCTAGGGAACAGGAGAATCGACGTTTCGGGCATTAGCCCTTCTTCGGATAATCCTGTTGAGTCAAGAAATTTCTCCTAATTTCAGTCCTAAATACCCTAGAACTCTGTGGGAAGAAAGGGAAGTGATTGCTGGACCTCTTGCTGAAATATTTGTATCATTGATAGTCACAGGTGAGGTGCTGGAAGACTGGAGGTTGGCTAACGTAGTGCCACTGTTCAAGAAGGGTGGCAAGGACAAGCCAGGGAACTATAGACCAGTGAGCCTGACGTTGGTGGTGGACAAGTTGCTGGGGGGAATCCTGAGGGACAGGATGTACATGTATTTGGAACTGATTAGGGATAGTCACCATGGCTTTGTGCACAGGAAGTCATGTCTCATAAACTTGATTGAGTTTTTTGAAGAAATAACAAAGAGGATTGATGAGAGCAGAGTGGTAGACATAATCTATATGAACTTCAGTAAGGCGTTCGACAAGGTTCCCCATGGGAAACTAATTAGTAAGGTTAGATCTCACTGAATACAGGGAGAACTAGCCATTTGGATACAGAACTGGCTCAAAGGTAGAAGACAGAGGGTGGTAGTGGAGGGTTGACTTTCAGACTGGAGGCCTGTGATAAGTGGAGTGCCACAAAGATCAGTACTGGGTCCTCTACTTTTCTTCTTTTATTTAAATGATTTGGATGTGAGCTTAAGAGGTACAGTTAGTAAGTTTGCAGATGACACCAAAATTGGAGGAGTGGACAGCGAAGAGGGTTACCTCAGATTACAACAGGATGAGCCAATGGACTGTGAAGTGGCAGATGGAGTTTAATTCAGATAAATGTGAGGTGCTGCATTTTGGGAAAACAAATCTTAGTAGGACTTGTATACCTTAATGGTAAGGTCCTAGGGAGTGTTGCTGAACAAAGGGACCTTGGAGTACAGGTTCATAGCTCCTTGAAAGTGGAGTTGCAGGTAGATAGGATAGTGAAGAAGGCGTTTGGTATGCTTTCCTTTATTGGTCAGAGTATTGAGTACAGGAGTTGGGAAGTCATGTTGCGGCTGTACAGGATATTGGTTAGGCCACTGTTGGAATATTGTGTGCAATTCTGGTTACCTTCCTATTGGAAGGATTTTGTGAAACTTGAAAGGGTTCAGAAAAGATTTACAAGGATGTTGCCAGTTTTGGAAGACTTAAGCTATAAGGAGAGGTTGAATAGGCTGAGGCTTATTTCCCTGGAATGTCAGAGGCTGAGGGATGACCTTATAGAGGTTTATAAAATCATGAGGGTCGTGGATAGGGCAAATAGACAAGATCTTTTCCCTGGGGTGGGAGAGTCCAGAACTAGAGGGCATAGGTTTAGGGTGAGAGGGAAAAGATATAAAAGGGACCTAAGGGGCAACTTTTCCATGCAGAGGGTGGTGCATGTTTGGAATGGGCTGTCAGAGAAAATGGCGGAAGCTGATACAATTACAGCATTTAAAAATCATTTGGATGGGTATATGAATAGGAAGGGTTTGGAGAGATAAGGGCCGGGTGCTGGAAAGTGGCATTAGACTGGGTTGGGATATCTGGTTGGCATGGACGAGTTGGACCAAAGGGTCTGTTTCCGTGCTGTACATCTCTATGACTCAATGACTCTAAATGATCAATTGTGCCTTGATTGTCAAGGGGCCAGAGGTGAATGCAATGCCATCACTAAGAAGAATGTGCTGGGGAAGCTGGAATGTCTGAAGGAGGATAAATCACCCAGACCAGGTGAACTGAAGGAGATAGCTGAGGAGATTATCGAAGCCTTGGTGGTGATCTTTCAGGAATCACTGAAGCCAGTGGAACATATAAAGTTTAGTCAGAATATATGATCAGTAATCAATGAGCTGCATGAGCAACTTGTCTTACAGGTAAAAACAATGACTGCAGATGCTGGAAACCAGATTCTGGATTAGAGTGGTGCTGGAAAAGCACAGCAGTTCAGGCAGCATCTGATGAGCAGGAAACTGACGTTTCGGGCAAAAGCCCTTCATCAGGAATACAGCTGTATTCCTGATGAAGGGTTTTTGCCCGAAACTTCGATTTTCCTGCTCCTCGGATGCTGCCTGAACTGCTGTGCTTTTCCAGCACCACTCTAATCCAGAACCCAACTTGTTCTACAGCTTTGGAAAGAGTAATTAACTGGAAGAAATATCATTGTGTGAACGGGTGAAAGGGCAATCATCCACTTAAAAACAAAGCCAATTAAACCATGCCAGCTGAGCAAGAATCTTTCGTGTGGAGATGGAGGTGGCACTACATTGAGTTCTGGGTAATTATTTGCTGGAGTTAGAGGGATGGATCTTTCATTCTGATGTTGCTTATGAATGGTTCCAATAGTTCTTGTATAGTGGGATGGAGACGAGGCAGGGGAAAAGAGGGGTGAACGAATTATTAGTCACGCAAGCCTTCACTCTGGGACTGTATCATGCTGCACAAAATCAGTGCAACCAGTGCAGTCAATATAACCAGTACAGTCAGTATAATTGGTATAGAACATAGAACATTACAGCGCAGTACAGGCCCTTTGGTCCTCAATGTTGTGCCCACCTGTGAAATCAATCTAAAGCTCATCTAACCTACGCTTTTCCATTTTCATCTACATGTTTATCCAATGAACGTTTAAATGCCCTTAAAATTGGTGAGTCTACTACTGTTGCAGGTAGGGTATTCCCCACTCCTACTACTCTCTGAGTAAAGAAACTATCTCTGACATCTGTCCTCTATCTATCAATCCTCAATTTAAAGCTATGTCCCCTCATGCAAGCCATCACCATCTGAGGAAAAAGGCTCTTACTGTCCACCCTATCTAATCCTCTGATCTTCTTGTATGTCTCTAAGTCACCTCTTAACCCTCTCTCTAATGAAAACAGCCTCAACTCCCTCAGCCTTTCCTCATAAGACCTTCCCTCCATACCAGGCAACATGCTAGTAAATCTCCTCTGCACCCTTTCCAAAGCTTCCACATTCTTCCTATAATGTGGTGACTTGAACTATATAAAATACTCTAAATGTGGCCGCACCAGAGTTCTGTACAGCTGTAGCATGACCTTATGGCTCCGAATAACCCCGCCAATAAAAGCTAGCACACCACATGCCTTCTTAACAACTCTATCAACCTGGGTGGCAACTTTCAGGGATCTATATACATGGACACAGAGATCTCTCTGCTCATCATACTATCAAGAATTTTACCATTTGCCCAGTACTCTGCATTCCTGTTACTCCTTCCAAAATGAATTACCTCACACTTTTCTGCATAAAACTCCATTTGCCACCTTTCAACCCAGTTCTGCAGCTCATCTGTCCCTCTGTAATCTGCAACATCCTTCAGCACTATCCACAACTCCACCGACCTTCGTGTCATCCACACATTTACTAACCCATCCTTCTACACCCTCATCCAGGTCATTTATAAAAATGACAAACAGCAGTGGCCACAAAACAGATCTTTGCAGTAAACCATAGTAACTGAACTCCGGGTTGAACATTTCCCATCAACCATCACCCTCTGTCTTCTTTCAGCTAGGCAATGTCTGATCCAAACCGCTAAATCACCCTCAATCCCATGCCTCCATATTTCTGCAATAGCCTACCGTGGGGAACCTTGTGAAACACTTTACTGAAATCCATATAAACCACATCAACCACTTTACCCTCATCCACCTGTTTGGTCACCATCTTAAAGATGGTGAGGCATGACCCACCCTTCATAAAACTGTGTTGATTATCCTTAATCAAATTATTCCTTTCTAGATTATTATTAATCTTACCTCTTATAATCCTTTCCAATACTTTACCCACAACCAAAGTAAGGCTCACTGGTCTATAATTACCATGGTTGTCTCTACTCTCCTTGATCAAGGGGACAACATTTGCTATCTCCAGTCTATTGACGCTATTCCTGTAAACATTAACGACATAAAGATCAAAGCCAAAGGCTCTGCAATCTCCTCCCTAGTTTCCCAGAGAATTCTAGGATAACTCCCATCTGGCTCAGGGAATTTATCTATTTTCAAACTTTCCAGAATTGCTAACACCTCCTTGTTAGTCTCACTCCCATCTAGTCTAAATAGCCTGTACCTTCGTATTCTCCTCAACAACATTTGTCTTTTTTCTGTTGGAATACTGATGAAAAATATTCATTTATTGCCTCTCCTATCTCTTCAGACTCCACGCACAACCTCTCACTACTATCCTTGATTGACCCTAATCTTTCTATTGTTATTTCTTTTATTCCTGTTATACCTATAGAAGGCTTTAGGGTTTTCCTTGATCCCAATTGCCAAAGACCTCACATATCCCCTCTTGGCTCTTCTTAGCTCACTCTTTAGGTTCTTCCTGGTGAACTTATAACTTTCAAACACCCTAACTAAGCCTTCACGTCCCATCTTTACAGAAGCTTCCTTCTTCCTCTTGACAAGAGATTAAACTTCTTTAGTAAACCGCAATCCCCTCACTCGACCACCTCCTCCCTGCCTGACAGGTACATACTTATCAAGGATCTGCAATAGCTCTTCCTTGAACAAGCTCCACATTTCAGTTGTGTCAATCTCCTGCAGTTTCCTTCCCCATCCTATGCATTCTAAGTCTTGCCTAATCACATCATTATTGCCTTTTGTCCACCTATAACTCTTGCCTTGCAATTTATACCTATCCCTTTCCATCACTAAAGTAAACATAACCAAATTGTGGCCACTAGCACCAAAGTGTGCACCTACCTCCAAACCTAACTCCTGACCCGATTCATTACCCAGTACCATCCAATGTGATCTCACCTCTTGTTGGCCTATCTACATACTAGATTAGAGTGGTGCTGGAAAAGCACTGCAGGTTAGGCAGCATCCAAGGAGCAGGAAAATCCTGATGAAGTGCTTTTGCCCAAAACATCGATTTTTCCTTCTCCTCAGATGCTGCCTGATCTGCTGTGCTTTTCCAGCACCACTCTGATCTAGGTTCTGATCTCCAGCATCTGCAGTCCTCACTTTCGCCTGTCTACATACTGTGTCAGAATACACTCCTACGCACATTGGATAAAAACTGACCCATTTAAAGTACTTGAACTATAGCAGTCAATATTTGGAAAGTTAAAGTCCCCCATTACAACTACCCTATTACTTTTGCTCCTCTCCAGGATCATCTTTGCAATCCTTTCCTCTACATCTCTGGAACCTTTCAGAGACATCTCAAAACCCCCCAATACTGTGATCTTTCCTTTCCTGTTTCTATCCTCAGCCCATACTATCTCCGTAGATGAGTCCTCAAACATCCTTTCTGCCACTGTAATATTGTCCTTGACTAACAATGCCACTCCTCCTCTTTTACCACCTTCCCTGTTCTTACTGAAACATCTAAACCCCAGAACCTGCAACAACCATTCCTGTCCATGTCTCTGTAATGGCAGGAACATTAAAGTCCTAGGTACCAACCCATGCTGCAAGTTCACCCACCTTATTCCGGATGCTTCTGGCGTTTGAAGTCTGTCTACTTCAAACACCTTTCTGCCTGCAGGTATACTCCTGTGACCTTGAAACCTTAGTTATGATCTCACTACTTTCAACCTCCTGTACACTGGAGCTACAATTTAGGTTCCCATCCCCTTGCTGAATTAGTTTAAACCCTTTCGAGGAGGAGTAGCAAACTCCCCCCAGGATATTGGTACCCCTCCGGTTCAGGAGTAGACAATCCTGTTTGTAGAGGTTCCACCTACCCCAGAATCAGCCCCAATTATCCAGGCATCTGAAACCTTCCCTCCTGCACCATCCCTGTAGCTATGTGTTCAACTCCTCACTATCCCTATTCCTCACCTCACGAGCATGTAGCACGGATAACAAACCAGAGATAACAACTCAGCTTCCATCCTAGCTCCTTGAATTTCTGCCTTAAATCTCCATCCCTTTTCCTAACCTATATCGTTAGTGCCAATGTGGACCATGACTTGGGGCTGCTCCCCCTCCCCCTCCCCCTCAAGGATCTTGAAAACACGATCCAAGACATCTCGGACCCTGGCAACCAGGAAGCATCATACCAATCGCGCATCTCTCTTGTTCCCACATCACCTCCTATCTGTCCTCCTAACTATGGAGTCGTCAGTGACTAATGTTCTGCTCCTCTTCCACTCCCCCCCCCCTCCCCCAAACTCCTCCACCTTCCCTTCTGAGCAGCAGGACAGATTCTGTGCCAGAGACCTGTACCCCATGGCTTATCCCTGGTAAATTGTACCCCCCAACAGTATCCAAAATGGTATACTGTACTTGTAATTGAAGGGAACGGCCACAAGGGATCTCTTTACTGTCTGCATAGTCAGTATAATCGGTATAGTTAGTATAATCGGTATAGTTAGTATAATCGGTATAATCAGTACAATCAGTGGAACACCACTTCTGCTAACTACCCTCCAACACAATTCAAAATCAAAAACCTCCTCCAGTTCAAATTCTCAAAGACATCATGATTGATCTGCTCTGGTCCCCTCCCTGCAATATTCGGAATTACTCTGGTACTCTCTACTCAAGAGGCAGCTAGATGTAGCACTCGAGGAGAATGGGGTCAAAGGGGAGAAAGCAGGACTAGGCTGTTGAGTTGGACGTTCAGCCATGATCATGATGAATAGTGGAGCAAGCTCAAAGGGCCAAATGGCCACTTCCTGCTCCTATCTTCTACTTTTCTATATTTACTCTGTCTGTTATACTTCAGATGAGTTTCACTGATTCCATGCCTTACTTCGCAGCTATGGGAATAATAATTGATTCAGAAAACACTAACTGTTTGAATAGACCTTTGACAGTAAATAAAACATAAACAGAAATGTTAAAATCCATAGCTCCTAATTACAATGGTTTAAAATAAATCTTTGCAGGAGGCACTGGCTGTAGGCTGTGACTATATCAGGAAACTCCGGGCTGACATGGGAGGAACAAATTTACTAGCACCTCTGAATTGGATCTTCCGCCAACCAATTCAGAGAGAGCACCCACGGCTGCTGTTTATCCTGACGGATGGCTCTGTCAGTAACACTGGGCGAGTGATAGAGTTAATCCGGAATCATGCACGTACAAGCAGGTAAAAAACATCAATCTTTCTGTTCTGTTGCCTTTCTTTTTAAATGGTGCAGATTTATATAAAAATTATCATTTAGAAACTTCAGTTCCACACAGCTGCTAAGCTAAAGTGGAGGCATTGTTTTTATTTGTAAAATAAGTTTTCATTGAAACTCTTTAAATAGAAATAGCTAGAATTTTACAGTACAGCAACAGGCCTTTCAGTCCGACTGGCTCTTGCTGAAATTTAAGTTCCATATATATCTCCTCTCAGCAGACCCTTCCACTATTTCCTCATGGATCAATTCGAGCATTCATCTTAGTTTGATTAGATTAGACTACTTACAGTGTAGAGACAGGCCCTTCGGCCTAACAAGTCCACACCAACCCACGCAGACACGGGGAGAATGTGCAAACTCCACCCAGACAGTCACCTGAGGCAGGAATTGAACCCGGGTCTTTGGCACTGTGAGGCAGCGGTGCTAACCACTGTGCCGCCCACCAGACAATGTTTTGAAAATCTTGATATGTCAATGATCAGAGAAATCTCAAACTGCTGTACCCATCGAATGGAATGTCCAAGGGTTGGGGGGAAAAGGGTGGAATGAATTAATTATTTGTCATATTATGACACTGATGAAGAAGACAGACCCCACTGGAACTGCTAGAGAGCAATTGTGTCTTATAAAGGAGCAAACTTGTCTGATCTGGTAACAGTCCCTTCGAAACCTGCTGGATCAAAGCTTTGAAGTAATATCGCCACAAAGCCACAGCCTTTAATGGTCTTGGAGATATTTTTAAAACTATTTAATATTATTTAAGTTGGGAAAACTGTTTAAAATGTCAAGTCACCGTAAAATTGAGTGACAGAATAAAAAAAAAATCATCCTCAGGTTTGGGTGTAGAGGTGCTTGTAAAAAGAGACACTTGCAATAATCCAGATCCAATAAAATCTATTCACATCTATTCTTGAGGATATATATTCTAGATCATGTCATTATAAAAAAAAAGGAGGTGGTATTCGGTGTTTTGAAAAGCATGAAAGTCAACAAGTCTCCTGCACCTGATGGGAGGCAGGTGAGGAAATTGCTGGGGACTTGGGAATCTTTGTATCCTCTTTAGACAGAGGAGAGGTCACAGAGGACGCGAGGACAGCCAGCATTGTTCCTTTGTGTAATAAGGGCAACAGGGATAATCCGGGTAACTACAGACCAGTGAGCTTTATGTCAGCGGTAAGGAAGTTATTGGAGAAGATTCTTAGGTACAGGATTTGCTCGCATTTGGAAAAATATTGACTCATTGTTGATTGATATTATGGGTTTGTGCAGGGGAGATCGTATCTTACAAATTTGATTGAGTTTCTTGAGGAAGTGACAAAGATGATTGAAGGCAGAGCGATGGATGTTGTCGACATGAACTTTAGCAAGGCCTTTAACGAGGTTCCTAATGGCATGTGGCTTGCATGTCTAATGCAGGAGGGAAGTGTACAGTAAATGGCAAATATCTTAGATCAATATACAGAAGGTTCCAGATGTATAGGTTCACAGTTCCCTGAAAGTGCAATGTAAGTGGATAAGTGGTCACCAAGGAATGCTCAGGCTATACAGTATCAAAATTGGCAAGTCATATTGCAACTGCATAGAACTTTAGTTGAGCAACATTTTTGTTTTCCAGACCACTGTAGATGTGAAAGCTTTGAAGAGTGTACAGAAATGAGATGCAGGTACCAGGATGTTTACCAGCCAAACCAATCGTTTCCTGGTTTAGAGGGCATTAGCTATGAGGAGTGATTGGAGAAACTTTTCGTTTGTTTTCATTTAAATGTCAGAGGCTGAGGGGCGACCTGATAGAATTTTACAAAATTGAGAGGCATAGATAGAATGGATAGTCAGAGTCTGTTTCCCAGAAAAGTCAGTTACTGGGGGACATGGGTTTTAGGTAAAAGTGGGAAAGTTTAAAGGATTTGTGAAAGGCCGAGTTTTTGCATAGAAGATGATAAGTGCCTGAAATGTGCTGTCAGAGGAGATGGATACAATAGCAACATTTAAGAGGTAGGGAGTAGAGGATATGGACTGCACAGAGGCTGGGGTAATTTTAGTTTGGAAAGGTATCGTATATTCACACGGCGCTGGTGGGTCAAAGAGCCTAATCTTATGCTGTACTGTTCATTGTTCTTAGTTCTGAGGAAAATTAGTGCAGAGTACTGAGCATGGACACTGTGGTCATCATAGATTGACCTATCCAAACAAACCTTTTGGAAATGTAAACTGGAACCAATATTGCAAGGGAGTTTGAGAACTTTTTGAGATTTCTGAAATAGAAGTTGGAATCACCATTACTTTTTCTCTCTCTCTTTCTCTCATTCGCTCTTTTGCTGTTCTCTCAAAGCAACTGCTCCAGTTCTCACTGCTGCCTGACCTGCTGTGCTGTTCCAGCAATAAAGTTTCAACTTTGATCTCCAGCATCTGCAGACCTCACTTTCTCCTGCTCCAGTTCTCACAAAAACAACAGAGAAGATGCATAAGAAACCAAGAATTTTAGAATAATTGCAATGTTCTTTACTGCTGACTGTCAAATGACTAGTGGTGTACAGCATGAATCAGTCCATGGACCCCACCAATTCATAATCTATATTAATGATTTAGATGAGGGAACTGAACGTAATATCTCTAACTTTGCAGGTGACACAAAGTTGGGTAGGAGGGTAAACTGTGAGGAGGATGCAGAAATACTTCAGTGTGACTTGGACAAGCAAATGCAATATATTGTGGTTAAATATAACATGATCCACTGGGAGCGTAAACAGAAGGCAGATTATTATCTGAATGATGATAGATTGGCAAAGGGGAAGGTGTATTGAGACCTCGGTGCCTTATACAACAGTCACTGAAAGTAAGCATGCAGGTATAGCAGATAGTGAAAAAAACAAATGGTATGTTGGTTTTCATAGCGAGAGGATTGGAGTACAGGACCAGGGGTGTCTTGCTGCAATTGTACACGGCCTTGGTGAGAGCAGATCTGGAGTATTGTAGTCCTTTTGATCTCTTTATCTGAGGAAGGATGTCCTGGCTATAGAGGGAGTGCAACGAAGGCTTACCAAACTGATGTTGAAGATGGCAGCACCAATGTACAAAGACAGACTGGAACAATTAGGACTATATTCATTGGAGGTTAGCAGAATGAGGGAGAACCTTTATAGAACCCGACAATTTTAGTGGGACTAAACAGACGAGATGCCAGAAGGATGTTCCCAATGACTGGGGAGACTGGAACCAGAGGTCACAGTCTAAGGATGCAAGGAAGGCCATTTAGAAGGGAGATGAGAAGTTCCTTTACTCATTGTGGTGAGCTTGTAGAATGTGCTACCACAGAAAGTGGTTGAGATCAAAACAAAATGGAGTTAAGTATAGTTCTTAGAGCTATAGGAATCAAAAAGTATGGAAAGAAAGTAGAAACAGGGACCTGAATTGGCCAAAGCCACGATCACATTGAATATTATACCATGCATGAAAGGCCGAAAGGCCTATCCTTTTATAAAATTCATTTTGGGACAAGAGTATTGCTGGCTGGGTCAGTATTTATTGCCTGTCCCTAGTTGCCCCTTAAGAAGGTGGTGGTGAGCTCCCTGCTTGAACTGCTGCAGTCTGTGCTGTAGGTTGATCCATAATGCTATTAGGGAGGGTATTCCAGGATGTTGACTCAGCAACAGTGAAGGACTGGCAACATATTTCCAAGTCAGGATGGTGAGTGGCTTGGAGGGAAACTTTGAGTTGGTGGTGTTCCTATGTACCTGTCTTTCTAGATTGAAGTGATCATGGATTTGGAAAGTGCTGTCTCAGGATATTTGGTGAACTTCTGCAGTACATCTTACAGATAATACACACTGCTGTTACTGAGCATCAGGGAAGAGAGCAGATGTTGGTGGATGTGGTGCTAAACAGGTAGGAAATATTCCATCACACTCCTGACTTAAGGAGTCATAGAGATTTACAGCATGGAAACAGACCCTTTGGTCCAACTCATCCATGCCAACCAGATATTCTAAATTAATCTTGTAGATGGTGGATAGGCTTTTGCTAGTCAGGAGGTGAGTTATTCACTGCAGTATTTCTAGCCTCTGACCTGCTCTTGGAGCTACTGTGTTTTTGTGGCAGTCCAGTTGAGTTTCTGGTAACTCTGTCAATGTTGATTGTGGGGATTCATGACGGTAACACCATTGAATGGCAAGGTGCAGGGCTTATATTGTCTCCTATAGGAGATGGTCAGTGTGTGGCATTTGTGTAGCATGAATGTTATTTGCCACTTGTCAGCCCAAATCTGGATAATGTGCAGATCTTGTTGCATTTGAAATGGACTGTTTCAGTTTGAGGTGTCATGAACAGTACTGAACAATGTGCAATCATCGACGAACATCTCACCTTCTGAGCTTTATAATGAAGGGAAGGCCATAGATGAAACATCTGAAGATGATTGGGCTGAGGACACTACCCTGAGAAACTCTTGCAGAGTTGTCCTGGAGCTGAGATTATTGACCTCCAACAATGACAACCATCTTCCTATGTGCCAGAAATGACTCTAATCAGTGAGAGTTTGCCCCCTGACACCCATTTGATTCTAGTTTTGCCAGGGCTTCTCGATGCCACTGTCGGGTCAAATGCAAACTTGATATTAAGGGCTGTCACCCTCTTCTCCCCTCTAGAATTCAGTTCTTTTTGTCCATGTTTGAACCAAGGCTGTAATGAGGTCAGGAGCTGAGTGACCCTGGTAGAACCCAAACTGGGCATCACTGAGCAGGTTATTGCTGAGCAGGTGCTGCTTGATATCATTGTTGATGGCACTTTCCATCACATTACTGATGACTGAGAGTAGACCATTGGGGCAGTAATTAACTGGGCTGAATTTGTCTCACTTTTTATGTACAGGACATGTTTGGGCAATTTTCCACATTGTCAAATAGATGCCAGTGTGTAACTGTACTGGAAGAGCTTGGCTAGGGGAGCAACAACTTCTGCAGCACACGTCTTCAGTAGTATTGTCTGAATATTGTCAGGACCCATAGCCTTTGCACTATTCAGTGTCTCTAAACATTTCAATTCATTCCATATTATATCAAGAATTGGCTGAAGAGTGGCACCTGTAATGTTGGGGATCATGTTGGAGGATGTGACGAATCTTCCACTCGATATTCCTGTTCCTATTTTCTATGCTTCTATAATTCCAGAAAATCAACTGATCAAGTTTGGTCTCGTGCTAGAACATAGGCTTTAAGGATGTCCAAAACCTTTCTTTTTATGGAAATCTGTCCTCTTTATGATGGAGTCTGGAAAAGTGAACCATCACCGTGTTCCCCTGCTCCATGAGTCACAATATAAAATAAGAATACTTTTTCCAGCTACCTCGATGACAAATTAGATAACGTATCCAAGGAAGGACGAAGAACATGTGAAGAAAATATAGAATATTAATGCATTCTAGTAGAACTATTTGTAATAACGGAGAGAGAAATGAAAGGTAAGCTAAATTATTGAGCTGCCAGAGGAAGTGGTGGAGGTTGGTACAATTGTAACATTTGAAAGGATATGGGCTGGGTGCTGGCAGGTGGGACTAGATTGGGTTGGGATATCTGGTCGGCAAGGGTTGGACTGAAGGGCATGTTTCCATGCTGTACATCTCTATGACTCTATATTATTTTGTCTGTTTTCACCAATGAAGATACAAGAAATCTCTCAGAATTAGAATGATTATGGAGAATGGGGAGTTGAAGGCAATTATTATCAATAAGAAGGTTGCATTGAAGAAAGTAATGGTGCTGAAAGTTGATAAATCTCCAGAACTTTACAGTCTACATATTGTAGCGTTGAAGAAAGTGGTTACAGTTATTGAAGCATTGTGATTATCTTCAAAATATCATATTCCCACAGTTTGGATGCTTGCAAATGCCACTATTCAAGAAAGGCGTAAAAGAGAAAATAGAGAGCTACAGGCCTATCAGTCTCATCAGTCACAGAAAATGTGCTCGAATCTATCACTAAGGACATTTTAAATTGGCACTTGGATAAAGGTTATCTGATTGGATATTTTCAGCATGGATTTGCAAATAGGAAATTGTGTTTGACAAGCATTGAAGATTTTTGGGGATTTTAACTAACAAAATTAATAACAAAAGAATTAACGGATGTACCATCTTTTATATTTTCAAAAGGCTTTTCATAAGGTCCTCCACAACAGGTTGATTAGAGAAATTAAAGCAAGTGGTACTGGAGGTAATGTACAGGCATGGATTAATGAGTCGAGATGTAGGTTTGCTCACTGAGCTGGAAGATTCATTTCCAGATGTTTCGTCACCCTACTAGGTAACCTCTTCAGTGGGCCTCCGGGCAAAGCACTGCTGATATATATAAATAGAAAGCAGGAATTATCAGCAGTGCTTTGCTTTGCTCGGAGGCCCACTGAAGATGTTACCTAGTAGGGTGACGAAACGTCTAGAAATGAACCTTCCAGCTCAGTGAGCAAACCTACATCCAGAACCTCCACCTGAGCTACAAATCTTCTCAAAACTCGCTGGATTAATGACTGTCTAACAGAGAAAAAGGAGAGTTGAACTAAATGGGTCATTCTTGCTTTAACAGACTGACTAGTGGGGCACTGTAGAATCAGTATTTGGGCCTCAGCTGTTCACAATACAAATTGATGATTTGGATGTAGAGATCAAATATAATATTTCCAAATTTGCAGGTGATACAAAGCTAAGCAAAATGTGTGTGGGGAGAAAGATATAAAACATTTTCAGGATTGGATAAGCTTAGTAAATAGGCAAGATGGGACATAATGTAAAAAATGTGAAGTTATCCATGTTGATAGGAAGAACATACGTGGACAGTAATTCTTAAATAGTGAGAGGTTGCAAAGTGTAGATAGTACAAAGGGACCAGGGTGTCCTATAGGCTGTGGTGCAGTGAGCTAATGGAATATTAATCATTGTTGAAAGAGGATTTAAGTTCATGAGTAGTTAGTTAAGTTCAGAAGACTTGCTACAATTGTATAGGAACTTGGTTGAACCTCACTGAGAGTATTGTATGTAGTTTTGGTCTCCTTATTGCCACAGAGGGGATGCAAAAAAGATTTACCTGAGGGGGCCTGGTTCTCTGTGGATAAACCAGGCCTCTATGGAGACTGAGTATGTGCTGTGGGATGTGTATTTACTGCCTTCAGGAGTGGACTCTGCCTTTGGTTGTGGACTCTTTTTCTGACAGCGCATTCTGCAGACTGGAGTGGACTCTTTTCCTGCAAATGGACTCTGTACCAGAAATGACTGTTTGTTGGCAATTGTATCTTGTTGCTTGTTGGGTTTATCACCTGCACTGCCTTGTCTCTGGGTCTGGCAAGTCTCACTGAGCTGGGAGGCTTATAGATCATCACGAAAGCCGAAGGGTGGGTAGGCTGTTGTGAGCGCTGTCATCCCGAGAATGAGTAATTGGGACAAGATGTCCCAGAGGTGGTCGGAGGGTGTGTCAGGGCAGACGAGAGCTGGAAGGGGTGAAGAGGCAGGCTGCCTTTGAGTGGCTGGAAGGTGGGAGGGATGGGTGGTTTGCTGGGTTGCCAGGGGTCTGTGATATATGCACTGTTTTATTGTTTGGTTTATCGGACTGTCTATACATGATTGTTTACAGTTTCTTTCTTGATTGATGTAAGGTGGGATTTGAGGTTTGTCCTCGTTTCCCTGTGAACTGATTGAATGGTAGGGTTTGGGGTCTGGCTTTGCTGCCCCTTTCCCCTGTAAATTGATGTTTCTTGTATACAGTTAATGTTAACTGTGTTTGTAATTTGTACTGGTTAATGAAATATGAAAAACAAGTATCTCAGTCTCCTCACCCAGGGACTGGCTCTGAGCTAGCTGGTCAGAGTTCATATACTGTCTGTATCAATAAGAGATGACTTGGTGACGGAATACCAGTCTCTGTTCAGTTATTTCAGGATATAGATATCTCAAGTGGTGGAGTTTAATGTAGGAAAATGAGTCATGCACTTTGGTATGCAAAATCTAAAAGCACACTATTATTTTAATTGAGACTGCAAAGAAAGCGCCGTGCAGAGGGATGTGGCTGTTATTGTGCACAAAACAATAAATGTTAACTTGTAGGAAATAGAGTTTTCTCCAGATTAAAAGCATCAAGGGAAGGTGTCATGATTTATTTGAATTGCAGAGTGGGCTGGAATGGCTGAATGGCCTCCTCCTGTTCCTAATGAGGTGGTGAACCAGCTGGGTGTAGAGTGAGTTGTTGCTACCTGTTCCTTTTTTGGGCTGTCTGCATCAGGCCATGATTGGGATCAGCTGGCCATTGGCTAAACACACAGAGGATGAGTGAATGCTGAATGGAGGGCACAATGGGCCTGCTCAAGGAGGCTGCCCACGAGTGGAAGTGTGGCTGAGGAGACAGGGTGAAAGGGCCAGAAAGCTCACTGCACCATTCAGTCTCCCAGAAAATTCTTGTCTTGCAGAGAGTGAGTGTGCATGAGGAGTTTCTTTAGATCTGGAGCATCACCTTTTGATCTGGAAAAATAATGGACTTCCTGCAACCCCTGCCACAATACTTGCCTTGCTTCTAATGCATGCATATGTAATGAGCTGCTGACTGGGTGATAGTGCAAGATAGCTATTCACTTCCACAGCCACCACCAAACCCAGAATTCCTGAGAAGATTCTCCCCATTGTCTCAAACCTCATTTTCTCATTAATGACAAAGTTTCCAAAGATAATGCAGAATTTAACAAAAGGTGTCTTGAATAAAACAGTGATTCACATCCAGCCTGTGGTACTTTGGACCATGGGTTTATTGGTCCCTGAGCAAGCATGCAAAATAGATTAGCTGCCTAACCCACCATCTTTGCAGCCATCCTAAAATCGCCTTCACAATACACAAGGTAGACAGGTGCCAAAATTAGCAGCTCTCCTGCCATATTGAAATGTATAATGAACAGTCAGTGACACATGTTGACAATTCCATTGACCTGGGATTGTGCCATTTGGCTGATAAGGGGTGGTGGGCAGGCTACTTTCTGTGCCAAATGGAAAGGGCAGGAAGAAAGAGGGTTGTGTCCTGCACACATCAGTGGTACCCAGAGGAATAGGTCTGGGTGTGTTACTCTTTGGAGGGTCAGTGTGGACGTGTTGGGTTGAATGGACTATGCCACACTGTATGATTCTACCCACAAGCTGTCACAGTTTGCCTTGTTTCCATATTTGCCTACCCTCTAAAGTTTCCCCTTCCACTGGATACAACCTTATTAACTGTGGGCAATGCTTATGAAGCCAGTGCCTTCTAAGACAGTCTGTTTAAAAATCTCAATAAAATAAACGTAAAATAGAATCAGGCTACTGTGTGGAGGAGTTGGGGGAGTATATCCACAGGATGGGTTTTAGTTGTGCCCCCACACAGGCAGGTTCAGGGTTAGATATGCTGCCAGGAATGGCATGCCATTCTGTCTATCACTTGTTAGTTGCCTCAAAGCAGTTGAACGGATCTTCCACTGCATCAGGAAATTGATTGAAAAGTCCTATATGGCCTCCATTAGCCATCTTCAACAAGCCCGATGTCTATTTGCCTGAAACAGGTGGTCAGCCCTCCCGCGTCTGGACCCACAGTGGTCAAAATTATGTTGAATACATCTTCAAAAAGCAGATACTCTGACTAGCGTCAGTGTCCTTTCCCATACTTGGGAATTCCTGGCCATAATTTTCTGTTCCTCGTCCAAGCAGCAGAAGCACTGAATCGACCTGAAATGGTTTTACCATCACATTCCCAACATTTGACTCTAGGTGATGTTAATAAGAGAGAAAGATAGGACAGAATTCTTCATTTCCTGATTGAGGGCTTTGCATTTGGGGTGCCAGGATTGGTGTAATTCTCTAAGTGGCTGCTCCCCATTTTCACCAATTTGTCTCCAATATTGTTTGTGTTGAGAGGGGCTATGGCAACTTGTCTATGTTCACTCCAGTTAAGGCCCTCAAGTGGCCAATAATTGCAGCTGATGGGAAGAGTTCAGGAGCTGAAGCTGAGCAGTTTAGTCTGCTTGGGCCTTGGGCAGTTCTCCCCTCAATGACCCACGCTTCACACTGGATATTTTCTCTCAAGGTCTACCCAGTAGCTACTCTCTCTGCCAGCCTCTCCATTAAAGACCCTCTCTCCATCTCCACACCCCCTCCTGGCTCTCTCAACTTCCTCCCATGCAAAACCCCCTACTCAGTCCTGGAACTCAAAGATAAAGACTGTTTAGCATCTGATTGTAGTGCTAGTCCTTGCTTCTATCCTGGGACTGCACAGTTTCCAGCTATTCAGTCTGAAATACTTTTGAAGTGTTGTCAAATTGTTTTCAGCAATGTGATAACATCAGAAAATCTACTTTCAGTAAAAATACAGCACACCTTAGCCCGGGCATTCAAGTAATTGCTCAATTAAATGCTGCAATTTAAAACAAACAAATACATTGCAAGATCAGCTTCTTATGTTGAAAGAGTTTATACCTTTAAAAGTAATAATTTCATTTTAATTTAATATTAATTAATTATGTGTGAATTTATCAGTTCAGAATACTGATAATGGCAAATTAATACACTTGATTTTATTTTTGGGAATGTTGCATTTGGGTAGTTAGGAATGTGGGACACTCACTGGATCTTTCATTCTTGTTCCATTTCTATTTCTGGCAGAGAGATTGGAAGAGAATGGAAAGAGCTAGCCCAGTGTATTTTCTGTATGACAGAATATACTTTTGCAAATAACTCCCTCACTACCTTTTGACCACAGGTGCTATACTTTTGGAATTGGACAGAGTACTTGCAGAAGATTGGTTCAGGGATTAGCCTCTGCTTCCAAAGGAGCAGCAGAATTTCTCGCAGAAGGGGAAAGGTTACAGCCAAAGGTACAAAATAAATATTTTAAAGACATTTACTGAGAATGGTTCAACTGTTACTGACTAAAAATGGAAATAATAAGTTGGAGATTCAGCCAAATCAGATTTCAGCTTCACAAACTAAAAATTACATCTATTCTGGTTAAAATTAAATTTAAAATGTTGTAAGTGATTTCTAACAATGACAGTAGGCATTTAAAACACAATCAATTTGTGAAAAAATACAGACTGAAGAAAAGACTAACTTAACGGTTCTAACAATTTTCCCGTCTGAGCTCTAGCCTTGTTAAAACACCTGACTGGAATTATCTGGTGGTTACCTTGTTGTCTCTCCCTGTCATGACTTTATCATCAGTGTCAAATAGGAACGAGATAGAGCTTTTCCATTTCCAGGATTCGATGTACAAATTAGACAGAGAATAATTAACTAATTTTCTGTTTTGGTAGATGATAAAATCACTGAAGAAAGCAATGGCCCCTGTTCTCAGTGATATCACCATAGAGTGGTTCTTTCCTGCAACAACTGAGGTACTCCTTTCACCAGCGGAACCAACTTTCTTATACCCTGGAGACAGACTAATTGGATATTGCGTAATGTGCGACACATCAAGGTATCATGCTAATCTCAAATCAGTAAGTATGAAATTTCACCCATTTTGGTATGATATTAAAATCTGTCAGCCTTGCAGTGGCCTGATTAAACCTAAAGCAGACAATGTGCACTGATTTCTCAATGCTTAGGGCTCTAATTCTGAACTGCCTATGAATTAAGACTCACATTATTAGAAGAGACCAAAAGGTCTATTGTGTGTTACAATTGCAATCTAATTGTGCACACATTCTTAAATGTGCTGTAAAGCCCTCTTAGGGTGTCTAAAGGTTCTGGCCTAGCTAATAATAGCACACAACTGCTTAGGTACCGTTCCACTTGATAAGTTGTAGTTTTATTGTGCTAACAATTGTACAATCTCATCATGACACTGGTGCTTTGAGATCTTGCAAACCAGGATCTGTCTCATTTTACCTGGCACATAGTCTGGAGCAGGTGACTAATCTGCTCAACATACCTGCAGCGGTGAATTGTTTACCAGTCTTTTCTTTGTACCCTTTCCCTTGCTATGACAGTGCCTTATAAGGTAACTGCTGAAAATGTGTTGCTGGAAAAGCGCAGCAGGTCAGGCAGCATCCAAGGAGCAGGAAAATCGACGTTTCGGGCATGAGCCCTTCTTCAGGAATGAGGAAAGTGTGCTCAGCAGGCTAAGATAAAAGGTAGGGAGGAGGGACTTGGGGGAGGGGCGTTGGAAATGCGATAGGTGGAAGGAGGTCAAGGTGAGGGTGATAGGCTGGAGTGGAGGTGGGGGCGGAGAGGTCAGGAAGAAGATTGCAGGTTAGGAAGGCGGTGCTGAGTTTGAGGGATTTGACTGAGACAAGATGGGGGGAGGGGAAATGAGGAAACTGGAGAAATCTGAGTTCATCCCTTGTGGAGGGTTCCTAGGTGGAAGATGAGGCGCTCTTCCTCCAACCATCATGTTGCTATGGTCTGGCGATGGAGGAGTCCAAGGACCTGCATGTCCTTGGTGGAGTGGGAGGGGGAGTTGAAGTGTTGAGCCACGGGGTGGTTGTGTTGCTTGGTCCGGGTGTCCCAGAGGTGTTCTCTGAAACGTTCCGCAAGTAGGCGGCCTGTCTCCCCAATATAGAGGAGGCCACATCGGATGCAGTAAATGATGTGTGTGGAGGTGCAGGTGACTTTGTGGCGGATATGGAAGTATCCCTTGGGGCCTTGGAGGGAAGTGAGTGGGGAGGTGTGGGCGCAAGTTTTGCATTTCTTGCGGTTGCAGGGGAAGGTGCCGGGAGTGGAGGTTGGGTTGGTGAGGGGTGTGGACAAGATGAGGGAGTCATGGAGGGAGTGGTCTTTTCGGAACGCTGATAGGGGAGGGGAGGGAAATATAAACCTGGTGGTGGGGTCCGTTTGGAGGTGGCGGAAATGACGACGGATGATACGATGTGTATGGAGGTTGGTAGGGCGGTAGGGGAGGACCAGTGGGGTTCTGTCCTGGTGGCGATTGGAGGGGCGGGGCTCAAGTGCGGAGGAGCGGGAAGTGGAGAAGATGCGGTGGAGAGCATCATTGATCACGTCTTGGGGAAAATTGCGGTCTTTGAAGAAGGAGGCCATCTGGGATGTACGGTATTGGAACTGGTCCTCCTGGGAGCTGATGCGGTGGAGGCGAAGGAATTGGGAATATGGGATGGTGTTTTTACAGGGGGCAGGGTGGGAGGAGGTGTAGTCTAGGTAGCTGTGGGAGTCGGTCGGTTTATAGTAAATGTCCATGTTGATTCGGTCGCCCGAGATAGAAATAGAAAGGTCGAGGAAGGTGAGGGAGGAATCTGAGACTGTCCAGGTGAATTTGAGGTCGGGGTGGAAGGTGTTGGTAAAGTGGATGAACTGTTCAACCTCCTCATGGGAGCACGAGGCAGTGCCAATACAGTCATCGATGTAGTGGAGGAAAAGGTGGGGGTTGGTGCCAGTGTAGCTGCGGAAGATGGACTGTTCCACTTATTCTTTGAAGAGGCAGGCATAGCTGGGGCCCATGCGGGTGCCCATGGCTCCTCCTTTGGTTTGGAAGAAGTGGGAGGATTGGAAAGAGAAGTTGTTCAGGGTGAGGACCAGTTCAGTCAGTTGAAGGAGGGTGTCCGTGGAAGGGTACTGGTTGGTACGGCGGGAAAGGAAGAAGCAGAGGGCTTTGAGCCCTTCGTGATGGGGGATGGAGGTGTACAGGGACTGGATGTCCATGGTGAAGATAAGGCATTGGGGACCAGGGAAGCGAAAATCATGGAGGAGGTGGAGGTGGTGGGTGGTGTCCTGAACATAGGTGGGGAGTTCTTGGACTAAGGGGGACAGGACCATGTCGAGGTATGCAGAGATGAGTTCGGTGGGGCAGGAGCAGGCTGAGACAATGGGTCGGCCGGGGCAGTCAGGTTTGTGGATTTTGGGCAGGAGGTAGAAGCGGGTGGTGCGGGGTTGTGGGACTATGAGGTTGGAGGTGATGGAAGGGAAGATCCCCTGAGGTGATGAGGTTATGGATGGTCTGGGAGATGATGGTTTGATGGTGGGAGGTGGGGTCATGGTCAAGGGGGCAGTAGGAGGAGATGTCCACGAGCTGGCGTTTAGCCTCAGCGGTGTAAAGGTTGGTGCGCCAAACTACTACCGCGCCTCCCTTGTCTGCCGGTTTGATAGTGAGGTTGGGGTTGGAACGGAGGGAGTGGAGGGCTGCACGTTCCGAGGGTGAGAGGTTGGAGTAGGTGAGAGGGGTGGAGAGGTTGAGGCGGTTAATGTCACGGCAGCAGTTGGCTATGAAGAGATCGAGGGCAGGTAAGAGGCCAGCACGGGGTGTCCAGGTGGATGGGGTGTGTTGGAGGCGGGAGAAGGGGTCGTCAGAGGGTGGGCAAGAACCCTGGTTGAAGAAGTAGGCGCGGAGGCGAAGGCGGCGGAAAAATTGTTTGATGTCTCACCCTGTGTTGAAATCGTTAATCCAAGAGCGTAGGGGAATGAAGGTGAGGCCTCTGCTGAGGACTGATCTTTCATCCTCTGAGAGGGGAAGTTCTGGAGGGATGGTGAAAACACGGCAGGGCTGGGAGCAAGGACCTGGTGTGGGGCTGGAGCTGGGAGTGGGGGCGGGGTTGGGCATGGTGACGGAGATCGGCATGCGGGCGGGGTTAGGAACTAGCAAACTTAAAAGACCCAGTACAACCCATGGATAAAACCAACATCATCTACAAAATTCCATGCAAGGACTGCCACAAACACTACGTAGGACAAACAGGAAGAAAGTTAGCCACCAGGATACATGGACACCAGCTAGCCACAAAAAGACATGACCCTCTCTCCCTCATAGCCGTACACACGGATGAAAAAAACCCACCATTTCGACTGGGACAACACATCTATCCTGGGACAGACTAAGCAAAAACATGCCAGAGAATTCCTGGAGGCCTGGCACTCCAACCACAACGCCATAAACAAACACATAGTTCTAGATGCCATCTATCAACCCCTCAGAAAACGAACAGGAAATGACATCACCACAAACCCCAGGAACCCCATCCAGGAGAAAGATATAAATAGAAAGCAGGAGACAACAGCTTCACTTCACTTGGAGGTCGCCACTGATGATGTTACCTAGCCAGGTAATGAAACGTCTGGATATAAAACCTACAGCTCAGCGAGCAAACCTACACCCTAAACCTCAACCTGAGCTACAAACCTTGCAAAAATGGTAACATGATTGTCATTCAAAATGATTAGTAGAATTCACAAAACTGGATGGTGTAGAGCTGCCTATTCTTTGTGCTGAGCACTATTCAGAGATGGAATCTCAAGTTACATGACCAGCTCTCAGTTAGAATTGATGTCACACTTCACTGGGTTGGGAGGGAGGTCCGTTGGACATCAATCACCACTACAGGAGTTAAAGATTTTATAAGAGTACACAAAATTCCTTAATTTCCTAGTCTTTTGGAGCCAGCATAGATCAGGTTTCTGAACTTAATGAGAATTGCTAATTAACAACTGACATACAACTCTACTATTTAAACCTCTAACCGGTTTATAAAACTCTCGTTACACACACACACACACAGAAAGTGACTAAAAGAAAATGGGTGTTATGGGCAGAGGAAAAGACTGGAAAGGCAGACCCTGCTCAGTTTGTTGAGCTAATACTTTTGGCTTATGAGATGTTGCTGCTTTTTGATCTTCCTCCTTGAGATATTTCGACTTGCTATCAGGAAACAAAGGGCAGTTGGTTCATGCTTATGAAGTCACTGATTTTTTGGTTAAGAGCAACTGCTTATGACAACTGATCAGAGAAAATGACTGCTCAGCCAAAGGATGGAATTGTAGCTTGACAATGTGCTGGGAGCAGAGTGTGGGTTGATGAGAAGGATAGAACATACTCAAATGGCTGAGCCCCCCACAATCTTTTTGGCCAGAGAATTCCAAAAGTGATGGCAGAAAACAGAAAGTAAGGTGAAATGGTTTATTCCCAGGTTGGCAAACTATGACCAGTATGTTATCACAAGTATCAGTTCTTGGACCTCAGAGTCATGTAGTATAGAATAAGCCCTTCAGTCCACCATATCTAAATTGACCAAATTAGACTAATCCCATTTACTTGCACTTGATCCATAGCCTACTAAGTCATGGTATTTTAAGTTGGAGAACCTGCCTCCACCACCCTCTCTGCCAGCATGTTCCACATATCTACCACCCTCTGGGTGAAAACATATTGTCTCACATCCCTCTTGCTCCTCAACTTAAACTTAAGCCACCTGCTCTTAGACACATCTGCCTTGGGGAAGTGATTCTCACAATCTCCTTGGTCTGTGCCTCTCATTATCAGATCCCCCCTCAGCCGTCTCTGCTCCAGGGAAAACAAACTTAACCTACCCAGTTTCTTCTGATAACTGAGAGACTCCATCCCAGATTAGATTAGATTACTTACAGTGTGGAAACAGGCCCTTTGGCCCAACAAGTCCACACCGACCCGCCGAAGCGTAACCCACCCAGACCCATTCTCCTACATTTACCCCTTCTCCTAACACTACGGGCAATTTAGCATGGCCAATTCACCTAACCTGCACATTTTTGGATTGTGGGAGGAAACCGGAGCACCCGGAGGAAACCCACACAGACACGGGGAGAATGTGCAAACTCCACACAGAGAGTCGCCTGAGGCAGGAATTGAACCCGGGTCTCTGGCGCTGTGAAGCAGCAGTGCTAACCACTGTGCTACCGTGCCGCCCAGGTAACATCCTAGTGAATTTCCTCTGCACTCTGTCCAGTGCAAACACATCTGGGGCTAAATGTAATATTTCTGAGTTTTTTTGCTGAAATAAATTGAGAATGCAAGCTGTAAAAAGAATGCAAAGAGATTTCCTGGACCTTAGACAAGTTGAGTGATTATAAAAGAGACAGTGGATTAAATATAACATGGAAAATATGAAGTTATCCATTTTTGTTCAGAAAGACAGAATACTTCTGAAATGGAGGGATTGGGAAATATCGATGTAAAAAGGGGGCTGATGTCCTTGTTCATGAGTTAGAGAAAGCAAACATTCAGATACAGCAATCATTATTTTTCTTCCTAAATCAGCTGGCCTTTATTTTAGGGGGATTTGAGAACAGTGATAAAGGTGTTCTGCAGTTACAACAAGCCTTTGAAATTGCACTGGAAGATTGTGTACAGTTTGGGCTCATGCCGTAAGGAGAATGTGTTTGTCATAGAGTATAATGAAGGCTCACCAGATTACTCCCAAGAAAAGAAGGATTGTATGAAGTGGAGAGATTGAGAAGACTGGACCTGTATTCTCTGGAGATTAGAAAACAATGAATTGATCTCAGTGAAACCTTCAAAATTCTTCGAGATCCACAGAGTAGCTGCAGGAAGGATGATGCCCCAGGGGGTGTGGTCTAGAACCAGCAGACAGTCTCACAAGAACAGGTAGGTCATTTAGGACTGAGATAAGGGAGAAATTCTTCAGTTGAATATGGTGAATCCTTAGAATTCTCCAGCCTAAACATCTTCAAAGCAGTGATCGATAAGATTTCGAGGTATGAATTCATCAAGTAATGTGGGCATGATGCAGTGTGTTACAGTCAAAGGTTGGCTCTGATTTATTTGAATGGCAGAGCAAGCTTGATGGGGGTGAACGGCCTGTTCCTCCTCCTAGTTCCTATATCCTGCACGTTTTGGAAGAAAGCGAGGAGGCATGCAATGTACAGGAAGTGAGTCCTGAGAAAAAATGACAGCATCCAAGTATGATTCCTATCTCATTAGTTGATATTTATTAAGTATTAAAGGGAGGAAGAGTCTGGGATGTAGATACAATTAAAGATAAAATAGTTGCTTACAAGAGGAAGAAATAGTGGCTCTCTTCTGCCCGTAAGCATTGATTTGCATTGTTTGTGTTTACCACCTTCAATAAAAATGCTTATCTATCTGTGACACTGGCACCAACTCTGTTACCATGCTCAAGAGATTTATCTAATAATATTGGAGCTTGACATTTGGCAGTGAGCAGTTGCAAGAATTCATTTAAAGACAGAAGGGCAGCCATAAAAAAAGACAAATGATTGTCTGTACAATATTGTTAAGGTCAATGCGTCATGGCTGTTTTCTTATTCAAGTTATTCACAATATCATGATAAGTCGATGTTTGGAAAGTTAAAATCCCCTACCATAACTACCCTATTATTCTTACAAATAGCTGAGATCTCCTTCCAAGTTTGTTTCTCAATTTCCCTATGACTATTGGGGGGGTCTATAATATACCGAAAGGTTTGTCTCCATGCTGTTCATCTTTATGACTCTATGACTCTAAATAGTTACAATGATTTCCAATTATTAATGCTGAAGCAAACTTAAGGCTTTTTACAGGAATGAGATTGGGGGCTGCATTTATTTGTCAACATTCTTGCAGGAGAGACTTGATTTGATTATTGTCACATTTACTGAGTGGAAAATATTGTTTTGCGTACTATCCAGGCAAATCATACCTTACGTAAGTACATCAGAGTCATGGAGAATGCAGAATACAGATGAACTGGATGAAATATTTTACATTGTTATGTTTGTTAACAACTATTTCTGATGCAGAAAACAAAACTGTTCAGAACTGAAGTCAAGTGTTCCAGGGATTTCTGCTGTCAGTGTGACTTTTATACCTCCTCTAATGGGAATGCACGTTACTATGGTACAGCAGTCCTGTAGCAATGAAGTGTTATATTAAGTTATGGGGCAAGTTTCTGGAATCAGCTTTGAACCAATAATTTTCTCTGCTCGGAGGAAAGAGTAATCCTAACTAAACAATACTGAACTTGATGTTGACTTGGAGGTGCCGGTGTTGGACTGTGGTGGACAAAGTTAAAGTTATCACGCAACAGCAGGTTACAAGTCCAACAGGTTTATTTGGAAGCACTAGCTTTTGGAGCACTGCTCCTTCATCAGGTGGTTGTGGAGGTTAAGATCATGCTCACAGAATTTATAGCCAAAGGAGTCCAGTGTCATGGAGATGTGGTACAGTAAACAAACCAGTAAATCCCATTCTAAAAGATGACATTTTTAACCTAAGATGGTTTACTGTATCACATCTCCATGACACTGGACTCCTTTGGCTATAAATTCTGTGAGCATGATCTTAACCCCCACAGCAGTGCTCTGAAAGCTAGTGCTTCCAAATAAAGCTGTTGGACTTGTAACCTGGTGTTGTCATTCTCAAGATAGCTCAGTTTTTTAACCAATAGCTGTGAAGTCTGTCTGTCTGTGTCCCAATGCTATGTCAGACTGACAAACCCTCTGGATAGTTTTAGGGTTTTACATGGATTCATGCAGTTTGAGCAAAATAAAACCTAATTCTGCAAAATCAAGTTCATTCCATAAACTTGTATGTGTGTGCATGTAGAAACGATGGAGTGAGTGTGAGTGTGAGCTGTGGTGTTGCTTGTCCTGAAGTCTGACTTGGAGGATGGTCACCTGAAGGTCCAAGGCCGAATGTTCCTGGCCGCTGAAGTGCTCCCCGATTGGGAGGGAACACTCCTGCCTAGTGACTGTTGTGCGGTGTCCATTCATGCATTGTCATAGTGTCTGCTCAGTCTCGCCAATGTATCATGCCTCAGGGCATCCTTGCTTGCAGCATACGAGATAGCAACATCAACTCAGTCAACATGATCTATGAACACAGGGTACATCAAATATTTGTTCCCTTTTATAATTCAAAATAATTGTTAGCCTATGAGACACACCCTACTTCAGTTGGCTAATGGTCTGTACTTCAGCAACAATCATGCCATTATCCTTCCTCTGTTCTTCACAATATTCTGTCTTATTTGGCTGAATGCTAATGAAACTCATCAGCCGAGCCAGTGGAAACTAGGTTCAGAAGTATCAGACAACAGTTACATTAGAGAGAGGAAGCTCTTTCAAAACTGGAGCCAAAGCCAACATCCATGTTTTGTTTTGTATGTTAACTTGCCTCTGCATCAGCCCTGATATTTCTTGATTTATTTGAGGACAAACAGCGTAGGTACAGCATGATGTGGTCTCAGGAATCCAACAGTTCTGTGTTTTACCATTCTCAAGAGGAGGAGTCCGGCCGGATAAACTCTGAAAATTTGAGCAGCTGTAGAGATTCCGTAATGGACTCTATAAATGACCAACCTCAAGATGTGATGTCTACTAATGAAGGCCAAGAAAATGAAGGTAAGGCAACTGCTGTTGGGATTGTTATTTTTGATAGAATTGTTTAAAGAAATGTGTCTACTAAAAATTTCCAATTGTTTCATATCCAGCATGTTGGAAAATCATATCCAATTATAGAATTTAAGTTTATGCAGCCATTTAAAAAAAAAATTAGAACTTAAAATTTCAAAACAAAAATTGCTGCAAAAACCTTAACAGATTTTTGCCTTGCTGACTTGCTATATACAGCTAAATATAGAACATAGAACATAGAACAATACAGCACAGAACAGGCCCTTTGGCCCTCGATGTTGCGCCGACCTGTGAACTATTCTCAGCTCGGCCCCCTACACTATCCCAAAATCATCCATGTGCTTATCTAAGGATTGTTTAAATCTCCCTAATGTGGCGGAGTTGACTACATTAGCTGGTAGTGCATTCCACGTCCTTACTACTCTGCGTAAAGAACCTGCCTCTGACATCTGTCTTAAATCTATCACCCCTCAATTTGTAGTTATATCCCCTCGTACACGCTAGGATGAAGTAATCATCCTAGGAAAAAGACTTTCACTGTGTACCCTATCTAATCCTCTGATCATCTTGTATGTCTCTATCAAAAGCCCTTCTTAGCCTTCTTCGTGCCAATGAGAACAGGTTCAAGTCTCTCAGCCTTTCCTCATAAGACCTTTCCTCCAGACCAGGCAACATCCTGGTAAATCTCCTCTGCACCTTTTTCCAATGCTTCCACATCCTTCCCAAAATATGGGGACCAGAACTGTACACAATATTCCAAGTATGGCCACACCAGCGTTTTGTTTATTTGCAGCATGATATTGCAGCTCTGGAACTCAATCCCTCTACCAATGAAACCTAACACACTGTATGTCTTCTTAACAGCACTATCAACCTGGGTGGCAACTTTTAGGAATCTATGTATATGGACTCCAAGATCTCTCTGCACATCCACTCTACCAAGAATCTTTCTATTGACCCAGTACTCTGCCTTCCTGTTATTCTTCCCAAAGTGCATCACTTCACATTTAGCTGCATTGAACTCCTTTTGCCACCTCTCAGCCCAATTCTGCAGTTTATCCAAGTCCCCTGCAACCTGTAACATTCTTCCACACTGTCCACTACTCCACCGACTTTAGTGTCGTCTACAAACTTACTAATCCATCCACCTATGCCTGCGTCTAAGTCATTTATAAAACTGACAAACAGCAGTGGTCCCGAAACAGATCCTTGTGGCACACCACTAGTAACTGGACTCCAGGCTGAATATTTTCCATCAACCAGCACTCACTGCCTTCTTTCAGAAAACCAGTGTCTAATCCAAACTGCTAAATCACCTTCAATTCCATGCGTCTGCATTTTCTCCAACAGCATACCATGTGGAACCTTATCAAAGGCTTTACTGAAGTCCATGTATATTACGTCAACTGCCCTACCCTCATCTACATGCTTGGTCACCTTCTCAAAAAAACTCAATGAGGTTTGTGAGACATGACCTGCCCTTGATGAAACTACTTTGACTACCTCCAATCAAATTGTTGCTTGCTGGACAATTATAAATCTTATCTCTTATAATCCTTTCCAAAACCTTTCCTACAACAGAAGTAAGGCTCACTGGTCTATAATTACCTGGGTCATCTCTACTGCCCTTCTTGAACAAGGGCACAACATTTGCAATCTTCCAGTCAGATATATGTTAATAACAAAGGCTGTCCCAACAATCTGACTGGAAAAATATCAAAACCATTTACTGAGGATCAAATAATGATACCTTCTTGTTTGGACACTTGGTAATTTAATTGTCTGGTCCGGAGATCAAGGCAGGGAGACCCAAATCCAGAAAATCCCACTTTGAACCCTGTTGGATTTGATTAGAATACTACAATAGGCACAATCTCTAATGGGAAAAAAGAATAGAACTGTCATTCCTGATTGGTGAACAGTAACATCCAGTGGAAGTTACGAGTGGGGAATGTGCATGAGTCCAGGATCATGTCAGTCATAATACCATCTAGCAACTGTTCCCACTTGCAAAAGGATCAAGAACAAGGTGCAACAGATTTAAAGTGGTTTGCAAAAGGAGCAGGGATAATGCAAGACAAAAACATTTTTACTTTGGAGTAGTTAGTGTTTGGAATGCACTGCTGGAAAGTGTGGTGGGGGCAGGTTCAATCAAAGCATTGAAGAGGGTATTTGAAGAGGGTATTTGGAACAGAAATACTGTGCAAGGGAATAAGGAAAAAGGCAGGAAATTGGCAGTGGGTAGTTATGCTCATTTGAAGAGCTGGTGCAGACATGATGGATCAAATGGCTTCCTTCTGCATCATTACACGTCTGTGTTTCTGTGAACAATATCGAAATCCAGATATAAGCAGTTTCCTGCCTGAGCTGTCAGAAGGAAATTAGTGACTCTTGACTGTTAGATAAAACAGGCAAATACTTACACTGGAAAACTGGTGCACCGGTGCAGCCTCTTGAAAGTTCTAAATTTCCTGTTACTTGAGTCGGAGGTGAAGAGTATTTAATTTAAGTGGCCATCAAAATCAAGTAAGTTTCTAACCTCACTGCAATATCGAACAGAGTAGTGGATCCTGGAGCTCCCATGATTTTTGCAACAATTTTAATTTAGGAATCTTACAAAGATTATATATGATGTGGAGGTGCTGGTGTTGGACTGGGGTGGACAAAGTTAAAAAATCACACAACAGCAGGTTATAGTCCAACAAGTTTGATATAGACATTTATACTATCAATGTGATTGTTGTATGAAGATCAAGAATGGAAAGCTAAACGTGTGGTGCTCTCCGGCCTGAATTAGCTTGGAAAGAAAAGAGAATCTGGGAAATTTGGTTTAAGTTGCATCTGAACACATCCTTGTATCTGAATAATAACGGTGAAATATTTTGGAAAGTATAAATATGACCCAGACAGAATTAGAAAGCAAGGTTGAAGTTAATGATCTATAAATGTTTAAAATCAATTTCAAGGTATTGAATCAAAATTGTCTCCCAGAAGAAGAGCATTCAGTACAAATCACACAATCAGAAATGATACCTCGAAGAGAATGTTCACCCCGAGTGACCCGTCTTCAGCATTTGATAAACATCCTCTCCGGCGAGCAAGAGCTCAACAGCTTGTTGGTTGTAGCAGCCCAGAAAGTGTCTGTCCTTGGCAAAGGCAATTTCAGGCAAGTTTGCATTTCCTTTATCTGTTAAGAAATAGATATTTTGAAAAACTAATTGTGAAATAATTTTAAGATAACTTCTGGACAAAGCAATAATAATCACGTGATATGAATAAATTTAAAAATGCCTCTACCTTTATAAAGGCCACAGTCAAAGATTATTTTTTTTTTCATTCATGGGAAATGGGTATCACTGGCTGGGCCAGCACTAGTTGCCTATCCCTAATAGTCCAACAGAAAATGGTGGCAAGTGAGGGGGTTCCAGGAGCTGGGATGACTGACCTCCAACAATAACTGCCAGCTTCCTTTGTTTAGATCAGAGGGGTGCTGGAAAAGCACAGCAGGTCAGGCAGCATCTGTGGAGCAGGAAAATCAACATTTTGGTCAAAAGTCTTTCAATAGGAATATTCCTGATGAAGGGCTTTTGCCCAAAACGTCAATTTTCCTGCTCCTCAGATGCTGCCTGACCTGCTGTGCTTTTCCAGCACCACTCTGATCTAAACTCTGATTTCCAGCATCTGCAGTCCTCACTTTTGGGCAGCTTTCTTTGTGCCAAGTATGACTGTGACCAGCTTAGAGGTTTGCCCCTGATTCCCGTTGACTCCAGTTTTGCTAGGGTTTCTTGATGCCATACCTCAGTTAAATGTAGACCTCATGTCAAGGGCAAACATCTCACCATTCCATATGTGAAAACGACGTTGAGGTCACAATATACTGGTCGTAAGAAGGTTCAAAGTACAAGAAGAAATACAGAACTGAGTTTAAATGGCAAACTAGGAAAAATGAATTCTGTTCCACAAACATTACCTGAATTGTTTGTGAATATTGAAGAAATTCATCCCCAATTAGATTTTAGTCAATTAATGCAGCCCAATGATAGTGAATCCCCAAAATGCAATAATCTCATGTTCAAAGCAGTAAAAAGTGACAAACCCCTTCACTTCCTTGAATGGATATGGAAAATCCTTTCTTATATATAGCTCCAACTCTCTCAAACGTCAAAAGCACTGACATTTATAACTCTGCAGGAGATAGAATATTACCTGACCTATAACCTGCTGCTATCAAAATAGTGGAAATAGTTCAGGATCAACAACTGTGAGTTTCTTATTTTAAATTCAAAGAGCCCAAGGGAATTAGCTTTCTTATTCAAATAAATAAAACACAAGTTTAGATTTTAGATCTGTAAGTCAGGAATGCAGAAAATGATAAAGGCCAGTCTGTATTTGAGATTAGCAGGACACAAAACTCAGAATTTAATTGATAAACAAAAAAAGGTAGAATTTAATCTTTCAGGCTTATGAATTTAAAGGAAACCTGCTACAAAAGGAAATTTGAGATTTGGATTTTAGAATTGTCTCTTTTAAGAGAAGTTCAAATGGAATAAGTGGGTCATGTAACCAGTTTTCAATTCTGCTGACAGCAAGCTTGGCTGCTGTGTTTGTTACAAATAATAGGACAGCTCAGGTATTAGGTCATGATTTGGAGATGCCGGTGTTGGACTGAGGTGGATAAAGTTAAAAATCACACAACATCGGGTTATAGTCCAACAGATATTTTTGGAAGCAACCACCTGATGAAGCAGCAGCGCTCCGAAAGCTACTGCTTCCAATTAAACGTGTTGGACTATAACCTGGTGTTGTGTGATTTTTAAACTTTGTCTAGGTACTGGGTAGAACTGTATACAGGAACTAGGGTAGCAGATATACACATGGATAAACTGTTAGCCTCAATATTCCCATGTTAGAATGTCAGGTTTTATAAAAAGATTATACAATAAATGTCCACCTTTTTCCTCAACTGAGAACTCTATGCTACTGTGACTGGTCCCTCAGCTGTGTTCAACCCATCTCCTGCATTTCTGCCCTTTTCCCCTCCCTTTGGTGCTCAGCTTCTGCCCCACCATCCACATCCAGAGGATCATTAGCTGCCATTTCTGCTATCTCCAGGAGGATGTTACCACTAGACACATTCACCTCCCCTCCCCTCCCTTGTCAGCTCCTGGAAACACCTGTGAAATGTACGGTTGGAGATGTGGCTCGAGGATCGGGCTCATCATCCACAAAAGGACCCACAGAATTCAGGACCAGTGACGTAGAATTTCCAAAATGGAGTAATATACTTGTTAGTGAGTGATTGCCAAAGGTAGATCTTTTCCTCCCTCTTTTTAGCCCTTCTGATCTTTTTAAAGTTCCCTTTTGTACATTGTATACTCAAAGAACAAAGAAAATTTACAGCCCAGGAACAGGCCCTTCGACCCTCCAAACCTGAGCCGATCCAAATCCACTGTCTAAACCTGTCACCCAATTCCTAACCATCTGTATCTCTCTACTCCCCACCTACTCATGCATCTGTCCAGATGCTTCTTAAATGAATCTACTGTGCTTGCCTCCACTACCTCTGCAGGCAACGCATTCCAAGCACCCACCACCCTTTGTGTAAAGTACTTGCCGCGTGTATCCCCCTTAAGCTTTTCACCTCTCACCTTGAAAGAGTGATCTCTCGTTATTGAATCCTTCACCCTGGGAAAAAGCTTATCTCTATCTACCATGTCTATACCCTTCGTGATATTCAAAGTTTGGGAGAAGATTTGTAGCTCGGGTGCTCGTTGTTGTGGTTCTGTTCGCCGAGCTGGGCATTTGTGTTGCAGACGTTTCGTCCCCTGTCTTGGTGACATCCTCAGTGCTTGGGAGCCTCCTGTGAAGCGCGTCTGTGATGTTTCCTCCGGCATTTATAGTGACTTGTATCTGCCGCTTCCGATTGTCAATTCCAGCTGTTCGCTGCAGTGGCCGGTATATTGGGTCCAGGTTGATGTGCTTATTGATTGAATCTGTGGATGAGTGCCATGCCTCTAGGAATTCACTGGCTGTTCTCTGTTTGGCTTATCCTATAATAGTAGTGTGGTCCCAGTCGAACTCATGTTGCTTGTCATCGGAGTGTGTGGCTAAGGATAGCTGGTCATGTCGTTTTATGGCTAGTTGGTGTTCATGGATGCGGATCGTTAGCCGTCTTCCTGTTTGTCCTATGTAGTGTTTTGTGCAGTCCTTGCATGGGATTTTGTACACTACATTGGTTTTGCTCATGCTGGGTATCGGGACCTTCATCCTGGTGAGTTGTTGTCTGAGAGTGGCTGTTGGTTTGTGTGCTGTTATGAGTCCTAGTGGTTGCAGTAGTCTGGCTGTCAGTTCAGAAATGTTTTTGATGCATGGTAGTGTGGCTAGTCCTTTGGGTTGTGGCATGTCCTCATTCCATTCATGATATTAGAGACCTCAATCAGGTCCCCCCCGCCAATCTCCTTTTTTCTAATGAAAACAATCCTAACCTACTCAACCTCTCGTCATAGCTAGCACCTTCCATACCAGGCAACATCCTCATAAACCTTCTCTGTACCCTCTCCAAAGTGTCCACATCCTTTTGGTAATGTGGTGACCAGAACTGTACACAGTATTCCAAATGCGACCGAACCAATGTCTTGTACAATTTTAACATGACTTGCCAGCTCTTATACTCAATACCCCATCCAATGAAAGCAAGCATACCATATGCCTTCTTGACCACTGTATCCACCTGTGCAGCAACCTTCAGGATACAATGGACCTGAACTCCCAGATCTCTCTGCCCATCAACTTTTCCCAAGGCTCTTCCGTTCACTGTATAATTTGCTCTAGAATCAGGAATTCCTAAAATGCAACACCTCACATTTGTCTGGATTGAAATCCATCTGCCACTTCTCTGCCCAACTCTCCAGTCTATCTAGATTCTCCTGAATTCTCTGACAGTCCCTTCTGCTTTCTGCTACTCCACCAATCTTCATGTCATCTGCAAACTTGCTGATCATACCAACAGTGCCCTCTTCCAGATCGTTTATGTATATCACAAACAACAGTGGCCCCAACACTGACCCCTGTGGAACACCACTGGGCACCTTTCTCCATTTCGAGAAACTCACTTTAACTACTACTCTGTCTCCTGTTGCTCAGCCAGTTCTTTATCCACCTAGCTAGAACACCCTACACACCATGTGTCTTCACTTTCTCCATTAGTCTACCATGGGGAATCTTATCAAACGCCTTACTAAAGTCCATGTATATGACATCAACAGCCCTTCCTTCATCTATCAACTTGGTCACTTCCTCGAAGAACTCTAAGTTGGTAAGACATGATATCTCCTGCACAAAACCCTGTTGCCTATCACTGATAAGTCCATTCTTTTCTAATTATAAATAGATCCTATCTCTCAGTACATTGACCAGCAACTTTCTCACCACTGACATCAGGCTCACTGGTCTGTAGTTACGCGGAATATCCCTACTACCCTTGTACAGGAGGACAACATGAGCAACTTTCCTGTCCTCCAGCACCTCACCTGTATTTAAGGATGCCACAAAGATATCTGTCAGGGCCCCAGCTATTTCCTCTCTCGCCTCCCTCAGCAACCTGGGATAGATCACATCTGGTCCTGGGGATTTGTCCTTCTTAATAACCTCTAGCATACCCAACACCTCTTCCCTATTTATGTCAACGTGATCCAGACTAATCAAACTTCTATATCTAATCTCATCATGTTCCTCTCCTCAGTGAACACTGATGCAAAGTAATCATTCAGCATCTCACCCATTCTCTCAGGTTCCACACACAGCCTTCCTTTCTTATCCTTTAGTGGATCAATCTTTTCTCTAGTTACCCACTTAGTACTTATATAAGAATAAAAGGCTTTGAGATTCTCCTTAATTCTGCTCGCTAAAGTTATTTCATGACCCCTTTTAGCCCGCTTGATTTCTTGTTTAAGACTGGTCCTTCTCTTCCGATATTCCTCCAGGGCTCGTTCTGCTCTTAGCTGCCTGGACCTTATGTACGCTTCCCTTTTCCTTTTGGCTAGTTGTACGATTTCTCCTGTCATCCATGGTTCACAAATCTTTCCTTCCCTATCCTTTGCCTTCAATGGGACATGTCTATCCTGCACTATCTTTGAAAGCCTCCCACACATCAAATGTGGACTTCCCTTCAAATAGCTGTGTCCAATCCATATTTCCCAGCTCCTGCCTAATTTTGATATAATTGGTCTTGGCCCAGTTTAGTACTCTTCCCTCAGGACCACTCATCTTTGTCTACGAGTATTCTAAAACTTACAGAATTGTGGTCACTGTTCCCAAAGAAATCCTCCACCGCAACTTCTACCACCTGTCCTGGCTCGTTCCTCAGTACCAGGTCCAATATGGCCCCTTCCCTCGTCAGACTATTGACATACTGCTCTAGAAAACTCTCCTGGACGCTTCTTACAAATTCTGCCCCATCCAGACCTCTGACGTTAAGAGTATCCCAGTTAATGTTGGGAAAATTAAAATCTCCCATCACCACCATCCTGTTGCCTCTACATCTTTCCATAATCTGCTTACCTATTTATTCTTCTACCTCACGCTCACCGTTGGGAGGCCTGTAATACAGCCCCAACAATGTAATTGCACCCTTCTTATTTCTCAGCTCCTCACAAAGTGCCTCATTACTCAAGCCCTCCATAATGTCCTCCTTTAGCACAGCCATGATATCATCCCTGACCAGCAATGCAACTCCTCCCCCCATTTTACTTCCCTCCCTGTCCTGTCTGAAGTGTCTATATCCTGGAACATTTAGTTGCCAATCATGCCCTTCCTTCAACCAAGTCTCTGTGATTGCAATAACGTCATACTCCCAGGCACCAACCCAAGCCCTAAGGTCATCTGCCTTACACACTATACTCCTTGCATTAAAATGTATGCACTTCAGGCCACCAGTTCTTTTGTGTTCGTCTGCTCTCTGCCTGCTCTTCCCCTTATTAATGCTAACATCATGATTCTTACAGTCTCCAGTTTCCACCTCGCTGTCCATTTGTCTTGTCTTCTGGTTCCCAGTCCCCTGCCTTTCGGGTTTCTGCTGTTTGGAGGCCCTGGTATCTGCCATAAGCCTCCCTTTTTTCCTTAATCTAATGCTGCATGTCACTTAATATCCAATGCTCACAGAATTATTCTGACCGTTTTTCTTTGTTGGAACATGTTGGTCCTGTACTTTCCATACTTCCTCTTTGTTGTAGTTGTGGGTATGTTCACCGAGCTGTGAAGTTGATTTGCAGATATTTTGTCCCCTGTCTCAGTGACATCATCAGTGCTTTGGAGTCTCCTGTGAAGAGTCTCCTGCTGTACTGTCTCTTATGGAATTTATTTGGTTCTGTTCCTGCCACGAAACGACACGACCAGCTATCCTCAGTAGCCACACACACACAGACAACAAGCAACATGAATTCGACTGGGACAACACTACTATCATAGGGCAAGCCAGACAGAACAGCCAGGGGAATTCCTAGAGGCATGGCATTCATCCACAAACTCCATCAACAAACACATCGACCTGGACCCAATATACCAACCACTACAGCGGACAGCTGAAACTGACAACCGGAAGCGGCAGGGACAGACCACTATAAACACTGGAGGAAACATCAAAGAAGCGCTTCGCAGGAGGCTCCCAAGCACTGATGATGTCACCTAGCCAGGGGACGAAACGTTAGCAACAACAACTTCCAGCTCGGCGAACAGAACCACAACAACGAGCACCCAAGCTACAAATCTTCGCACAAACTTTGATCACTTTAAACTTTTTATTATTTTTCATGGAATGTGGGCGTCTCTGTCTGGGACAGCATTTATTGCCCATTTCTAAGCACTGACCAAAAACAAGTGGAGCTTTTATTCTTGGGACCTCAAATATTCATGTTCTCAAATCAGACAAATGCCACAGTGAATGAAGATCACTATAGATGATGTCACAGATTTATACTTCTTCTGACCTGGAGTATTACTGCACAAAATCCAGAGACAAGAATGTAAGTGGGTAATGGTGTTACCTCTGAATCAGGAAATCATGTTTTCAAATCTTTCTTCAGAGACAAAGTTGTCACTAAGATGTCCGTTCCTGTGAAATATCAAGTTAGCTCTCCTGTTTCTGTATTTTCTTTGTACGGAGTTAAATTATGAATTGTCCTATTGTGTACTGTCTCAGGTATAATATACATTGTAAACAATAAATGCTGGAGATCACACCAGGTCAGGCAGCATCCATGGAGAGAGAGCAAGCTAATGTTTCGAGTCTAGATGATCCTTCTTCCGAGCTGAAGTCAAGGGAGGTGGGGGTAGTGGATGTAGAATGCTGGTGGAAAAAAGATGTCAATAGTTTACATTAACTGATTCCCAATACTTGGTGCTGCTATTGGCATATCCCCCTACACTCTCCATTGAACTAGTTAAATGCATATAAGAATAAATTACTGCAAATGCAGAGAGATCACAGCAGGTCAGACAGCATCCATGGAAAGAGAGCAAGCTAAGGTACCAAACAGGACTATATGCATGCCAAACAATATAAGCAGCAAATGACTGATAGGACTAAGCGATGTCACAGATCAGATCGAAGCTCTGCAGTCCTGCCACATCCAGTTGTGAATGGTGTTGGATAATTAAGCAATTCACTGGGAGGAGGAGGCTCCACCAATATCCCCATCCTCAATGATGGAAGAGCTGAACACAAGAGTGCAAAGGTTAAGGTTGAAGCATTTGCAGCAATCTTCAGTCAGAGGTCTGAGTGAATATCCATCTCTATCTGCTTCAGTGGGCCCCAGGATCATTGATATCACTCTTCAGCCAATTCAATTCACTCCACATTTGGAGGCATTGGATACTACAAAGGGAATTGGTCCTAACAGCATTCTGCCAATAGCACTGAAGACTTGTGCTCGACAATGATGAAGGACTTTTGCCCGAAATGTCGATTTTCTTGCTCCTTGGATGCTGTCTGAACTGCTGTGCTTTTCCAGCACCACTCTAATCCAGAACGTGCTGTTCCAGTACAGTTACATTGTCTGAACAACCCCGTGGAAAATTGCCCAGGTATGATCTGTACATAAAAAACAGGACAAATCCAATCTGACCAATTACCACCTCAGTCTGTTCTTGCTTATCAGGAAAGGTGTCATCAACAGTGCTATCAAGCAGCACCTGCTCAGCAATAACCTGCTCAGTGACGCCCAGTTTGGGTTCCATCGGGGCCACTCAGCCCCTGACCTCATTACAGCCTTGGTTCAAACATGGACAAAAGAACTGTTTGCCAGAGGAGAAGGGAGAGTGACAGTTGCATCAAGGAGCCCAACCAAAACTAAAATCAGTGAGGATCAGTGAAAAACTGTCCACTGGTTGGAGTGATACCTGGCACATTGGAAGATGGTTTGTGGTTGGTGGAGGTCAGTCATCTCGACTCCAGGACATCTCTACAAGAGTTCCTCAGGGTAATGTCCTAGGCCCAACAATCTTCAGTTATTTCATCAATGACCTTCCCTCTTTCATAAGATAAGAAATGGGAATGTTCTCTGATGATTGATTGTACAATGTTCAGTATCATTCACGACGACTCATTGTTTTGCACAATATCCAGGCAAGTGGCATGTAACAATTGTGCCACACAAATGCCAGGCTATGACATTTCCAATCAGGGATAATCTAACCACCACTCCTTGATATTCAATGGTGTTACCATCACTGAGTCATAGATTTATACAACACAGAAAAAGACCTACACTGATATAATTACCACTAATTGTGCGCTAATGCCAATTTCCTGCACTTTTCATATCCTTGAATGGTATGGTATTTGAAGTACTGATCCAAATAATTTTTTTAAAAGATTGTAAGGTTTCTAGCCTCCACTACCTTCCAGGCAGTGCATTCTAGATTCCTACCATTTGCTGAATGAATGCCCATGTTCAACGGAGTTGCCGTTGACCAGAAACTCAGCTAGACTTTGCCATATAACTGAGTGGCAAATAGAGGAGATCACAGATAGGTAACTCACCTCCTGACTTGCCAAATCCCGTTCACCATCCACAAGGCACGAGTCAGGAGTGTGATGGAACACTCCCCGCTTGCCTGGATGGGTGCAGCTCCAATAACCCTCAAGAAGCTTGACACCATCCAGGACAAAACAGACTTCTTTTTGGCACTACACCCACAAACATCCACTCCCTCCACCACCAATGCTCAATAGCAGCAATATATACTTTCTTCAAAAATGCACTGCAGAAATTTACCAAAGATTCTCAGACAACACCTTCAAAACCTGCAATCATTTCCATCTTGAAGAACAGGGCAGCAAATACATGGGAACAGCACCCCCTGCATGTTTCCCTACAAGCCACTCACCTTGGAAATATATCACTGTTCTTTTACTGTTGCTGTGACACAATCTTGGAATTTACTCCCGAAGGGCATTGTGGGTGTATTAACAGCACATGAACTGTGGCGGTTCAAGAAGGCAGCTCACCACCTTCTCAAGGCAGTTATGGATGGGCAATAATTGCCAATCTGTAAGTTGGTGCTCCAGGTAGTAAGACTATGGGTCTGAGGGGTTACAGAACCAAATCACAGCCCTACTCAAAAAAAACTTCAGAAATCTGGAGAAATAAATAAGAGCGACTTCCAAAATATGAAATCAGACGTATTCAACACACTTCTATGGATAACCCAAAGTTCACAAACCAGGAGACCCCTCAAATCTACAGTCTGGCTATCTGGAGCACCAACTTACAGATTAGCCAAGGAGCTACACCAAAGACTAAAACACTTAGTAGAAGACTCATGCCTCTCCATCCACTCCACCCAAGAATTCCTGAAGACCAAAGACACCAAGATAGAAGAGGATGAAATAATGGTCTCCTTTGACATAACAGCCCTGTCCACATCCATCAACATCAACCTGGCCAAAGAAACATTGACTACACTATTAGAAGAATCAAAGACACATACACCAAACATCACCAACTTCATCAGCAAGGACAGTATCATCAAGCTATGCCTTACCACCCACTTCACCTTTCACAACAAAACCTACAGACAAACCAACAGAACACCCATGGGATCTCCAATATCAGGGTTCTTAGCAGAGGCAGTAATGCAGAGATTCGAACAGCTCTGCCAACCATCCAGGCCAAACTTCGGGTCCACTACGTGGATGCCACCTTTGTCATCACTAAACAAAGCAAATTAGAGGAAACCTTCCAGACCATCAATAATATCCTTACTGGCATAAAATTCACTAAAGAGGAGGAAAAACACGCAACAAATTACCATTCCTACATGTCGCAGTAGAGCGAACAGCCAATGGGGAGCTTCAAACGAACGTCTACAGGAAAAACAACATATATGGACTAAATATGGAACTACAGAAGCAATCATCCCAATGTCCACCAAACGAAGCTACATTAGAACATTATTCCAATGAGCCACCACACACCGCAGCACAGAGGAACTACACAGAGCAGAGGAAAATCACTTATACAGTGTATTCAAAAAGAACGGGTACCCAATGAACACAGCCCGCCGATTTCTCAGCAACAAACCCAAACAAGCAGACAAAATACATCCAGAAACCCTAGCCACTCTCCCCTACGTTTAAATGCCCTTAGTGTTGGAGAGTTTGCTACTGTTGCAGGTAGCGCATTCCATGCCCTTCCTTCTCTCAATAAAGAAACTACCTCTGACATCTGTCCTAAATGTATCACTCCTCCATTTAAAGCTATGTCCCCTCATGTTCGCCATCACCATCCGAGGAAAAGGACTCTCACTACCACTCTATTTAACCCTCTGATCATTTTGTATGTCTCTTAAGTCACCTTTTAACCTTCTTCTCTCTAATAAAAACAGCCTCAAGTCCCTCAGCCTTTCCTCATAAGACCTTCCCTCCATACCAGGCAATATCCTAGTAAATCTCCCATTCCAAAGCTTCCACATCCTTCCTATAATGTGGTGACCAGAACTGTACGCAATACTCCAAGTGCGGCCACACCAGAGTTTTGTACAGCTGCAGCATGACCTCATGGCTCCAAAACTCAATCCCTCTACCAATAAAAGCTAACACACCGTATGCCTTCTTAACAACACTATCAACCTGGGTGGCAACTTTCAGGGATCTATGTACATGGACACCGAGATCTCTCTGCTCATCTACACGACCAAGAATCTTACCATTAGCCCAATACCCTTTATTCCATTTACTCCTTCCAAAGTGAATCACCTCACACTTTTCCGCATTAAACTCCATTTGCCACCTCTCAGCCCTGCTCTGCAGCTTATGTCCTTCTGTAACCTACAACAGCCTTTAGCCTTCTACCAACCCTAGTGTCATCCACAAATTTACTAACACCCCCATCCTTCTACACCCTCATCCAAGTCATTTATAAAATTACAAACACCAATGGCCCCAAACAGATCCTTGCGGTACACTACTAGTAACTGAACTCCAGGATGAACATTTCCCATCAACCTCTGTTTTCTTTCAACTAGCCAATTTCTGAACCAAATCGTGAAATCACCCTCAATCACATGCCTCCATATTTTCTGCAATAGCCCACCATGGGGAACCTTATCAAACAAACACTTTACTGAAATCCATATACACCACATCAACCACTTTACCCTCATCCACCAGTTTGGTCACCATCTCAAAAAACTCAGTAAGGTTTGTGAGACATGGCTATGTGAAAGGTAGGCGGTGTTGACTATCTATAATCGAATTATTCCTTTCTAGTTGGTTATAAATTCTCTCACTTATGATCCTTTTCAACACTTTACCCACAACCGAAGTAATGCTCACTGGTCTATAATTACCAGGGTTGTCTCTACTCCCCTTCTTGAACATGGGAACAACATTTGCAATCCTCTGGTCTTCTGACATTATTCCTGGAGACAAAGATAACATAAAGATCAAAGCCAAAGGCTCTGCAATCTCCTCCCTGGCGTCCCAGAGAATCCTTGGGTAAATCCCATCCGGCCCAGGCGACTTATTTAATTTCACACTTTCCAGAATTGTAACACCTCCGCCTTGTTAGCCTCACTCCCATCTAGTCTAAATAGCCCATATCTCAGTATTCTCCTTGACAGCATTGTCTTTTTCTTATATGAATACTGATGAAAAATATTCATTTAGCGCCTCTCATATCCTTCTGACTCCACATACAGCTTCTCATTACTGCCCTTGTCAGACAATAATCTTATTCTGGTCATTCTTTTATTCCTGACATACTGATGGAAAGCTTTAGGGTTTTCCTTGATCTTACAAGCCAAAGACTTCTCATGTCCCCTCCTGGTTTGAGTGTGCCTGTGTACACTGTCTAAATTGGTGACTGAAAGTGTTATATGAAGCAATGGTGTTTCTTCCTATTCAGTCTGCTCAGCCTTTAGCCTTTTGCTTCTTTCAAACTGCTTGGTCAGGTGGCAGCTCTTGGGTAGGTGATATTAGAAAGGCACAGTGGCAGTATTGGGATGAGGGCTATAGTAGTTATCTCCAACACTGTCTTCTCTGAGGGATGATTTGAGAGTGTTTTGGACTGGGGTAGACAAAGTTAAAAATCACAACACCAGGTTATAGTTCAACAGATTTGTTTGAAAATACAAGTTTTCAGAGCTTTGCTCCTTCATCAGGTATTTACTTGTGCATTCATGTAAAACTGTTGGACTATGACCTGGTGTTGTGATTTTTAACTTTCTCCTCAGGAGTCAGCATTATTACTGAGCCTGCCCTTGTAGACCATTAATTACTGACATCTATTGTAAATCACCTTCTCCTGCAAGAGACAGGAAACTACAACTGTGAGGATATTGCAATAAGCACATTTGTCTGGGTTGGTTAGCTCAATTAGCTGGGTTTACATCGAGTGGTGCTGGAAAAGCACAGCAGGTCAGGCAGCATCCAAGGAGCAGGAAAATCGGCGTTTCGGGCATTTACCTCAATTAGCTGGGTGACTGGTTTGTGACATGTCGATGAGCCAGTGTAGGACTGAGGTGAATAAAGTTAAAAATCACAACACCAGTGATTTTTAGTCCAACAATGGTCCAACAGCTTCATTTGGAAGCACTAGCTTTTGAAATGCTGCTCCTTCATTAGGTGGTTGTGGAGAATCAGATCCTAAAACACAATGTATAGCAAAAGATTACAGTGTCATGCAACTGAAATGATATATTGAACAAACCTGGATTGTTGTTAAGTCTTTCATCTTTTACAATGGGTTGCGGGTTTCAGTTCATTAATAATGTAAATCCCAGAACTTCTTTTAAGTCACCTTCAAGATAACTTAAGATTTTATAACAAAAGGTGACATCTTAGCTCAGACACTGCATTAAAGATGTAGGGTTAGAGTCTGTCTGTATTCCAACCTTGAGTCAGACTTGTTCTATTTCCAAAGTGGAATTTACAAAATATGACATGTATTGACTACCTGCAGATTGAGCATTTTTTGCACAAAATAGAATGTATTTCTATTTTGTATTTCTACAAATACAAATTCACCCCATAGACTTGTGTGTGGGGGTATAAAAGATTGGCATACAGAAAGCTTTAATGCATTCTCTGAGTGGAGATATCACCTTTTTGTGAGAAAACCTTAACTTATCTCAAGAAGGTGACTTAAAAGAAGTTCTGAGATTTACATATTAATGAACTGAAACCTGCAACCCATTGTAAAGGATGAAAGACCTAACAACAATCCAGATTTGTTCAATATATCATTGCAGTGTCATGCAACTGAAATCTTTTGCTATATTGTGTTTTAGGATCTCATGCTCCACAATCACCTGATGAAGCAGCAGCTCTCAAAAGGCTAGTGCTTCCAAATAAACCTATTGGATTATAACCTGGTGTTGTGTGATTTGTCACACAAAGTGATGCAAACAGTGTGGGTTCTGCATTGACTGGGGTTACCATGAAAAAAATTCCTTCTCAGTTTATCCCCTTGCCTGGATTGTGGTGACCCTCCGGTTAAACCACAACCAATTGTTTCTCTCTAATAACAGATCAGTCCCTTGGGACTATGGTGACGGTACCAACTCTTCTGTAACCAGTCCAGACCCTGCTGCAACATGTCACCTTTAAGATGTGTAAGTTAGCTTTAATTAGTGTTAGTTTCACACAAATTTGCCACCCCTGCTGAGGTGCACAGCTGCTGAACAATTCACCCAACAGCATGTGCTAATTGTAACAGTCAGGCTGCTGCCTGTGCCAATCCAATCATTTTTGGGGTAATCACACATTGGAATTCAAATGCTCTATGTCAGAGGCTATCTGATGTTGTACCCAAAGTCTGAGAAAGCAAATTAGAAGAATTTGAATAATCCAAAATGGTTTGGAAATCTGTAGAAATATAAGATATGAAAAATAAAATAGAAATAGCTGCATCAAGGAGTGAAAGGTTACTTTCAAGGGACAATTCTTCATACGTTTAATTTAACTGAGAGAGTAGTGGAGATAAAGTGTAAAATTGTGGGTTAAGGTTAAAATTTAAATACATCTTCCTTTTATTTATCCAACTGAAATTAAACAAGCTTTGTATTTGAGAGCTGGAAATATATAAAAGTTAGATTTAATCAAAATTTTACATGTAAGATTTTTTAAGTGTGACACTGGCTAGTAGCTCAAACCAATTGTGTATGAAGCTAAAAGCCTTTCACTCACCTTAGAAGTTTAGATCAAATATTCTGTAATTATTAATTACTATCATTCTTGCAGATAATCTCGAATTATTAATTCCTAACAATATTACTACTGTTCTTTGTATTTATGTATTTGTTATTTATTATGTTATTTATCGATAATTCCATTTTGCACTTTGTATTGGTAAATGTGCTGAGATATACTTTGTTTTTACTGGAGCTCAGATATATCAATAAAATTATACTCTGGTCGTGTTTAACTGCAGATAAATGTAGTGGGCTCCTGCACAAGTGCCACAAGGTCAAGGCTTGTTGGAAAAAGGAGACCATCTTTACTGCATCAGAACTGTGTTTCAAGTAGCCAAGATTCAGATGTACAATCGAGTCTGCAGAAGTTAGCCACGGGGGATTACATAGTGCACAGTGATGGTAGCACCAACACTGGGTCATCCATAGAGAGTTCTTTGATTGGCAACTGTTCAGAATCTGGTGAGTAATTCTGTACGCCAAGAGTGAGATTGGAACGGTTTGGGGAAATGGAGACAGGTTAAATCTAGACAAGGCCTCACTGCTCCTGTTATTTCACCTAATTTTCTGTACGTGAAAATTGCAACAAGTTGGTAATTAATTAAAATGGCATGAAATGAAATTGATATTGTGCAAGTTTTGTAGAACAATCAAGAAACATAATTTACTAGGTTCAATCACCTGGTCGAGCAGCAAATTGTCAATGGGACTTCTAATGTTTTATTTGTTTTTGCAAATATGTTTTAAAGGTGGTTATATGTAGTAATATCTGATTATCTAGAACTGACTTAAAGACCATTTTAACTGAGTGGCTATACCCTTAGATTGATAATGATTCATCATGAAGAAGAGCCATTTCCGAGCCTCCTTTCTGTGCACTGCACCCCTCCCCCCCAGTCTCCCCCTCACATTGAATAAAACTTGTCCGCACTGTCGTAAAGTTCGTCTGAAAAAGGAAGAAATTTCTCAGAGAAAATGGGCCAATAAAAATACAAGTCAAATACATTTCTATGCTGCGAGTCTGGAACTGCAGATAACCTTACTTTCAGAGTTGAAGCAATTTTCTAATTAAACAGTGAGGTGATCCTTGTCAAGGCTGCAGCCTTTGGAATGATAAGGTTGACCTCTAAGGGTGGATTTAAGATCCCAAGCACGAATCTGAAAGGAGTTCAAAAGCCACAAGCTTCCAAACAGAAAACAGCACCACTGACTGAGCAAAATATATGTACAAGTAAGTCCTGAATAATTGATGGTATTCACAGTAAAAGACAGCATTAAGAGCTAAAAACCCAGGATTGGACTCATCACATGATGATGGTCAAAGTAAATAGATAGACTGTCGATTCAGTTTATCAATGGGAAGGGGCGCAGGTTCACAGTCAGGATGGTATTGTGGACAGGGCAGAGAAATGTGTATTGGTGAAGGGGAGGAGAATGGAGAAGGCAAAAGGAGAGCTCAGGGCAGGGAGGGAATGAGCATAAAGGGAGAGGAACAACCGAAGGAGAAGGGGAGAAGGCAAGAAGTAGGTGAGGTGACTATGAGAGGGAGGGGAGGCAACCAAGGAAGGAAAAATTAAGGGAGGTCTAATTAGTTTGTTTGTCACCTTTGCAATGGAGTAAAGATCAGGTAGGCATGTAATGACAGGTATGATGGCAGATTATCAGTTAAGTAGTAAAGGTAAAGAACTACCCCGAGGTGTTATGGCAGTCACACTGAAGAATAGATTATTATCCAACTTTACTACAGGCGTGTCATAGAAACATTCATTCAGAATTGATTACTGTACTTTCATAACCTCTAGTTTTTGTCCAATTGTTTTTCAATGCTACTACATTTTTATGCTAGAATTTTTTTTAAAAACTCATTCAAGGGATGAGGGTGTCACTGGCTAGGCCAGCATTTATTGCCCATCCCTAATTGTCCAGAGGGCAGTTCAGCATCAACCGTATTGCTGTAGGCCAGACCAGGTAAGGAGGCAGTTTCCTTCCTGAAAGTACTTTAATGAAGCAGATGGGTTTTTCCTGACAATTGACAATGGATTCATGGCATCATTAAACTTTTTTTAAAGATTGAATTCAATTTCCACCATCTGCCATGGCAGGAGTCGAACCTGGGTCTCAGAACATTATTTTGGCAGTTTATTAACAGTCTTATGATAATGCCACTTGGTCTACTGACCATGCACAGATACAGTTGCAAAACCAACAATATGAGAGCAGAATAAAATAATTACACAGTTTTTGTGTTCTATAACCATTATAAATCAATTAAGGTCCAGAAGTTACACTGTCTTGGTCCCAATTGTATAGAGTACTTGGAATCTTTAAGGAGATAGATCTTATTAAAATGTGTGCAGTACACAAACTTTGCTTTGAGTGATTCATTAAATTCTTTCTCCACTTTGCATTTCATTAAGCAGAATAAATGATATTTATTAAAGTTGGTTGCAGTCTGCTGTAACACACTGATTAAAGTTAAATTAGTAACATACAGATCAGACAATTATGATTTCAATTATATACAAAGATATTTCAATAGTTACTCAGCACTGTGCAATACAATGTTCACCAAGAAGGTAGTCTTAATTCAGAATCAGAGAATTGTTATGGTGTAGGAGGAAGCCATTCAGCCCATCATATCTACACAAGCCCTCTGAGTATTCTAACTTGCACCAGTTTCCTGCCTTCTCATAAGAACATAAGAAACAGGAGTAGACCATCTGGCCTGTTGAGCCTGCGCTGCTATTCAATAAGTTCACGGCTGATTTTTTTTTGGACTCCGCTCTACTTACCCACCCACTCATCATAACGCTGAATTCCTTTACTGTTCAAATATCTATCTTTGCCTTAACGAGGTAGCCTCAACTGCTTCACTGGGCAGGAAATACTACAAATTCACAACCCTTTGGATTAGGATGTTCCTCCACCAACTGTGAATGGTAAAGATGATCACAAGTGGGTTTTTGACTCCTGCACTTTGCAGGGTGGTGTTGCAAAGAAAGAGTGATCAAAGGCCTGTTGCTCTTTAAACAAGTTTCTCACAATCCTCTTCAACTGGCTTCAAGATTGATCCTCTTCCATCTAGAAGCTATGCTATATGACCTCTTTCTGAAGGTCTTGTAGACTGTATATCTCTGCTCCTTGCAAATACAACATTGTTGCTGTTGTCCCTAGTGCATTTTCCTTATAAGGAATTCATAAGGCATCTTGGGGGGCTGATCCAGCAAGGCAATATAGGCAGAATATAGGAATAAGAAATGTGTCATCACTTTGGAGTTATGCTATAGCATTCCAATGCCCAGCAGGAGATAGAGGAACAGATATACAGGTGGATCATGGAATGATGTAAAAACAACAAGGTGGGTGATTTTTTTTTACTGGAATCCCTTAGTGCCAGAGTTTTGATGGGGTTTTGTTAGTTACATGCAGGAGGAACAATAAATAGATAGTCCAACTAAGTAAGAGATCATATTAGACCTTGTGCTGGGGAATGAGCCTGGCCATGTGATTGAAGTTTCAGCGGGGGAACATTTTGGGAACAGTGATCATAATTCCACAAGTTTTAAGATAGTTATGTATCAGGATAAGACTGTCCTCAAGTGAAAGTGCTAAATTCAGAGAAGGATAATTACAAGAAAATTAGGTAGGAAATGGAGAAATTGGATTTTGGGTGGCTGTTTAGGGGCAAATCTACATCTTATATGAGGGAGACCTTTAAAGGCCAGTTGGTCAATGTTCAGGACCAACATGGAGCCAGATCAAGTAGGCAAGGTCCTTAATGAGTACTTCACATCATTATCCACCAAGTCGAAAGACATGGGTGATAGTAAAATTAGGGAGGAATATGTCTATATTCTGGGGTATGTTGATATTAAGGAGCAAGTGTTGGGTTTCTTGAAAAACATTAGAGTAAATAGGTCCCCAGGATCCATCCCAGGATATTTTGGGAGATTGTCGAGGCCTTGATTGCAATCTTTGTATCCTCTTTAGCTACAGGTGAGGTCCCAGAATGCTGGAGAATAGCCAATGTTGTACCCTTTGTTCAAGAAGGGTAACAAAGATAATCCAGGAAATTATAGGCTGCTGAGCTTGACTTCAGTAGTTGGGAAATTATCAGAGAAGATTCTTTTGGACTGATTTCCTCGCATTTAGTAAAGAATGGACTGGTTCAGGATAGTCAGCACGACTTTCTGCAGGGGTGGTTTTGTCTCACAAGCTTGACTGAGTTTTTTGAGGAAGTGACAAAGATGATTAATGAGAGCAGGGTAGTGGATGTTGACTTTGCAAAAGCATTTGATAAAGTCCCTCATGATAGGCTGGTCATGAAGATATGAGATCCATGATAAGGTGATAAGTTAGATACAAAATGTGTTTGGTTACAGAAGACAGAGATGGTAGTTGTGGAAGGGTGTTTTTTTTGACTAGAAGTCTGTGACCAATAGTATTCCACAAGGATCAGTATTTGTAGTATGTACATATATATATGATTCAAATGAAAATGTAGGTGGTCTGATTAGTAACGAGCTGAAAGTGTGTGCTGGAAAAGCACAGCAGGTCAGGCAGCAACCAAGGAACAGGAGAATCGACGTTTCGGGCATAAGCCCTTCTTCAGGAATCTTCGGGCATAAGCCCTCCATTCCTGAAGAAGGGCTTTTGCCCGAAACGTCGATTCTCCTGTTCCTTGGTTGCTGCCTGACCTGCTGTGCTTTTCCAGCAACACATTTTCAGCTCTGATCTCCAGCATCTGCAGTCCTCACTTTCTCCTGGTCTGATTAGTAAGCCTGCAGATGACATGAAAATTGTTGGATTTGTGAATAATGAGGAAGTCTGTTAAAGCAGGATATAGATTAGAACATAGAACATAGAACATAGAACATAGAAGAATACAGCGCAGTACAGGCCCTTGGGCCCTCGATGTTGCGCCGATCCAAGCCCACCTAAACTACACTAACCCACTATCCTCCATATACCTATCCAATGCCCTCTTAAATGCCCATAAAGAGGGAGAGTCCACCACTGTTACTGGCAGGGCATTCCATGAACTACGACTCGCTGAGTGAAGAACCTACCCCTAACATCAGTCCTATATCTACCCCCCCTTAATTTAAAGCTATGCCCCCTTGTAATACCCGACTCAATACGCAAGTCGGGTGGAGAAATGGCTAATGGAGTCTAATCCGAACAAGTGTGAGGTGATGCATTTTGGGAGGTCAAATGCAAGAGAAAAGTACACAGTAAAAAGCTGGACCATTAGGAGCATTGTTTTTTTTTGGAAACACTCTTCTCCTTCTCAATACCAGCAGGAACACACTGACTGTAGCACCAGCCAGCACAGAGGCAATCCCCTAAACTGAGGAGAGTCTAAATCTCCTGGTTATATATTTTGTTCCCCTCTATAAAACCTCCATACTGCTGCCTAACTGTGGTAGTGCTTATAAGGATATACAGAGGGATTGTGGATCGCAAGTCCATAACTCCCTGAAAGTGGCAACACAAATATAAGGTGATAAAGAAAGTGTAAATGCTGGCAATTTGTATTTTTGTTTAACCTCATTTGGAGTATTGTGAGCAGTTCTGGTCGCCACACTCTAGGAAGGATGTGGTAGCTTTAGAGAGTGTACAGAAAAGGTTTACCAGGATGTTGCCTGGATTGGAGTGTATTATCTATGAGGAGAGGTTGGACAAACTTGGATTATTTTTGCCAGAACATTGGAGGCTGAGGGGCGATAGATGTATATAAAATTTTGAGGGGCATGGATAGGATGGATAGTGGAGTCTTTTTCTTAGACTGCAAGTGTCAAATACTAGGGGCCATAGGTTTAAGGTGAGGGGGGAAAGTTTAAAAGAGACGTGCACAGCAAATAATTTATAAAGCAGATGGTAGGTACCTGAAACATTCTGCTGGGGGATGGTGAATCAGACACAATAGCAACGTTTACAATAGTAAAGTTTAAGAGATATTTCGACAGATACATGAACAGGCAGGGAATAAAGGGATATGGACCATATGCTGGCAGATGGGATTGAATTGAAATGGCGCCTTGGTCAAAACAGACATGGTGTGCCAAAGGGTCTGTTCCTGTATTCTAATCTTCTTTGTGTATAAAATTATAGAATTGTAGAATTTTACAGGGAAGGAGGTCATTCAACACAACATGTCTGTACAGACTCCTGAAAGAGTCATTCTCCAGCCCTATCTCCATAGACCTCTGAATTCATCCCTTTTAATTATATATCTCTGTTGAAACCTCCTAAGAAATCCACCTGAATCACTCTCACAAGCTGTAAATTCCAAATCCTGACTCCTCTCTGAATAAAGACATTTCTCCTTATCTCACTCTGAGCAGTCTTGCTGACAGTCTTGAAATTGTGACCCCTAATTACTGACATACCAACTGGTGGGAATAGAATATTCTTCTTTACCCCATCAAAATCATTTATAATTTTGAATACCTCAACAAGGTCACCTTTTAAATCTTCTCACCTCCAAGGAGAATAAGCCCAGTTTCTCTAATCTTTCCTTGTATCTGAAATCTCTCATTCCTGGTATCATTCTGGTAAATCTCCTTTGCACTCTCTCCAGGGTTTTAACATTGTTCCTTTAAAGATAGCTAGATCTGAACACAATGCTTAAAATATGATCTGATCAATGATTTGTAGAGCTGTTGAATCGCTTCCTTGCTTTTAGCCCTATGTATCTATTTATAAACTCAAGGATCTTATAGGCATTCTTAAAATAACTATCAGGAACAGCAAGGGTCTCAATACTGATGCCTGGGGAGCTCCACAAGCCTGAGAATGCCCATTAACCTCTACCTATTGCTTCTTATGGTACAAAATTAACTGTGGCAATGATGTTACTGTCCGTTCTATACCGTGACTGATAAAATTCCATCTAAGTCTGTTATTTGACACTGTGAAATCCCTTCTGTAAACCCATGTATTTTATGATGTAAGGTGTGTGATTTATTTGTATTTTAATATAACTTATTTTAGAATTTGGATTTGAGCTGGTAGAATGTGGAATTTTGGTCTTTATATTTGAAAGAGTTTAATAATTAAGTTGTAAATATTTTTGTAGCCATGGTGATTTCTTCTAAAAACAGTGAGAGGGGAGTTCTTGGTTTGTAATGGGGTTTGTTTTCATTAGGAGTGTTTTACTAGCAAACAAAACCAACTGCTGTGCATTAGATGCTTAGTTTAGAATGTCAGAGATTAAGTTTTTTTCTTTTGATTAGTGGAAACATCCAAACTTGGAAAAAGCTTTTGGGTTTCAATTTGATGGTTTTGCAAAGGTTTTGGCTTAGTCTAGAAGTGCAGCATTGTTGCTGTTGAGAAAATGAGAGAATTTAGAGCTATTAGAAGAAGGTTACTTCACTGTAAGGAATTTAGTTCTAAAGTTTCAGGCCAGAAGTATTTGGTTGTAACACTGAAGGAGTTATTCAAAGATGAAAATGTCTAAAATCTCAATAGTAGGAAGATTCCAGAAAGAAGTGATTTGATTCTTACGATGAAAAGTTGAAGCCAGAGTTAAATTAAGCCCTATAAATGTGAAAGAGAAAGAAATTCTCTCTGGTATGAATTCTGTGAAGGATTACTTTTGGGATTAATGGAATTGCATTTTACCATGAGTTTCAGAATCTTCAAATTTGTGTTATGGATAAAAAGGTAAATTTAGTCTGTTTTATCTTCATTTATTTTGTGCAATCGACTTCTGTTTTTATCATTGAAATCAAATCTGCAGCCTCATGCGCTAATGTTTCAGTGAAAGACAGATCTTTTGATTTTAACAAAATCTATCAAGTGATATTTTAGTTGTGATCTGAATTGTCTAGCAATAACATTAAATGGGATCATAATGAAAGCACATCAACAGCCTTGCTCTCATCAATCTTCTGCTATCTCTTCAAAAACTCCAGTAAGTTAAACATAATTTTCCCTTAACAAATCCATCATAACTCTTCTGAATCATAGAATCTCTACAGTGCAGACAGAGGCCATTCAGCCCATAGAGTCTGCACTGATTCCCCCCTCAAAGTGCATCCCACCCAGATCCACCCTAGCCTCACAGTTACCATGGCTAACCCACCTAACCTGCACTTCCCTGGATATTACAGAGCAATTTAGCACGGCAATTCACTATACTACATATCTTTGGACTGTGAGAGGAAACCGGAGCACCCAGAAGAAACCCACGCAGACACAGAAGACGTGCAAATTCCACCTAGACAATCACCCGAGGTTGGAATTGAACCCAACAGAGGGTTTAAAATCATCAAGGGCTAAGTAAGAGTAAATAAAGAGAGGTTGCTTCCTCTGGCCCTGAGGGAAAGATAAGATAACTGAAAAAAGCAACTGCCAAGTGGAGGAGAAACCTTTATACAATGAGTGGTTAGGATTCAGAATATGCTGATTGATAGAACGGCGAATAAGCATAAGAAAATCCAAAAATCCCAGGCCATTGTTCTGGGAACATGGGCTTGTATCCCACAATAGCAAATGGTGAAATTTAAATTAAAGTTTGGAATTAAAAGCTAGTCTAACTGGGACCACGTTTTTTCTTTGTAGTAAAAACCTGCCTAGTTCAATAATGTCCTCATAGAAGCCTATAAACTTTGGACAGGATTAGACATGGTGAACGCAGGAGGAAGTTCCTGATGACTGGGGAGTCCAAAACCAGAGGTCACTAAATTGACGAGAAGTTCAGTCATCCAGAGAGTGGAGAGCCTGTGGAATTCTCTGCCATAGAAAATGGTTTAGGCCAAAACATTGAATGTTTTCAAGAAGGAGTTAGATATAGTGCTTGAAGCTAATCAGATCAAAAGGCATAGGGAGAATGCGGGAACAGGGAACTGAGTTGGATGATCAGCTATCATCATTAAATGATAGGGCAAGGCCAAATAACCCTGTGTCTTTTCTTTGTTTCAATACATATATTTGGTAAGGAAATCTGCCATTCCTTACGAGGTCTGGTTGGCCTATGACTCCAGACCTACAACAATGTAGTTGATTCTGAAGTGCCCTGTGAAATAGTTAAACAAGCCATTCACTTCAAGGCCAGGTAGGGATGGGCAATAAATGCTGGCATTGCCAGTGACACACATCCCATACAATAAAAATACAGATTTGACAATAACATTCCAAAGGAAAGTGGATATAGACAAGGAGAAAAGATCTGGGATCCCTGAGCTGCATAGCCTCCTGCAAGATGCTGTGAATTTATGAATTGCAAATTAATAGTTCTTGTTGAAATCTAATTTTCTTCTGCAAAATGATGAACTGATGAAGAAGTTTTATCTATTTTCATGTATTACAACCCGTGATTGTGAATTACAAAACTGTCAGGTGAAATCTGAAATGAACTTCATCTACATTTTCTGATACCATTTAGTCATCAGTGATTCCTTATATTTTGACTTTTTTTCATTTATTCCAATGATTAATTATTTATTCATAAGCTTTCACAAACATCCACCTTTAATTCTAACGAAACATAGCAACATGTGGCAGGGAGTTGGGAAGACAATATTTAATTTATTAGTGACTTATTAGTCAGCTCATGACTGACCAAGCAGGTCAGTTATAAAGAAACCTCTATGATTAATTAAGTAAATAATAATTTGACCTTCCCAATAATTTTGACCTAAACTGTCAATGTGATAAATGGACATACTCTTTTCTTTAGATCTGGAAATAATACATGTACTTGGCTTCTTTATATCTGCCACTTTTTGATAAAGTTTCTGTAAGACAATGACAACGTATTATATTCAAAACAAGTCAAAAGACACAAAATCATAATTGAAATGCTCCTGAGATAAATGTCAGCATTTATTAAAATGTCAACTTATTACTGAATTGTTGAACTCAGATGAACTTTAATTTGAACAATACCGATGTTCATTTGAACACTGTCCATCAACTCCTCGCATAATTTGCTGTAATGACTAATGGACCAGATCCATCTACTCAGTTTTTGATCATTTAATACTTTTAATAACTGATCAAAATTCAGATGGGATTTTCATTGAAAAACTTCAAAACTCTTATTCTAGAAAAAAAAAAGTTAACTCAACCTAAAATCAGCTTTTTATCCCCAAACAGCATCCAAATATATTTCCAGGAGGATGAACTAAGAAAAATATTTATCATGTTTTATAACATTGCTTAAGGATTTTCTGATTGATGGTTGTGAGGTGAACTTTCCATGATCCTTTAGGAGCTAAAGAATCTTTAACATAACTAAAATGTGTCTGGAGCTGCAACACTGATTTAACATATCTTGAGCAAAAAACACTATCATAAGAAAAGAGAAGAAACGTTTGCTAGCAACAGCCACCCAGAAGATGAAGACTCTGATCATTAAATTACTTGTTATAAAATGACATTTGGTGGCCAGATGTACAATCAGTGACCTCTCCAAACAGTAGTCAATCATATTGCTGAAGATTCCAAGACATCTGAAGCCATGTTTACTATCCACTTCTTGGAGGTTTGATGAAGACCTTTGAGACAGTGTTAAATGTTCTGGAAACTTTCTTAAGGAGTGATCAACACTTTATTAACAACTTCCTCAGAAATTCTCTGAGACCTTTACCTAAAGATAATGAATGCTACACTACTGTGCTTTGGAGTCACCAGAACAAAAACAACATGTTCTTGAGCATGCTAGAGTCATCCCTTTAATCTGGAGGAGGAATGGAAGTAGGACATGAGTAAACCTGACAGTACCAACCATTGCAGAGGAGAGTGACAGATGGGCAAGATGACTCATCCTCACCTCCACCCAGAGAACCATAGAATCCCTACAGTGTGGAAACAGGCCCTTGGTCCTAACAAGTTCATACCGACCCTTCGAAGAGTAACCCACCCAGACCCATTCACCCCTAACTAATGCATCTAATCTACACATTCCTGAACATTATGGGCCAATTCACCTAACCTGCAAATACTTGGATTGTGGCGGAAACCCACGCAGACGCGAGGAGAATGTGCAAACTCCACACAGGCAATCGCCCGAGGCTGGAATCGAATCCAGGACCCTGGCGCTGACTGCCTAGACCTATGCAACCCTAATACACTGAATGAACTCGGGCATTCCAGTCCTTGAAGGTTTTGTGAACCACAGAAATACCAAACAAAATGCAAAAAAAAACCTGCCTTGAATTTCTTACTGCCTTTTTTTTGTAGTCTTCATTTAACTTCCCAGACGATTAGAAACAAGAATTAGCAATTCAGCCCATCTAGTCTGCTCTTCTGTTTAATAGGAGACTGTGCTCAACTGTCTTTCTGATCTGTTCTCAATTCTTCCACCGATGGAAATGGTTTCTCTCTATTTATTCTGTCCTGACACCTCACAAATTTCTCTTTTCCTCTGATAATCATTATTGCTTTGATGATTCGAAACCAAAATTGGGAGAGTCATATAGCTTCTATTCTCTTTTTTCCTCTCTAACAACGTAACTTGCTAATATTTACTCTTAACTAAATGGAAAGATATTTTAACACCTGAAAATGTAGAAAATTGTTGTTCAATATTTTTAGAAGACATTAGTGTTTTGCCTAAATTTAACCATTCAGTTGTGGGATTAGTTATACATTATTCAATACCAATTTAAAGCACGATAATAGCCCTTTGAAACTGATGTACCAAAGACACCATTATATTATTTCTTCTGGAACTGTACAAGAGCTCATTCTCCCCGCGTCTCCTCCCCCCCACCCAGCCTGCTGTGATGATGATGCTGCTCCTTTAACAAGGTTATTATGTCCTTTTTCTAGTTTTGGGTTTGTTGGGGACCCAAAGAAACAGCTCCATGCTGACCCCTCTCTCTCCTGTAAGAACCTGGGTTTGAATTTACCTTTTTGCCATGGTGTGTGTTTATGGGATAGTGCAGGAAATCAGAACAGCTCTTTAAGTTGCATTTTTGGGTTGATTTTCAAATAGTTGTTATTCTAAATTCAGTTTTTTTTGTTAGTGTGCAATAAATTCTGTTTTGTTTAAAACAGTGGTTTAATCAGCTGCATAGCTCCTGGAATATCCATCACACACCTGCCTAAAACAACTAGGGGGAAAAAAAAGTTAGATTCTGGGCTACCTTCTGAAAATGTTTGGTGGGGTGTCTGGCCCAGTCAATAACATTGCCAGCCCAGTTAAATACCTCCAATTTAAGAATCTATTTAAACATTCTTTGACATCTACATTATTCTTTATTTGACTTTCTTCAATATGGCTTTATCTGGTTCCCAAATGTAAGACCTTGATATCTGTATAATCATGAATCTGACTTCCTAGTTCTATTTATCTGTCTCTTGACCACTGACAGTTTTGACTGTCACGCACTGTCTAACATTTCTTTGATGCAACCTGCACTTGATGTGTACCTGGTTTACCTATTTATAGCTGCCGTGTCAATTCTGGTGTATGCCTGAGGACTTCTTGGCCTTTTCCTTTTCACTGCATACTCTAATGATGGCATTCCTTAGAAAGAGTGATACAACTTCTTTTTCTGCATTGTTTCTTTTGTACATACATGGTATATGGGATCACTGGCTGGGCTAACATTTCCTGCCTAGTCTCAATTGCTCTGGAGAAATTTGTAATGCTCTGCCTTTTTGAAGCATTGCAGCCCTTGGATTGTGGGTATACCCATAGTGCTTGTTAGGGAGCAAGTCCCAGGATTTTGACCCAGTCACTTAAGGAACAGTGAAATATTTGTAAATCAGGATGATGGGTCACTTGGAGGAAAACTTACAGGTGGTGGCATTCCAAAGTATCTGTTGCCTCTGTCCTTCTAGGTGAGAGAGGTCAGGGATTCAGAAGGTGCTGTGTTGCTTTGTGTAAATATTGCTAATAATGCTTAACTCAATCACCTACTTCCCTGATCTAGACATCAGAGTCATACAGTATAGAGATAGGCCCTTTAGCCCGAACAGGTCCATGACCAAAGTGTCCATCCACACTAACTCCATTTCCCTGCACTTGGTCCATATCCTTCTAAACTTTTTCTATCCATGTACATGTCCAAACACCTTTTAAATGTTGTTAATGTACCTGCCTCAACCACTTGCTCTGGCAGCTCATTCTATATGCATACCATCCCTTTGTGTGTAAAGAAAGGTTGCCCTTCAGGTTCCCTTCTATTCTTTCCTCTCTAACCATAAACTGATGCCATCTAATCCTCAATTTCCCAACCCTGGGAAAAACAGAGTGCATTCACATGATCCATGCCTCTCATGATCTTATACACTTCGTCAGGTTCCTCATCAGAGTCCTATGCTCTAAAGAAAAAAGTCCTAGCTTGTCCACCCTCTCCCTTTAACTCAAACATTGAGTCCTGGCAACATTCTTGTAGGTTTCTTCTTCACTCTTTCCAGCTTAATAACATCCTTCCTATAGCAAAGTGACCAAAACTGAACACCATACTCCAAGTGCAGCCTCACCAACGTTCTGTAAAACTGCACCATAACTTCCCAACTTCTAACTCAGTGCCCTGACTGATGAAGGCCAGTGTGTCAAAAGTCTTCTTCACTGGTCCTATCTACCTGCGACTCCACTTTTAGAGAACCATGCATCTGAACTGCAAGGTCCTTCTGTTCCACTATGCTCCTTAAGGCAGTACCATTCACCATGACACTCCTACCTTGATTTGAATTTCCAAAATGCAAGACTTCACCCTTATCTATATTAAGCTCCATTTGCCATTTCTCACCCCACTTCCCCAGCGGATCAAGGTCCCACTGCAATTTCTGATGACCTTCCTCACTGTCCACAATACCATCATTTTACTGTCATACGCAAACTTACTAATCATATCTTGCACATTTTCATCCAGATCATTGATACAGATAACAATAGACCCAGCACTGATCCTTGAAGCACTCCACAGGACTCTAGCCTGACAAGCCTCCTTCTGCTATTACCCTCTGCTTCCTACCATCAATCCAATTGTGTATCCAATTTGCCAGCTCTACTTGATTTCCATGCAATCTAGCCTTCCAGAGCAGTCCACCACATGGAGCCTTATCAAAAGGCCTAACTGAAATCCATATAGGCCACATCTACCACTACATTTTCAATTTCTGGATCATCCAAACGTTTGCTTGATTGAAAAACACTATATTGGAAATGCTACCAAGTGCTTGTGGCTTTGAAATCATTTGTTTCTCTGGCCTGACATTTTACATCAGATAAGGAGGTACCAAATCCATGATAATGTCTTAACTGCACGCTCAAACTCTCCCCTCCCCCTACACTGTTACACCAAACTAACAGTTTTAATATCTCTGCATATTGTTTATTTAAAACCCTCATTCATCTCCAATGGCCAAAACTATAATCAATAACTTTGCCACCACAGAGTTTGACTTCCTCTGCCTTTCAAAGTAGCCTTCACATTATCAATCCACTTTAAGCTTGACCTAACCCAAATGCCACATCTGCAAACTCCATACATTTATAAATTCCAATTCCACTCACCTTGCTGAACCTTCTTCAAGTCAGATTGCAGCCTGTTAGTGAATTTGAGCTCAAGCCACATTTTCCTTGGGTTTGAGTTTATTGACTGAATAGTCACAACCCCCCAGCATCACCTGTTCTTCTTTTCTATTCCTACAACCACTTAATTATTAACCCCAATCAGCAGCTTAACACTTGTTATACTGCCTCCCAGTAGCCCAATACAAATATTTAAATTGGTCCATGGTCTTAGCTATCCACCTTCTTGCCTATCATTCCCCCTTACTTCACCACTTGGTCTGTACTCCTGTCCTTAGAAACATTTTAAGTAGCTTTCTTCACCTTACCAGGCCTCTCTGTTTTTGAGGATTTTCTTTTTGATTGACTATTGAATCACCATTCCTGCTTGCTCTGGGATTACTTTGTATGTCTGTGAGGTGTTTCAGGTCACAACTCCTGCAGTATTTAATCCATTCATTAAATAATTAAATAATTTAAATAAATACATTGAAACCTGCCTTTCCTTTTCTATTCATTCTTGCATCCTGTTTTTTCCAAAGTTTATTGTTTTAATTTAGCTTTGTTTGAACTACCCTCAACTCACCTTAACCTCATTATTCTTGAGATTTTATCAGGGATTTGGAATTATCAGATTGGATACATCTTGGATATATCTGTATATTGTAAAATCTTTTGCATTGAGTGCATAACACTTGATATCTTTTTGACTGTTTTGCAGGGCAGTTTCACCATCTGCCATCAACTCTTGATACTGAATCAGTCCTTGAAGACCAGAATGTGTCAGTGATAGAAAACTTAGCCAATAGCTGCAAAGCACTCATTTCAGGGCTATTGTGTGGTGAAGTTATTCAATGGGAAGTTGGATTTGATCTTCAATCCTATCTTCAGCGCACAGCCAATAGTAATGTGGAAGATCTGTGGAGTGAAACAATCCATCACTTGGCAGCTAAGTCTATCATCAGAGATTTTGAACAAATGGCTGAAAGAGAATGTGAAATTGAATATGGTAAGAATTCAGCAGGATATACATACTGAAGTGAGCACATGATACACATCAAATACATAGAGACAGTAAACTATATGATGAAGAGTGAATGTGTTTCTGAGTGACAGGATAGGATTTATTTCTCTTCAGAAGAGCAGGCTGTGTGTAGAATCAGGAAGGGAGTTTCAGCAGTGGTGAAGAGCAAGGATAACCCTACTGCCTGGAACTGGATTAAGCTTAGGAACAGGAGCAGACCATTCAGCTCTTGAACTGAAACTGATGTTTTAGATCATGGCTGTTTACCAATCTCAGCTCTCTGGGATAGACAATTTCAAAGTTTCAGTCACATTTGATTGTAAACATTTCTCCTCACCTTCATTCTAAGGTGGCACAGTGGCTCAGTGGTTAGCACTGCTGCCTCACAGCACCAGGGTCCCAGGCTCGATTCCAGCCTTGGGTGACTGTATGTGTGGAGTTTGCACATTCTCCCCGTGTATGCGTGGCTTTCCTCTGGGTGCTCTGGTTCCCTCCCACAGCCCAAAGATGTGCAGGTCAGGTGAATTGGCCATGCTAAATTGCCCATAACATTAGGTGCATTAGTGAGAGGGAAATGGGACTGGGTGGTTTACTCTTCAGAGGGTCGGTGTGGACTTGTTGGGCTGAAGGGCCTGTTTCCACATTGTAAGGAATCTAATCTAAATGGCTTGCTCCTTATTCTGAGGCTGTGCCTCCTATTTCTGGACTCTATGTGAAAGCCTTAGGGACAAGGGCACTGGAGCCCTTGTGGTGCAATGGTAATGATCTTACCTCTGAGCCAGAAGCCTTGGGTTCAAGTCCCACCTGTTCAACCCAGATCAGGTTGATTTAGAAATTATCTGGACAAGAAATGCAAGTCTCTTTGTATGTCAACAGGATTTGTATTGGTGGAGACAATCAGTGGAGGTGAGATGGCACAGAAGGGTGTAGACTTTTGTTCCAGTGGTGGTGGGGACTCATGCCTGACTACCAGGCCCTTAGCAGAATAAGAAAGAATGTAAAGTTGAACACTTTTCTTTATTTCTTTATGCTTCTGTCTTTATATACTGTGTTCAGAGGAGATTCACGAGAATGGTTCCAGAAATGAAACGCTTAATATATGAGGAACATTTTAAGGACTCTGGATTTATACTTGATGGAGTTTAGAAGGATAGTTGGGGAAGGGGGGGAGGGGGGGGAGGGGTGGTGGATCTAATTGAAGCATATGGAATACTGAATGGCCTGGACAGAGCAGATTTTGGGAAGATATTTCCATTGGTAGGAGAGACTTGGACCCAATGGCAAAGTAGACTCAGTGGGCTGAATGGATTAATTTCTGCTCCTATGTTTTATGGTCTTATTGTTTTGATTTATTTTTATATGTTTTAAGATGGTGTCAGAGAGTGGTGATGCTTTACAATGTTTTTGACTGTCTTCTGTAACAAGATACACATGACAATACTATTTCTGTCGTGTTCTTTCCCATTCTCTCAGCCTTTCCAAATAACCTCAAAGTTTCTTTGCATCATTTTCATAACACACGTTCTCAGTCAGGTTGTTGTCATCTCAAAACTTGAAACTATTTAATTTAGTCCCACATCTAAATCATTGATAGAAATTGTGAATAGTCTAAGAATCATTTAGGCCTGAGATAAAACGTTTTCTTCACTCAAAGGGCAGTGAAACTGTGGAAATATCTGCCACAGAAAAAGCTGTTGAGGCCATGCCACTGAATATATTCCAGATAAGAGGCAGGTACATTTCTAGACTTTAAAGGTATTAAGGGGTATGAGTGAGAAAGGAATATGGCATTGAGGTAGAGGTTTAGCCATGATTGTACTGAGTAGTGGAGCAGACTCGAAGGGCCAAGAGGATTACTTCTGTTCCTATTTTCTATGTATTGTTTCCTGTGGCTTCATCTGAGCTACATCAACAGAAGGGAGAACTTGGCGATATAGCTATTCCACATTATTGCAACACTTTTTAAAAACAAATGTTATTGTATACATCTGGAGCATGTAGGACCAGAACCCAGGCCTTCTACCTCAGAGCTATGGACACTATCACTGCACCACAAAACTCTCTTACAACATTTTTTAATATCCAGAAGTGCTTTTACACAAAACTGAACAGTTTTGCAACATTTTATTAATTAATTGATCCAACTACAACAGCTGAATTTAATTGCAGATCTCCATTTGTTTAGTAACTGATGGGATGTGTCACTTTCTGTTACCCAGTTGTGAGGAATTGCAAATTGACTGAAATGTTATTCACACGATATTTATCATGCGGTAATCTTTATGTTTTTACTAAATCAGTTTTCCATTTTGCATTGGTAAATAATGGAGGGGGAGAGATTGTGAATGTAAATACCGTCTGTACAATGACCTGACCAATACTAAACTTAAATAGTCAGGAAACTTGTAAATATATTTATTTTGTTTTTCGATTGCAGGTTCTGGAAGGAGATACCAACTGAATGCAATTCACACTAGCAAGGCGTGCAATATCATTAGCAAGTACACAGCTTTTGTACCAATGTATCTGGACAACAATGAATACCTGACAAATATTATAGCATGTTCAAACACAGGTACTGTTGTCATGTGAGCTACTTGATTTACTATCAATCAAATCCTCAGTCTGTGATAATACGACAGTAAAATGTCAGCATTCTGTATATCTTATGAAAGTCTTTTTTTCCCCAAAGGTCAGATGAGCATTTACATACCTGTATTTTCTTATTTAACCAGATTAGTGTTGGCATTCTTTTATGAGTGCAGACCTTGTATCATTCTTTTATGAGTGCGGACCTTGTATCATTCCTTTATCAGTGAGGATTCTGTATCATTCCTTTACCAGCGCGGACCCTGTATCACTCCTTTACCAGCGCGGACCCTGTATCACTCCTTTACCAGCGCGGACCCTGTATCACTCCTTTACCAGCGCGGACCCTGTATCACTCCTTTACCAGCGCGGACCCTGTATCACTCCTTTATCAGCGCGGACCCTGTATCACTCCTTTATCAGCGCGGACCCTGTATCACTCCTTTATCAGCGCGGACCCTGTATCACTCCTTTACCAGCGCGGACCCTGTATCACTACTTTACCAGCGCGGACCCTGTATCACTCCTTTACCAGCGCGGACCCTGTATCACTCCTTTACCAGCGCGGACCCTGTATCACTCCTTTACCAGCGCGGACCCTGTATCACTCCTTTACCAGCGCGGACCCTGTATCACTCCTTTACCAGCGCGGACCCTGTATCACTCCTTTACCAGCGCGGACCCGGTATCACTCCTTTACCAGCGCGGACCCGGTATCTTTCCTTTATCAGTGCGGACTCTGTATTATTGGCAGTTGATTCATGCCCTGACAACATGAATACTGAAAACATGAAAGCTTCTGTTTATAAAAGATAGAACAAAGAGACATATCCATCCTGAGCAGAATGAAATTGTAAACCTGTTTAAAGCTGTCAACAGCTCATTTGTAGTGTAGGGTCTGCTCTTGGCTGTGCTGAAATTTTTAGAAGCAGCAGATATAATAATATTACAGTAATCCACCAAAAACAATTCATATTCAAACTTTACTCAACTGTTATTGGAGATGGTACAAAGCTGAGCAAATATTGTATAATTCTTCATTACAATAAGATGCAATTGCTGGATTTCTTCAAAAAATTCCTGCACTAAAATTAATTCATTTTAATCAATTTAATATTTAGTTTGTAGATGCACAATAGATTCAGAGTTGTTACAGAATTGTCAAATTAGACAGTGCAAACTATTAAAACATTTTCTTTGTTTAATGGTGAAATGTTGCTAAAAAGAGGTAAAAGTTGAACCTTATAGTTGTGCAATCATTTAAGACTAGATTTTCAGGGAGGGTTGGCAGACCTCACTTTGCCCCATCCCATGTACATAAATCAGTATGAGCCCACAGAGGACAGAGGATGAACCTGGCCCACAGCCATACCATTCTGTGGGCCGCTAAATCATTGCAGGTTGGGACGTTTGCTCCTCACTGGCAGAAAGTTCCACTGTGTGGAGATGCTAGCCAATTTGATTGGCTGGCAACTCTAACAATCCTGATAGTGCAGAGCTCAGTCATGAGCACTGCTGGTACTGCAGTTTGGTCCACATAGAGAGTCTCTTGCAAAAAGGGTGAACTCAGGGATGGTTGGGAAGGTGATGACCTCAGGATCCATATATCTTACAAGCCAACTCCAACAGAAAACTCACCTGGTGCTTTATGTAATATCCAGGCCATACCTCTTTTCACCAATGTTTATGTTCTCTAACAAACAAGTATTTTACTCATTATTAATATTTCCAAGTGTGTCATCTGCAACCTCTTCATTGTGTTCAAGTTGAAAATCAACTAAACTTAGAGTCATAGAGGTTGCAGTACAGAAAAAGACCCTTTGGCCCATCAAGTCTGTGATGGTCAAAACTAACAACACTTGGAAAGGAAGGGATCGATCAGTCATAATCAACTCGGAATTGTTAGCGGGTGATTCTTTCTGACTAATTTAATTGAGTTTTTTTTAAAAGATAAAATATATTGATGAGGGTAGTCCAGTTGATGTGGCTGACATGGACTTAAGTAAGGCCTATGACAAGATCCCACATGGAAGGCCAGTCCTAAGGTAAAGACCCATGGCAAGTTGGCAAACTGGATCGAAAATTGGCTTTCCAAAAGCAAGCAAAGGGTGATTGTGGAGGATAGTCTTTTGTAATTGGAAGTTTGTGAGCTTAAGCATACCACAGTGATCCTGTGCTGGGATGCTTGTTGTTTGCTGTTTACATTAAGAACTGGATGTGAATGTAGAAGGTATAATCAGTGAGTTTGTAAAAGACATGAAAATTGGTGGTGTTGTTGATAGTGAGGAGGATGGCTACAGTCTGATATTGATCAGCTGGCAGATGGAACTTACTCCTGATAATTATAAGGTGATGTATTTTGAGAGGTCAAATAAGGGAAAAATATAGATAATAAGTGGTAGGTCCCTTGGCAGTACTGAGGAACAAGGGGGCATTGTTGTGCAAATCCATAGATCCCTGAAGGTGTCAGCACAGGTGAACAAGGTGGTGAAACAAACTTGCCTTCATTAGCCAGAGCATAGAATATTGGAGCAGGCAAGCCTTGTTACAAATTTATAAAATATTGGTGAGGCCACAGATTGAATATTGTGTGCAATGCAATGTTGGTTGGAAGAATAAGATTGCATTGGAGAGGTTGCAGAGGAGATTCATCAAGGTATTGCCTAGGATGAAAACTCTGAGTAATGAGGAATGATTGAAATGTTGGCTTTGTTTTCCTTGGAGCAGAGGATGCTGATGGGAGATCTGTGTGAGGTAGACAAAATTATGAGCGGTATAGACCAAATAGATTGTGAGAATCTTTTCCCCATGACAGAAGTCTAAAAACAGAGGGCATAGGTTTAAGGTGAGGATCAAGTTTTTTAGAAGAGAACGGAAAAAAAATGTTTTTACCTAGAGGGTAGTAGAAATATGAAATGTGCTGTAATAGATGGTTGAGTCAAAAAGTGTGGTGCTGGAAAAGTACCGCAGGTCAGGTAGCTCATCAGCTCATTCCTGCTGAAGGGCTTATGTCAATCTCCTGCTCCTTGGATGCTGCCTGACCTGTTGTGCTATTCCATTCTGATCTCCAGCATCTGCAGTCCACCTGATTAGTAAGGTTAGATCACATAGAATCCAGGGGGAGCTAGCCAGTTGGATAGAAAATTGGCTCGAAGGTAGGATACAGAGGATGGTAAGGGGTTGTTCTTTTAACTGGATGCCTGTGACCAACAGTGTGCCACAAGAATCAGTGCTGGGTCCACTGCTTTTTTGTCATTTATATAAGTGATTCGGTTGTGAATCCAGGAGGAATGGTTAGTAAGTTTGCAGATGACACCAAAATAGGTGGTGTAGTGGACAGTGAAGAAGATTATCTGAGTACAATGGGACCTTGATCAGATGGGCCAATGGGCCAAGGAGTGGCAGATGGAGTATAATTTAGATAAGTGTGAGGTGTTGCATTTTAGTGTGACAAACCAGAGCAGGACTTGCAGAGTTAATGGTAGAGCCTGAGGGAGTGTTGCTGAGCAAAGAGGTGTATGGATGCAGGTGCATAGTTTCTTGAAAGTGGAGACATAGGAAAGGAATGTGGCGAGGTATTTGGCATGCTTGCCTCCATTGATCAGAGCATTGAGTATAAGAGTTGGGACATCATGTTGTGGCTGTACAGGACATTGGTGAGGCCACTTTTAGAATATTGCATTTGATTCTAGTCTCTCTGCTATAGGAAAGATGTTAAACTTGAAAGTGTTCAAAAAAGATTTACAACAATATTGTCAGGATTGGAGGATTTCAGCTATAAGGAAAAGCTGAATAAGTTGGGGCTTTTGTCCCTGGAGTATTGGATGCTGACGAGTGACCTTATAGAAATTTATAAAATCGTGAGGGGCAGGGGAGTCTAGGGGACCTGATGAGTAACATTTTCACACAGGGTGGTCGTGTATTGAGTGAGCTACCAGAGGAAGTGATGGAGACTGGTACAATTCCAACATTTAAAAGGCATCTGATGGGTATATGAATAGGAAGGGTTTAGAGTGATATGGGCCAAGTGCTGACAAATGGGAGTAGGTCAGATTGGGATTTGTGGTTGACTCAGACAAGTTAGGCAGAAGAGTCTGTTTCTGTGCTGTATGAATCTATAATTCTATCCTGAGAGCAAGGTGGAAGAAGGTACTCTGGCATCAATTAAGAAGCATCTGGATGAACACTTAAAATGCTGTCGTAGTCATGGACAAAGTAGGATTAGTGTAGTTTTGTGTTTGCTGGTTGGTATAGGGACAGTGGCGCGAAAGACCGATTTCTATGTTGTATGACTCCATGACTCTATGACTTTATCACCTGACAAAAACCTAACTGTTCGAATCCTGTGCTCCATTGCCTTGTCTGTCTTGGTATCGCAAGTGCACATCTAAATAGTTCCTAAATGTTTTGAGAATTTCTGCCTCTACCACCCTTAAAGGCAGTGAGTTCCAGATTCCCACCACACACTTTTGAACCTCCTGCCCCTTACCTTAAATCTAGCCCCTTTGGCATTGATCTCTCCTCAAAGGGAAAGGTTTCTTCCCAACTACCGTATCTATGACCCTCAAAATTTTATACGTCTCAATTATGTCTCCTCTCCATCTCCTCTGCTTCAAACAAAACATCTTCTTTTACAATAAATTATGTTTCAGGACCTAAAACATGTTGAACTCCTTTCTGTGTCTGTTTCACATATTGTTGTAACCATAATTTTGAAATCTTTGATTTTATATTTTGTTATCTTCTTTCCCTGTCTGCTTTAATTGTCTCAGCACTGTGGAATTTTGTACCTTCAGTTATACACTTTGCACCTTCAGAACAGTACAACAATCCTATCAATGTGACATTAGTTATCACTATAATATCAGTATTGTGCCTTCAAAAACCAAATAAAGTTAGAGCACTCCCACCCCGACTCACAGATCTCTGAAAGTTGCCACCCAGGTAAATAGTGCGGTGAGGAAGGCATATGGCGTACTGGCTTTTATTGGTAGAGGAATTGAGTTCCGGAGTCCTGAGGTCATGATGCAGTTGTATAAGACTCTGGTGCGGCCGCATCTGGAATATTGTGTGCAGTTTTGGTCGCCATATTATAGGAAGGATGTGGAGGCACTGGAACGGGTGCAGAGGAGGTTTACCAGGATGTTGCCTGGTATGGAAGGAAGATCGTATGAGGAAAGACTGAGACACTTGGGGCTGTTTTCATTAGAGAAAAGAAGGTTTAGGGGTGACTTGATTGAGGTGTACAAGATGATTAGGGGGTTAGATAGGGTTGACAGTGTGAACCTTTTCCCGCGTATGGAGTCGGGTATTACAAGGGGGCATAGCTTTAAATTAAGGGGGGGTAGATATAGGACTGAAGTTAGGGGTAGGTTCTTCACTCAGCGAGTCGTAAGTTCATGGAATGCCCTGCCAGTAGCAGTGGTGGACTCTCCCTCTTTATGGGCATTTAAGCGGGCATTGGATAGGTATATGGAGGATAGTGGGTTAGTATAGGTTAGGTGGGCTTGGATCGGCGCAACATCGAGGGCCAAAGGGCCTGTACTGCGCTGTATTCTTCTATGTTCTATGTTCTATGTTCTATGTTCTACTACTGCTTCAACAGGACCCTGATCTGGAAACTTTGGGATTAATGTTTTCTGTGGGTGCAATCATACAACACCGACAAGGTGCAACATGAATGGAGGGATTTTTGTTTAAAATTCATGGGACATGGGTGTCTCTGGTTGGTCTGGAGAAGGTGGTGGTGAGCTGCCGCCTTGAACTGAGGTAGTCTATGTGCTATAGGAAGACCCACAATGCAGTTAGGGAGGGAGCTCTAAGAATTTTGACCCAGAGACAGTAAAGGAATGGTGGTATATTTCCAAATGAGGATGGTGAGTGGCTTGGAGGAAATTTTTCAGAAGGTGGTGTTCCCATGTATCTGCTGCCCTTGTTCTTCTAGAAGAAGTGGTAATGGGTTTGAAAGGTGCTGTCTAAGGACCTTTGGCAAATTCCTGCTGTGAATCTTGTAGTTGGTATACACTGCTGCAACTGACTTGTGTCTTGTAGATGGTGGCCAGCCTTTGGGGAGTTAAGAGGTGAGTTACTTCCTGTAGTATTCTGAAAATCTGACCTGCTCTTGTTAGTATTATATTTGATACAGAGAATCCAGTTCAGTTTCTAGTCAATGGCAATCCCCATGGTGTGGTTAGTGATGATAGGATTCAGTGATGGTAGTGCTATTCAATGTCATGGGGTGGTGGTTAGATTGTCAGAGATTCATGGTGTCCTACCACATGGAGACAAGCCCTTTGGCCCAAACTGGTCCACGCTGACCAAAATGTCCATCAATGCTAACCCCATTTCCCTGCACGTGGCCCATATCCTTCTAATCCTTTCCTCCCCATGTATTTGTTCAAATGCCTTTTAAATGTTGTTAATGTACCCACGGCAACCATTTCTGCTGGCAGCTCATTCCATATGCGTACCACCCTCTGTGTAAAAAAGGTTGCCCTGCAGGTTCCCTTTTATTCTTTCCCCTCTAAACTTAAACTGATGCCCTCTAGTTCTCGATTACCCAACCCTGGGAAAAAGACTGAGTGCATTCACCCTATCCATGCTTCTCATAATCTTATACATTTCTATAAGATTCCCCCCTCAGAATCCTATGCTCTAAAGAAAAATGTCCCCCTTTAACTCAGACATTGAGTCCAGGCAACATCGTTGTAAGTTTCTTCTGCACTCTTTCCAGTTTAATGACATCCTTCCTATAGCAAAGTGATCAAAGCTGAACACAATACTCCAAGTGCAGCCTCACTAATGTTCTGTATAACTACACCATAGCTTCCCAACTTCTAAACTCAGTGTCCTGACTGATGAAGGCCAGTGTCAAAAGAACCATGCATCTGAACACCAAGGTCCCTCTGTTCCACTACATTACTTAAGGCCCTACTATTCACTATGAAAACTATACCTTGATTTGACTTTCCAAAATGCAAGACCTCACCCTTATCTATATTAAACTCCATTTGCCATTTCTCGGCCCACTTCCTCAGCTGATCAAGATCCTGCTGCAATTTCTGATAACCTTCCTCAGTGTCCACAATACCACCTATTTTACTATCATCCGCAAACTTATTAATCATGCCTTGCACATTCTCATCCAAATCATTGATATAGATAACAAACAGTAATGGGCCCAGCACCGACCCCTGAGGCACTCCACTTGTAACAGGACTCTAGCCTGACAATCATCTGTCCACTATTACCATCTGCTTCCTACCATCAAACCAATTGTGTATCCAATTTGCCAGCTTCCCCTGCAGTCCATGCAATCTAACCTTCCAGAGCAGCTTACCATGTGGAACCTTATCAAAGGCCTTATTGAAACCCATATAGACTATGTCTACTGCCCTGCCCTCATCAACCTTCCTGGTCACTTCATCATAGAATTCGAATAAAAGTGTCTCTTATTGCAGATTGTTATTGCCTGGCATTTGTGTGCTGAAAACTGGCATATAACATTTGTTAGATTAGATTACAATCTAAAAAAATGTAATCTAATCTAACAAATGTTATATGCCAGTTTTCAGCACAAACTTGGATATTATCCATATCTTGTTGCATTTGAACATGGTCTACTTCAGTATCTTTAGGAAGAAAGAGTAGAATTCTATGAGGAAGAACTCTGAAATTAGAAGAGGTCAAAATTTAGGTATATCTCTTTGAATAGAAATTACCAAGACTTGATAATTTCCTATTTATTCTGACCTGGATATTCATGCAGTATTTACTCCTAGCTAAAGAATAGTACCATATTCCACAGTGTGCACAGCTGCAGTCATGTTTTGCAGCTTAAAACAGGTTTGTTTTCCATTCAGAAGGGGAGATAGATTTTTAATTAATTTCAAATGAATTGAAACACATTGTAAATTTGGTGACACTGCATTGGCCTCATTCTGTTCTAACTCTTTCAGCTGGAACAAAATGGAACAATCAAAGGAGGTCACGCTCTGGAAGCTGCAGGCACAGAGATTACTCTATTGGTCTTGGCCGTTCTCAATCTGAATACGAAGCTGATGGAGTTGACGATGGCTTTTCCACTTTATGTAAGGCACAGAAATATTTATATTTTGCCTATTGTGCAAGCAGAGTTAATGAAAATGCTTCCAACCATGTTTTAACAGACAGGACTTTATTGAAATTGACAATTAATATAAGCCTTTGAACTTTGGCATTTCTGCTCTGAAATATATTTCCTCAAACCTTTCTCTTCTGATGTTGTCTTGAGTACGTGAATTTATAAATCCTGAGTGTGCAATGTTCTTCCTGAGAAGAGGATTCATAGAACCCCAACAGTGTGGAAGCAGGCCATTTGGCCCAATGATTTCACACCAACCCTCCAAAGAGCAGACTCATCCCCATCCTATTCCTGTAGCTCTATATTTCCCATGGCTAATCCACCTAAACTGCACACCTTTGGACTGTGGGAGGAAACCGGAGCACCCGGAGGAAACCCACACGGACACAGGGAGAATGTGCAAACTCCACACAAACACTCGCTCGAGGATGGAATCAAACCTGGGTCCCTGGCATTGTGAGGTAGCAGTGCTCACCACTGAACCACCATGCTGCCCCTACTCTATTGATGAGTTGCTTCACTCAGCTTCAATCTGTTGCAGCTGTTGGTTTTCTGGCTTCACTATTCAGTTTGAGGGACAAAGTCAAGAGGAACAATTGCAATCACGTTAATCCAATTTAATGTTTTGTTCATAAATCTTATCTAACGAAAGAAAATGTTCCCTGAAGGATAGCAGTGTAAAAAAAACATGTTTCAGAGCAGGACTGAGCAATCAATTTGTCAGTTAGGTTGCCACAGAAATATCATCTCGGATACTTGGGAAAAATATCAGTCTTGGATCATTGATTGTAATCACAAGGTGAGCAAAAACTGTCCTGGAGCACGTGTTGGAATGTTGCTTACTTGTAAAAGGCTGCAGTCTGTGTGGTGAAAATTATCCAAACTGTCGATAAGGAATTTACATAACGGTGTTGTCATATTACAAGATGATTTCATTTAAAGATTTTCTCATTGGATAATGGTGCTGCTGGCTGGGCCAACATTTATTATCCCTCTCTTATTGTCCTGGAGAGGTTGATATTTTGTAATCGTGAATCATTGCAGTCCTTGGTGTGTAGATAGACCCACAATGCCATTAGGGAGGGAATTCCAGGAGTCTGACCCAGTGACAGTGAAGAAAAAGCAATATATTTCCAAGTCAGGATGGGGAATGGCTTGGAGGGGAAATGTCAGATTGCAGTGTTCCATGTATCTGCTGCCCTTGTCATTGTACATGGAAGTAGCCATGGGTTTGGAAGGTGCTGTTGACAGAGGCTTGGTGAATCAATAATTTGCCTTCAACTCCATGAGCTTCAGTTTTAATCAAAAGTCTGTTTTGAGGGACTATGTTAAGTATCTTCTGAAAATCCAAATAAATACCATTTCCCAAAGACTTTCCCTACGTCTTTAGCCACCTTTACACAAACGTCAATCAGATTCTTCACGTTATCTAATCTCAACAATTCCATACTGGTGATTCTATTTCAGAAAGTTACATTGTGAAGGATAAAACTGAATCCTATCTCCTCTAATTTGTTTGTGTATTTATATAAACTGACACATTACCCAAACACACCAAGACCTGCCATTTCAGTTTGTATTGATTTATAGGGGGCTCAAGAGAATAGAAAGTTAGTACCCACTGTCTGTGTATCAGTGTTCATTGTTGCCTATTTGGAAGGTGGTTCTAGATTAGAGTGGTGCTAGAAAAGCACAGCAGTTCAGGCAGCATCTGAGGAGTAGGAAAATCAACGTTTCGGGCAAAAGCCCTTCATCAGGAATGTTCCACTCAAAAGCGACATTTCCTGAACCAAGAGAATTCCGAAGAGTGTAGCTGGGGATGAATTTTTAAGTGAGTTTGGAAACGCAATGCCAAATTTGGGTCCTGACCTCATGTCTCAGTAGTGTTGTTCACATGATGTTATCGTTAAATGTAAATCTCTAATTCAGCAAGAGGTGAAATTAGTCCTCAATTAGTGCTAATGAATACCTCCAAGGAATGCATGCCTGATGCAATTAGCAAAGGTAGACAGTAACCAGGGTACGGCTGTGCTGCATGGTCACAGAGAATGGGTAGTGCCTCAGAGAGTAGCAGCAGAGTGACCTGAAGTTGTGGGTGAATGAGGCACTGAACACATTTGAGTACAAGATTCTTGGAGGTTCAACAACGATAAACTTACACTTTGCCCTTTTTCCGATTGTGAACTCAATAGCGATGTAATGGCATGAATCGGTTTGTTCACATATTTGTTGAAATCTCTCCTGAATATTACACCAGCACATTTAGAGTCATAGAGTCAAAGAGATGTACAGCATGGAAACAGACCCTTTGGTCTAACCCGTCCATGCCAACCAGATATCCCAACCCAATCTGGTCCCACCTGCCAACCCAATCTGGGCCCATATCCCTCCAAACCCTTCCTATTCATATACCCATTCAAATGCCTCTTAAATATTGCAATTGTACAAATCTCCACCACTTCCTCTGGCAGCTCATTCCATACATGTACCATCCTCTTTGGAAGTTCTGAAAGGATTTTAATGGCATATCAGAGTACAATAAAGAACTCAGCCCTTCGAGTCTGTTTCGTTATTCAACATGATCATGGCTGATCTGACCTTCACCTCAACTCAACATTTCTGCATCTCCCTAATCATCTTTTATGACCTTGGATATGAATTAGAAGTGAACAAGTTCCTTGTTTCTTCCCCCACCTTCACTTTCAAAATTGCAGCATGCACCCCTGAGTGATTGGGACCAGAGATGAGCTCTGTGGACTATGACTTGGACACTGGAGTGGGGAGTACCATAGCTGGAGCATTAGTCAGACCTGTGGAAGTAGCTCACTATCCGGTTAGTTATTTACACTGGGTCCCCTTCAGGAGGTAGGGAGCAGCCAGAGAGGAAGGATCCAGCTGGGAGACTGTCACATTTCACTGTATAGTTTCATGCAATGAACAGCTTCATTCAGATGCAGGGAGAATGTCACTGAGCCACAAGTTGGCCAATTGATTGCTGCCTTGTTGAAACAGGAAGAAAGTCCTCTCTTGATGTTTCCCACTTTTACATTAACAGGCCTTCCACAAAAACGCTTATTCCTCACACCCACTTCCCCCTTAAACCTGTCTGTCTCCAGAGACTGGTAAAATGCAGCCCCCTGTTTCTGATTCAGTATTCATTCCAGGGAATGTCAGGCATACTGACAACTTGCTCTGTGTTGATGGAAAGCAATTATTCACCATATTTCCATTTCTGTATTTAATTTGACAATATCTGTCAGGGTGAAAGCAAAGGCTGCTGGTATAGGGAATGCTGGATGACTAAAGAAATTGAGGGTTTGGTTAAGAAAAAGAAGGAAGCATATGTCAGGTACAGACAGGATAGATCAAGTGAATCCTTAGAAGAGTATAAAGGAAGTAGGAGTATACTTTAAAAGGGAAATCAGGAGGGAAAAACGGGGACATGAGATAGCTTTGGCAAATAGAATTAAGGACAATCCAAAGGGGTTTTGCAAATATATTAAGGAGAAAAGGGTAACTAGGGAGAGAATAGGGCACCTCAAAGATCAACAAGGTGGCCTTTGTGTGGAGCCACAGAAAATGGGGGATATACTAAATGAATATTTTGCATCAGTATTTACTGTGGAAAAGGATATAGGAGATATAGACTATAGGGAAATGGATTGTGACATCTTGCAAAATGTCCAGATTACAGAGGAGGAAGTGCTGGATGTCTTTAAATGGTTAAAGGTGGATAAATCCCCAGGACCTGATCAGAACTCTGTGGGAAGCTAGAGAAGGGATTGCTGGGCCTCTTGCTGTGATATTTGTATCATCGATAGTCACAGGTGAGGTGCTGGAAGA